>NC_067487.1:56918336-57227876 GCF_947179515.1 Apodemus sylvaticus
TCTCCAAATCCCCATAGGAAGGTTTTATTGCTGCCTAGGGGCTTCCATTGTACCATTTCATACTTGCTGTCTCTAGCATTTGTCAGCTATGAAAATGAGTAGTACTAAAAGGAAACTTATTAAACTCTAAAAGTTATTAAAGAAACAAAGATCTTTAGATTGATTCTTTTAATAATTAGTCCCTTTTGTCTCTTCCTTTGGGTTTGAAGAAATCTTCAGTCATCTGAGGACTTCTTGAACATTGTTTCTACACTGATTCTTACTCTCTTAAAAACAAAACTACACCGCACCAATGGTCTGTAAACATGTTTTTGAACTCCTTTAGTAAATCATCAAGTGATAGTTATTTTAGTCCTTTATTTGACCTTTATATAATTCCACTTCTTAATGTAGTTTACTCAAATAGTGTTTCACAAAGGACCTTGGCTTGTTATACTTTAGAGTTAATTTCTGTCAATTTACATGTTTTCTTGATCATGATATTAACTTTCTCCTAATGTATTTCTTAGATAATTTATAAACCAAAGGCCTGCTTCTTAGGATGCTTGTTTTCCTGTCTCATCACTACTGACTTGGAAGTGGTCTAGTTTGAATAAGCCTTCTCCTTTCTCTTTTGATTAACAAAAAGAAATTGTGAGCTCAGTGCAGGAATTGACATTCTGAAGGAATTTTAGTTTCTCAGTGACATTGAGATTAGAAATATAAGTCTAGTTTTTCCAACTCTGTCGCTTTCACTCTTATATTAGTGTTTTTTTAAAAGTATGTTTGACAAATCTGGTTTTCTTAGCATAGAGCTAATCTCTAAAGATTTAAATAAGTATTAGAGAAAAAATGTTTGGGCTCACATAAGTCAGGAAATTATGGTCTAATAAACCTTTTTTCCTTTTTGGTGAATACCAGTTTATCATATGGCTTTTAAATTTTAGAAATACTTGGAATACAGTTCAGTTTCTAAGAAATGTTAGTATTAGTATTTGAGCCAGTAAATTCCATAAAGAAGTTTATCTTAAAGCAGTATGCAGTTCTGCAACATGATTTCAGATTTTTGTTTTTCCAAGTATACTTAAACTCTTTGTGTAGTATCAGGCTTGCAAAAAAAAAATTGCCATTAGCTTAAGTGCCATGCTATCTTCTTTATTCCCTATGTTATTACCAACTTGTATTCATGTGACACATTCCTTGCAATTAAGGTAATACCGTTACATTGTTACTAACCAAAGTCACCTTTGCTCTTTATGTTGTACTATGGGTTTTGACAAATATATAATGACTTTGATCTATCAGTATTGCTAAAAATAGCAATAATGGATGCAGTGATGTCTATTAAATAAAAGGAATGGCAGCATTGATATTAAAAATGGGAGTGAGGAATGGTGATACTCTTGTTATAAGACAGTATTTTACTTGAGATCCAGTTGAATTTTACTGACTGATACGTGAAAGTTACTTATAGTTTTAAAAAAAAATGTTTTATTTATTTAAATTCCAAATGTTGCCCCTGATTCCTGGTCCCCCCTCTAAGAGTTCTTCACCCCCACCCCTACCTTATCTGTAGTTTTGGAAAAATACAATAATAAACATTTGGCAATTTGCATCTGGAAGATTGAAATTTTGTTCCTTTGGTCTGTTGTCAGTTTTTTATGACAGTACCATACTGTTACTACTACTACGGTTCTCATAGAGCTTGACATCTGGAATGGGAACATGTCAGACATTGGTTGTTTTGCTCAGGATTGCTTTGCCTATCTAGGGTCTCATAATTCCATATGAATTACAGATAGTCTTTTGTATTTCTGTGTAGAATAAGATGGAGATCTTGCTGGGGATTGTATTGAATCTGCAAATGGCTTTTGGTAGAATGGAAGATGAGCTGGCCTCCCCAGGCAGGGCCTGGAGTTTAGATATGGTGTGGGAAGGGCAGGAGTTTTCTCCGCTTATAAAAATGCTTTGTTTCAGATTTTGAATTAAGTTTTCTATTTTTAAATACTTGTATAGTCACATAGAGTTTTTTAGTATATTTTTGGTTTTTTCGAGACAGAGTTTCTCTGTGTAGCTGTCCTGGAACTCACTTTGTAGACCAGGCTGGCCTCGAACTCAGAAATCCGCCTGCCTCTGCCTCCCAAGTTCTGGGATTCAGTTTACCTTAGTGATGTTTTATATTAGTGTATTGAAGAATTAAAATTGCCAGTTTCATTTCATCGCAGCATTTAGTTTTTAATCTCTCAAAAGTGTCCTCCAGATTGTGACAACTCAGATTGTCATTGTTTTTACCTTTTTTTTTTTAAAAGCGTTCTGCTTCGGCATTTTTGTAGTGATCCTAAATAAATGAAGGTCCTCTATCTCCTTACCCCCCGGCCCCCAGAATGAGGTTTTAAGAATTATACAAGGGAGCACCTACAATATTAGGAAAGATACATAATCTTACCATGATGTAACTTTGATTACTTGGTTAGGGTAATATCTGTCAAGTGTATCTATTGTAATCTTTTGTTAGAAGTCCGGCCTGTCTTCAGGGAAATTGGGACTACTTAAGTTCGACTTTTGGGAGAGAGTTAAGTATCAAGGCATATGTTAATATAAATATCAAGACATCATAGGGCATAATACAGATATTATGAAAAACGTTTGGATACTTTGTAGATACTTCTTCATAAAGGTTTTCACAGCATGCTACCATAACTTTTGTAATCCCTGCCATAGGACACTATGACATAGCAAGGAAGGCTTATATCATTAATTTAAAAATGTAAGTATCTTAGTAGCAAAAAGAGGCAATTAAATGTTAGTTTAAACTTTTAAAATTTGTTTGATCTATATAATGTTACAGGGTCCAGTTTTTTTCTTTTGAAACAGGCTGTCTATGTAGCCTAAGCTGTCCTCCATCTTGCTGAGACAAGGTTTCTCTGGGACCTGTGGCTCTTTGATACGGCTAAACTGGCTGGCCACCAAGCTCCTGTCTACATCCCCATTGCTAGGAGCATGTGCTACCATGTCTGGCTTTTTATGTGGGATCTAACTTGATCCTTATGCTGAAGGGTTGCACTTCACTGAACTATCTCCTCAGCCTTTATAGGTTGTAAGTATTTTTATTATATCAGTTTTTTCATATATGTGTGTGGTTGCAGATACCACTGAGTGTTTGTGATGATCAAAGGCTACCTTGTTGGGTCTCTACTTTGAGACTGTGGGTCCTGGGGCTTGAACTCAGTTCATCAGGCTTGACCTCAAGGGCTTTTAACTGATGTGGCATTTTGCCAACCCAGTTAGTGGAGATGTCATCATGGCTGTGTGACTTATGTATGTTTTATACCTTGTAATAATTCTACTATGTTATAAATTTTGGATAATACATCTCCATAGATGTAATTTGTAGTTGTGAGCCTGCATTTATGTCTTTTCTACTTAAGATATTCTGTCACTTGGATTTCAACATTCAAAACTGAGCTGAGCCCTATATGGTAGTACATTCCTATAATCTCAACATTCCATATCCTGAGACAGGAGTATTACAAGTTTGAGACTATTTGAATTACATAATGAAATTCCTTGTCTCTGCTTCTAAGCTACAAGGTGGGTCTTTTATCTCTCTCTGCCTCTGTCCATCCATCTGTCCGTCTCTTTTACACACACACACACACACACACACACACACACGGAGAAAATACATGCAAGACAATTCTACATTTGAGCTAACAAAGCCACTTTTCATTTAAAAAGTACCAGTCTTACTTGATAGCAATGGAAAATTGATTAATATACTTCATTTGAAATGAAAATCATAGGTACTTTAATTTTCCAAACCACATACAAGGTTTGAAAAGGGAGGGGGTGATCTATTTTTCTACTAACTAGAACAAAGAATAGATGCAATACTATTGTTATAACTATATAGTTTGCCATGATCTTGTTAGAAAATGTCATTAAGTGTTGGGTTTTTTTCTTGGGGGGGGGGCATGTTTCAAGATACGATTTCTCTGTGTAGCCTTAACTGTCTTGGAACTCACTCTGTATAGACCATGCTGGACTTGAACCCACAGAGACCTGCCTGCATCTGCCTCCTTGAGTGCTGGGATTAAGGTGCATACCACCACCAGGCTGTCATTGAGTATTTTAAAGGTGCCTATTAGTATTCTGTGGAGAACTTGAAAAAAATGAAGCTTACTCCTTCTAAAATGAAGCTTACTCCTTCTAAAATGAAATATATACCTATTGCAGTTACACTCCCATCTGCCCAAGAGAACTAAAACCTGCCTTCAGAATATGTTGGGGACAGCTGTGTAGACCCTCAATGATGCCAATTCAGATGTTGATTAATCAAAAGAATGGATTAATTAAAAGAGTTGAGATGCCACTCCGCACTTAGAGTGAATTATTGATACAGCACAGATGAATCTCATAAACATTGTTTAATGAAACATGGCTTCTGAAAGAAGCCAGACAAAAGAGTATATATTGTATGATTCTATTTATTATGAAATGTAAAACCCAGTTCTAATCTTAGATGTGAATAGATTGCCCCTGGATAGTAGGGGCATTAAGGGAAGTAAGGGGTATAAGGGAATTTTCCAGGCAATGAAAATGTCTTGAAACCTCAACATATATTCTAAGAAGTGTTCATTTCATTGTATAGAAACTTTGTCAAAAACAAACAACAAAACCAACCAGCAAACAGAGCAGGTGAAATGTCTCAGAAGGTAAAGGCATCTGCTACCAATCCAAACAAATGAGTTTTATTCCTGCAAATTTTTCTCTGCCTCTATGTGATACGATGTGTTCATCCACCAGTACATGAATATAGTGAGAATTTTTTAGTAACAAAAATATGCACGTTTAGATCCTGCATGCCAGAGATTCTGATTTAACTTGTGTAGATGATGGCTTGCGCATGGATTCTGATGTACTGTCGTAATTAAGAACTTGGAGTTCAGTAGTAAGAATCATTGGTTACAGATAACTTGTCTTTGGATATAGTCCCATCCTGAATGCACTTGTTATAAGTGTAGATTGATACAGGTATATTATATTGCCAAATAAACTACAATTAGAAGAGACATTGCTGATTGTGCTCAGATTTGATGGCAAAAATCCTTGATACATTTTAAAACAAAATCTTGATAGTCCATAATTTACTGGTTGTTTAAAGTCCATAAAATATTTTGTAAAAAAAAAACAAAACCAAACAATCTAGCCTTTCCAAATACACACATTTGTGATTTCCCAGATTTATGACTAAAGGAAGTTGAAAGTTGTGTGGGATTGACTCCTGAATTACAGGATATCACTCATCCCTGGCTGCTGACTAATCCATTTACTATCCGATCTGTGAGAACTACTCAAATGTGGTGTTTTACTGTGCCAGTTCCTTATTCTGTAAGGACTTGGACTTCTCCATTTGAGTTAGATAATATGTGAAAATGAGTTTTAGGTATCTTTGCTGGGGAGAGTAATCTAAAACTTTTGAAAATTGAGTGTGTGGGTGTGGGGTGGTGTCTGTGTCTGTGGGTTTCTGTAGAGCAGTGGTTCTCAACCTTCCTAATGCTGTGACCCTTTATGACCCTAATGTTGTTCCTCATGTTGTGGTGACCTCCAACCATTTAAAAAAATTACTTTTTTTTTTTTTGCTACTTCATAACTAATTTTGCTACTGTAATGAATTATAATGTAATATCTGTGCTTCCATATGGTCTTAGGTGACCCCTGGGGAAGGGTTGTTCTAACCCAGAGGGGCTGTGCTATCCACAGCTGCTGATGTAAATGCATACAGAATCTACAAGAGGGGGTCTGATTCCTTGGAAGTGGAGTTGTAAGCAACCAGGTAACAGTGCTGGGAACTGAAATCTGGTCCTATGAAGAGCGGCAAGTGCTCTTTAACCACGGAACTAAAGGGTTTTTGTTGGTATTGAGAGCAACCAGCCAGTTTGGTACTCTTGAATTTGCTGGTATCAGGAGAGGCAATGCACATCAGTGGGGAGGTCTCTTTGAGTGTCTTTTTATTATTAATTATTATTATTATTATTGTGTTTCAGAAAACTAATGATCTAGCATTTGACTGGTATCTTAGTTAGGATTTCCATTGCTATGAAGAGACACCATGACCAAGGCAACTCTTAATAAGGACAACATTTAATTGGGGCTGGCTCAGTTTTAGAGGTTCAGTCCATTATCACCAGGGTGGGAGCATGGCAGTGTCCAGGCAGGCATGGTGCAGGAGGAGCTGAGAGTTGTACATCTTCATCTGAAGGCTGCTAGAAGACTGGCTCTCATGTGATTAGAAGTAGGGTCTCATTGCCTACCCCCACATAACCCACTTCCTCCAACAAGGTCACACCTCCAACAAGGCCACACCTCCTAATAGTGCCACTCCCTGGGCCAAGTATATTCAAACCACCACAACCAGAGAAGAGTTTTAAGACCCAAGAAAGACAGCTAACAAGTTACACATATTTAAACTAAATACGTTGTAACTTTAATGAAATGCTGAGACATGTCCCTTTTATTTTTAAAGTCATGTGAATGGAAGAGTGTTTATTTTGTAAACGTATAGTATATCAAAAATGATATTGAAGAAACTCAACTGATTGTCTATTTGAGAAATCAGTGACTTCATTAGTCTTTATTTGTATGAAATTTGATTAGAGTACAAATCCTGTTTTCCTAGTTAATTACTACTTGTAGAATTTTACTGGGAACATGAAGAATTTAAGCTACTAGGAAAAATGATGCCCATCTGTAAAGCTTTAGACTTTAAAATACAGTGTATAGATGATTTGTGTACTATAGATCTGTTTCTATTGTAGGTAATTTTTATGTAGACAATATAAAGCTAGTATTAGTATTCAAACAATATGGCAGAGGGAACAATACTCTTGTGTACTTGGATTTGCTTAAGCTTCCATAACTGTAGCATAAAACATGAAGAAGGTATATCTATATGTAAGCATGTTCTAAATAATGGTGTTTTATAATCATAGTTTTAGGTTTAGTTCTTTATTTCCCCCCATTTTAAGAATGTATATTAACTGATTTAACTAGGAGACTATGTATTCTAGGTAAGCACTTTACTCCTGAGCTATACTCTTAATCTCTGTTTAAAACATTTTCATCAAAGTCTACAATTTTCTTCAAAAACAATTCATACTGAACTTAAGAAGATAAATGATAATTGGTAAAATTGTTACTACTTGAATAATAAGAGATTTCTTATTTGCTACATAACTATTTAACCTACCTTTTTAAAAAAAGTTCCACCCAAAATGCAAATCATTCATAAATAAAATCAAATATACCTGCTTCAAAATTTTGTTACTAAACACAGTTTTACATAAACATTATTTACCTTTAAAGTAGCATATTATTTTTGTTTGCATGTGCACACATGGGGTGCTGGGGGTATAGAGGAGAAAGAAAATACATAAGATCGAAATTTAGAAGACTGTAAAACTATAATTTATTGGGGTGGATCAATATTCAAATTACTGTGATTCAATAAAGGACAGCATAAAACAGTTATTTTCTGTTTGTGAACATACATGTGGTATATGTATGTGTCCAGGAGTATAGCCTTTCATGAACATAGAAGGCAGAAGGTTGGTTTAGATAGCTTTTTCTGTTGTTCTCCAGCTTATTTTTAAAAAATCACTATTACTCTATGCCTCTTCCTTTGAAGCAGGGTCTTTCCCTAAACCTAGAGCTCATGTTTTCTAGGCTAAAATGGAAGCCAAAAAGCCACAGTAATTCTCATGTTTTTTTGTTTTGCACCCCAGAGTTGGAGTGACAGGCATCAATACCCTACTTGATAAGTAAGTTAGAATCTAAGCTCTGGGTCTCATAACTGCACAGCAAGTACTCTTACTGTTGTAACTCCTTTACTGAATTTTTTTTTTTGCATGTTTGTGTGGAATGTTTGCTTGTTCACACATTCATGTGTATGTGGGTGCACATAGGTACATGTGATGTAGAGGTCCAAGGTTGATCATTTCCCACCTTATTCATTGAGCTCTATAATAAACTTGTCCAGATAGCCAGCTTTCTCCAGGGATCCCCTGTCTGTACTTTCTGGGGACTGAACTGGAAAGTAGGCTACTATACTCACTTGGTGTTTACCTAGGTTCTGGTACAAAACTTATGAGTCCTTTAGTGTGGATGGAAGGGAAGAGACAGTGATATACAAAGTAACTGAAAATATTTATAGTAGATTTTTTTTCATGTGTTTGATTTTTTTTTTATAAATTTTGAATTCAGAATTTTTGGTATAAAACTGTCAATATGACTGACCCTTTATGAAGGGTCTTTATGACTTTATGAAATAGTAACTAGAAAAATGAGATTATATGAAGGATATAATTGTTCTTGTGGACTAAACTGTTAGTTTCTGAAAGGAATTAGAATAAATAATTAGAAAGTTATTAGGAATTCATTTTTCATTAATGAGAGCTTTTTGATCTGAGCTGCTCATTCCACGGATCCTGTTTTCTAGTCCTACTGTATTTTGAAGAGAGAAGATGCTTGATTAGCTGTGTGGTGTGCAGCAGTGTTACTGTTACAGTGGGTCTGGGGAGCACCCCTTCAGGTGGGAGGACCGGGCTGAGAGCAGGGCTGCTCTATTGGGCAGGCTGCTTGTCATACATATCTTCTTGCCAAGCCATACTCTGCCTTAGTATTTGCATAGAGGCATGCTATGAGTTTGTGGTGACATTCTTTTAGAGAAGTCACTGTGAAGTAGGAAGATCTTCTAAAGAGGCCTGGTATGTTTTTTTGAATATAGCGTAATGTCTCCAGGGTTTATCCCTGCTATAGCATGTACCAGTACATTATATTTTATTTTTTTTTTTAAACAATAGCTAAATGATACTTCATTGTGTGGATGTGAAATCTGTTTTATCTTAGGTTATTGGTGAGTCTTTGGGCTGCTTGAACAATTTGCTCCCTGTATAATGCTGTTACACTACAGTTTTTGGGTTTTTTTGTTTTGTTTTGTTTTGTTTTGTTTTGTTTTTTTGAGAATATTTGTTTAGTGTTATTTAGTAACTGTGTATTTGGTTTTTTGAGACAGGGTTTCTCTGTAGCCCTGGCTGTCCTGGAACTTAATATGTAGACTATGCTGGCCTCAAACTTGAAGAAATCCACTTGCCTCTTTGCCACCCCACCCCTTTTTCTTTTTCTTTTTTTTTTTTTTACCTGGGAATAAAGGTGTGCAGCCATGCCCAGGAGTAACTGTTTCATGCTTTGAATCTGCTAATCTGTTTTCTAAATTGGCTGTACTATTTTTATATTTATATCAGTAATGTATAAGAATTCTTATTTCTCCACATCCTCTGAAACATTATTCTGTCTTCTACTACTGGCATAATGTTGAGTTACTGGGGGTTTTGATTTGTATTTTTCCTAATGACTAAAGATGCTAGCATTTTTATGTGCTCTGGTTTTTGTTTGTTTGTTTGTTTGTTTACTTTGGAGAAAAACCTGTTGGAATTCTCTTTGTTTTTGTGTCTCTTTATCCCTGTCTGTCTGTCTGTCTGTCTGTCTGTCTTTGAGACAGGAGTTCTAACTACTGGTCAGTATTCTTACATCGCCAAGGGTTAATTTACATTTGTAATCTACTACAAGGCTGTGCTGCCGTGCTCAGTTTATGGTGTTGAGTAGGCCCAGGGCCTCACGCTAAACAGATACTTCATCAGTAGAGATGGGTCTCTGCCCAAGTTGTGATTCCAGTTGGCTGAATTTTAGGAGTTCTTTATAATATAGCTACAAATTCACTATCATATAGATGATTT
This sequence comes from Apodemus sylvaticus, assembly GCF_947179515.1. Taxonomy (NCBI): domain Eukaryota; kingdom Metazoa; phylum Chordata; class Mammalia; order Rodentia; family Muridae; genus Apodemus; species Apodemus sylvaticus. The sequence continues at coordinate 56,928,110 of NC_067487.1, forward strand.
AAAGGTATATCTCTAGTTCTGTGGGGTGTCTTTTCAACTTTCTTGTAATAATACTATTCTTTTAAATTATCAAACGTGTCTCTAGTGTTTGTTTTATTCTTGGAGGTGATATTTGATGGTTAAATTAGTTTCTTAAATGAGAAGATATTTCTGTTTGTAACCAAGAATAAATATTAGTTTTTGTTTATGTTAGAGAGAAAGTTCATTTTCCTTCGTCTGATTTTGAGATCTCTATACTTTCTTCATTCATCTTGGCACTCCTTAGTTAGACTTTACTGTTGTCCTATGATGTAGGATTTAAAACGAAAAACAAGCATTGACAAATACAGTGTCTTCCGTGGTGCTTTGGGTGACTTTTAACATCTGAACCCAAATGATACTTTTGGTTGTTTTCTTGAGAGCTGGGATATATGTACTAGGCCAGGTTGTAATTTAGGATTTTCTGATTTTTTTTTTTAAATACAAAGTCTCCTTGAATAATCCTGATTGGCCTTGAACTTGTCATCCTCAAAGATCTTTTGAAGCATTGAGTCTGCATGTTAAAACAGTAATTTACGCTAACTTTGATAGATATCAGTATCAAAGTTATATTGATACTTGATATTGAATTTATAATAATGAATTAGAACATGAGATTTAATGTTAAAACATTTTTATAAAAAGCTATGCATATTTTCAAACTACTATTTGAATCTAGCAGTTTATAATTTTTTTCTCTGTACTGATAAATGCACATTCTCATTTCCTCCGATGTGCTTTGTGTTTGTTGAGTTTTCTGAGAAATTGTCTACCTTTTGAACTTGCAAGGAATCATAAGTTGGCTCAACTCAAATTTTTCCTGCTTTGTCCTATCTGGGATTGGGAATCCGTAAGGTACATGCTCCCACTTCCTGCACACACACCCACAAAAGTATTTGTGTGCTTGTGTGTGTTGGGAGTGCTGGAGTAGGCATTGTACTCCTTGGTTACACTCCTGGCCCTTCTCTCCGTCCTTCTCTGTTTTTGTGAGCTTGTTGTGTGTTCTAGTGTGGGTGGATGGGAAAGGAAGGGTTATTTATGAGACCAGAGGAAGATGTTGTCTTTTTTGCTCTTTGTATCATTCTCTGCCTTACTTGCTCACTTGAGACAGGTCTTCAACTGAGCTTGGACAGAGGTAGTGGTCAGCAAGCCTCGGTGGCCCTCCTTTCTCCACCTCCCGCAGCACTTAAGGTGTGCATGGCCACCTGGCTTTTAACGTGGATGCTGGTATCACAGTTCATGTCCTCATGCTCTTGCAGCAAGGGCTTGACCTCCTGAACCCTCTTCAGACTCCCCACTTCTAGTCTAATGTTTATATTCTCCTATCTTAACCAGAGCCATTCATTGCTTTTATTCTGTCCTCGCTCTTTTCTTTCCTCCTCTTTCATTTCCCCTTTCCCTTCCTTTTTTCTTTCCAACAGCACTGGCGATTGAATGTAGAGCTTCACATATTCCAGGCAAGTGCTCCGAGCTGTGTCCTTGGATCTATCTTTAAAGACATTTTTTTTAAACTTTAGACAGTGCTGTTAACTTGCATCCTGACCTGAAGTGGTTTGTAACCCAGGCAGCTGGGTTCTTCCTGTCTCTATCTCCTGAACATCTAAGCCTGTTCCCAATCCTTTCTCTCCTAATTGTTTTATTCCCTTTATTAAATGGTACTATTTGGTAGAGAGTTAGAGACAAGTCTGAGTTTAGTGAATGACTCCCTTCAGTGTAGTTGGCATGGCTTGTGGACTGCATTCCACTCTGTTAGCTCACCTTTGGTTTTTAATAGTGATTGGGACTATGAGAACTGAGCTCACCTGAGACTGGACGGACTTACAGTCTCAAGCAGAGATTCGGTGACTTTTTTCTTTTTCTTTTTCTTTTCTTTTCTTTTTTTTCCCCTCAGTGACTTCTTAGCTATGGGAGGCTTTCTAGATAGAAAGCATGGAGGTGGCAGTGAGGAAGACTTAATGCCCATAGAAGCTGTTCCGCTCCTGTCTCCCACTGAGAAGAGCAGTGGATAAAAGCTCCTCCTTCATCCTATAGGAAGAGCTTTAGAGTTGCCTTTGTGTTCTTCTCAGCAGGTTCGAGGAGCACACTCCTGTTACTTACATCATATGGAAGACTTAGATAATATATCATTCCTATTATTGGGATTTGCTCTATCCCTGTATTACTCTTCTGGCTCTTCCAGCTGATTTCTCAAAACACCTATCTTTAAACATGTCCTGCCTTCAGCCAATTTGGGGGACAAGTTGGAACCCAAACTAAGAATGCATTCACTTATCATACTTAATATTGTATCTGTTTAGTTTGGAAATTTTTCAATTAAATTTCTTTTGACTGTTACCTAAAAGCATACAATTAATTGTACATGGTAATGGAATAATATAGTTTTTTTGATATGGATACACTGTATAATCTTTAAGTCAGGTTAAACATATCTGTCTCCAAGCATTTGTAATTTCATTATGTATGGTAAAAACTTTAAAAATTCTTTGTTCTGGCTAAATTGAGCAATCACTGGAGTGGGTTTAGGTGTGTAAAGAGAATTAAGGTCTGTGTTAGGTGTTGAGAGGGTGCTGGACAGAGAGCATGTCGACGATCGAAGGAAGGGGAGCAGCATGCCCGCGTAATGACAGATCTGGGATGTGTGCTTAGCCAAGGGAAATGGCAGGGGGACTACAGAGATGGCTCAGTGGCAAAGAGTTGTTAGTGCTGTTCTAGAGGATGTGAGTTCATTTCCCAGCACCCACACTGGGTGCCTCACAATTGGTCGTAATCCAGCTTCTGGGATCTGACATCCTCTGGACATGCATGCACACACACATAAATTTTAAAAATAATAATAAATAAATTAAAAAAACACAACAGGAAGAATAAATGAAGACAGTAAACACTTGTGTTGTAAATTAGGAATTAGGAGAGATGTTATGAAGATATATTTTTATTGTTTGTTTTCTTTTCATAGAATGTTGGCTCAATTAAGAAACATCAGGGAGATAAATTCAACTCAGCGGTAAGTAGATTTAATATCTTTTTTGTTTGTATGATTTTTTTTTGTTTTGTTTTATTTCACTTATCCAGCATTTTGCTTGTCTAAAACTCACTATGTAGACCAGGCTGGCCTCAAAGAGGTCAGCCTAATCCTACCTGCCAAGTGCTGGGATAAAAGGCATGTACCACCATGCTTGACTAGATTTAATTTTTGTTAGAAAGTTGTCAGTTTATTATGTTCCTTTTCTGGGTTGACCACTTTTCTTCCATTATGATTAGAAGACTCTTAACTCTAGTGTCACTTCTGGCTTGTATAGTAGCTTTTCCTAAAATTCTAATTAGCAGTCCATCAATTTGACTGTTTTGTGTTATTATGTTTGGGAAGACCTTGCTTTAGGTGATTTTATTCTTTAACTTTCTCTTTGTAGTACGTGTGTTCCCTCCTCTCAAGGATTAAGGTTTAGTTCTTCTTTTAAATCAGTAAGCGGCTTTCATTCCATGCTATTTTACCTTCAGACCTTTGTAGCATTCATGTCTATTCTTCTATTGGCTCTGTGCCCACTCAGTTTAATTTGAGGACCAAGAATCTGGAATGATGGCTCAGGCTTGTAGTCCTAACTTCCCAGGCTGGGCAAGGAGGCTCACTTGCCTCCAGGAAGCCAGCCTAGGGCAGCATGAGACCTTGTCTCAGATAGGAAGTAAAGAGAAACTTGAATTTAATCTGACATTTGAATAACTTTTTGTAGCCTTCATCTACAGAAGCTTTCTTTTGAGTGTGCATGCTATGTGACTTCCTAGAACAAAGCACATATTTAATAATCCTTTTTCTCCATTAATTGTCCTGTTAGAAATTTTTATCTATTTATTCTGTGAAGACAAATTATTAGAAACTTTCAATTTAACAATTATTTATAGGTTACCCTGTACCTCAAGTTTCCTACATCATATCCAAAATACAGTATCTTTTAGATTACATACATTAGGTAATAACATCCCATGCCATTCATTCATTATATTTCTAAATCTGGAATGGTTTCTGGAAAATGCATTTTTAAAAAAGCCATATCATACAGGTTCTTATACACTGTCAAATTATTTGTTCAGACATGTTTGTTAATGTATGGTATGGTATGTGAGAATTATAATTTTAATCACTGAAGTAATTCTATGCAATTGAACTTTTTCTTTTCTTTTCTTTTCTTTTCTTTTCTTTTCTTTTTTCTTTTCTTTTCTTTTTTCTTTTCTTTTCTTTTCTTTTTTCTTTTCTTTTCTTTCCTTTTCTTTCCTTTCCTTTTCCCTTTCCCTTTCCCTTTTCCTTTCCCTTCCCCTTCCCCTTCCCCTTCCCCTTCCCCTTCCCCCTTCCCCCCTTCTCCCCTTCCCCTCTTCCCCCCTTCCCCCCTTCCCCTTCCCCTTCCTCTTCCCCCCTTCCCTCCTTCCCCTTCCCCCTTCCCCTTTCCCCTTCCCCTTCCCCTTTCCCCCTTCCCCCCTTCTCCCCTTCCCCTTTCCTTTTTTTTTGGTTTTTCGAGACAGGGTTTCTCTGTGTAGTAGCCCTGGCTGTCCTGGAACTCACTCTGTACGCCTTGAACTCAGAAATCCACCTGCCTCTGCCCCTCTCAAGTGCTGGGATTAAAGGTGTGGGCCACCACCACTTGGCTTGAAATTGAACTTTCTGTAATGATGGAAATATTATGTAACTATTTGATCCACTTTGTATCCCTAGTAGGGAATAAGGAAATGGCATTTTAAATTTTGATTTAACCTTAATATTAAATGTAATATTATACATGTCTATGTACTGGTTACCATACTACACAGCAGGTAGCAAATTTTTAAATGGCCTAACTATCATTTTAAATGAGGGATTTTATATTTATTTTGAGGATTTTAAAATTTATCTCATACAACGGTAAGCTTAACTCATTTTTATCAGTTGCATTCCTTATTGAATGAACTCTTTATTCCTATTTTTATAAACATTAAGTTTTTATAAGCACAATGCTTCCCTCTAAAATACTTATCTAGAAATAAATATACAAAAAAGAATGGAATTCTTACTGTGTGTGTGATGATGGGATTCTAAGCCAGGGTGAGCGGTACATGGTCAATAAGCAGGCCTGTTATCAGTACACTTTGCCTTCAACCTCAGATGAAAACAACTGATGCTTTACCTACTAGGATTTTTTTTTTTTAATCTTTAAGTAGTGTATAAATAGACCTATTGATACTAGGTTTTGAGGTTCTAGTTCAAATGTATATTACATGCTTTTTCAAAAACCTATTCTATGAGTCTGTGTAGTTCTAAAAAGCAACTCTAACTACCATGTTAAAGATCTTTATTTCTGATTGTTGTCTGTAGTTAAGAAACTCTGGTTCTCTATGAAAACAGTAGGGCATTCTCTAGAAAATTTTAATGAAGATAAAGAAAATATTTATAAGCATTATCCAAAGAATTTCAGCATAATATCGATGATTGAACTGTTTCAGGGTAGAAACAGTTGTCCTGGGGAGCATTTACCTGTCTAGGATCACACACCGAAGTATCATAAAGTGGGAAGTAGAGCCTTTAGTGTAGTACCTTGCCTAGCCACAGTGTATCCTGAGGCAAGGCAAAACCAGTATTGATTGTGTACACTTTATTTAAACATGGGCATTTTGTTCATAAATGATTACTTTTTTTCAGAAATTAGAGTATTTAAAGTATTTACTTACTTAGTTTTTGTTACTTTCTTATAATTTGTGCCTGAGGTCTTACAGATTTTAACTCTTGCTTAATGCTGTTTAAAAGTACTGTTTCTGTACCTAAGGCAAGAACTGTATTCATAACCAATTGGTATTCATTCTCATTTTCTTAAGTAATTTCTCTGCTAGTTTAATCTTAGCCTAGTTAGAATTTATACACAAGTTCTTAATAAAGTTGGTCTTGTGAATTTTTATTAATTCAAAGCTGGCTTTTTCTCCTTAATCTTAAACAATTTAGACCATGCAAGGTCTTTCAAAAACTATAAGCTAGTATTTGATTAAAACAAAATTATACTTAGAGTAGGTGGGACATTTTTTTTTAAGATTTATTTATTTATTTATTATATGTGAGTACACTGTAACTGTCTTCAGACATTCCAGAAGAGGCATTAGGTCAGATCTCATTATGGATGGTTGTGAGCCACCATGTGGTTGCTGGGATTTGAACTCAGGACCTTTGGAAGAGCAGTCGGTGCTCTTAACCGCTGAGCCATCTCTCCAGCCCTTTTTTTTTTTTTTTTAAAGATTTATTTATTGTTATATCTAAGTACACTGTAGCTGTCACCAGAAGAGGGCGTCAGCTTTCTTTACAGATGGTTGTGAGCCACCATGTGGTTGCTGGGATTTGAACTCAGAACCTTTGGAAGAACAGTCAGTGCTCTTACCCGCTGAACCATCTCTCCAGCCCGGGACTTTTTAATGTAGAAGAATCTTAGGAAAGTTAAATGGTGGTTGGTCTCTGATAGATGGTTAAGAAGACCTGAAAATGTCTGCACACTCACTTTCTTTTCAGAAATGGCACTAGTCTGGTTCTTGATTAAGAGACAGAACTCTTAGAGCTGGAAATTAGAGGGAAATCCTTAACTGTTCTTAACAGCTAAGCAGACTTCACAAAGCATGGTTTTATAAAAACATGAGAGCACTTTGCTTTGTTTTGTGTTCTTGGATTATTTTGTAAAGTACTGGAGAGCCTGAATTTGATTTGAAGTTCAGTAAATATATAAATGTAGGTATTAATAGGTTCCATTGGGTGTATGTGGTGGTGGGGAAGTATTGTCTGTGGCATGTTGAATTGTGCTATATGGATAGTCATTTGTTGGAAAGGTTGTTTGTTATATTGTATGTATTCTGATTTGTTTTTATATATATGCTGCAGCATTTAAAATGACTACAAAACGAAGTTTGTTTGTGCGGTTGGTACCATGTCGCTGCCTACGAGGGGAAGAGGAGACAGTCACTACTCTAGATTATTCTCATTGTAGCTTGGAACAAGTTCCCAAAGAGATTTTCACCTTTGAAAAAACTTTAGAGGAGCTTTATTTAGATGCTAATCAGATTGAAGAGCTTCCAAAGGTATGTTAATACTGTCAAAATTATATTAGAGAATGTCTATGCATAGAAGTTTACATTCTTACATTGTTATATATATGTGTTTCCATTTATTGGTTTAGTTTTACTGTAAGCACAACTTAAAATGATGTAGATTTTAAAACTTTTTTCAAGTTGTTTAAGTACTTGTGTGGATAATTTTATTTTTACTTATAACAATTTAAATTTTAAATAGAATTTTAAAATAGAAATTAAATAATCAGTATATTTGACTTCTGGAGCCATTAGATTTAACTAGACTAAGAAAAGTGAACTTTTACTATCATATCATAATTTCTATAAGCCCTTTTATATATTGTTAAAATTGTTATTTCCATTGCCACATCTTGGTTTTATGGTTCTATAACTTCTTAGAGGTGGGATTCTGCTTTTTTCCCTTTTGTATGGAATTGATTTGGAGTGAGTGCATCTCTGAAGTCTAGTAACAACTAGTAGGGGAAAGATTGCTGCTGTGACGTTCTTTCTCAGATAGCTATTATTATTGTTGTTATTTTAGTAAGCTCTTCTTTTTCTCTTATTATCTATATTTGTTTTCCTGCGTATGAAAAAAGTTGCAGAGCTTTAAATTGTTTATTAGAGTCTAACTCTCTGAATGGCAGGGTCTTACCTTGTAGATTAGACTGTCCTCAAGTCTCAGAGCTCTGCCCTTGCTTTCAAAGGCTGGTGGTTGAAGGTGTGCACCACCATGCCCTTTGAAACTGTAAATGGAGACTTGAAATTGATGGCTTAAAAAACAGGTTAGAGTTTGGCATGATGGTACCTAATCCAGAAAGATTTCTAGTTCAAAGCCAGTCTGACCTACACAGTGAGTTCTGCCATGGCCTGGATCATAAATATAATGAAACCTTGGTTTCAAAACCAACTGATCTCGGTCACCAACAAACAATTTAATAGGTATTATCAAAATTCTGAAAAATAATTAAACTGTAATTTGGACTATGAGATTTAGAAAACAAAATCACAGGATACTTAGAACTTATGATGAAAAAGAAATAGTATAAGTACTCAGTATATAGGATAGATAAACTAAAAAATTGTTTATCTGAAATTCACATTTAATTGGGTCTTTTATTTAATGCAGCAACCCTAACTGTAATGTAACAGATAATATAACTTGTTGCATATAGATCTTATTTCATGAAATAGTTGTTTTCAATATTATGTTTGTGAACATTCTGAATGACAGTATTTAAAAGCATTTGAAACCCATTGCTACCCTAGGTAATGAAATTAAAAAAAAAAACTTATTGAGACAGGATCTCACTTTGTGATCTAAACAAACTTCAAACTTCATTGCAATCCTCCTGCCTCAGTTTCCCAGATCTAGGAATTATAGGCTTGGGCCACTATGCCCAGTTTATTCTTGATAATGTTGTGGAGAAGTCTAGAACAGCTTTGGAAAAATATTAAAGGTCTCCAGTTAACATGATTGGGAATCATACCTATCCTGTGATTGTAGTGTACTTGTAATGCACTGTGTACTCCAACAAATATGTTATCTTTTATAACTAGCTCTGAGAGAATATGAAAAATATCTGTTAGTCATAGTCATAGTTAGACAGTCTGGAGGCCTGTACAAGAGAGATGTTGACTGTAGTAGTGCAAGTAACCTAACATGTACCTATCTCAGACCTAACAGTTATACATTTTTCAAGGGATGCTCTTCAGTATGGCTTTCATTTTGGAATAAGCTTGTTTGAAAGACAAGCTTCAGAGCTTACAATATGTAACAGCCACTTACCCTTTGACAGCTTCAATTGAGAACATAGTCATATATATTTAATTTGGACAATATTTATTAGATTAAAAATTAGTCCATTAAATACCCAGGGAAATGTGAAAGATAATCAGAATCCCTTTTCTCTTTTTTCCTAGCAACTTTTTAATTGTCAGTCTCTACATAAACTAAGTTTGCCAGACAATGATTTAACAACATTGCCAGCCTCCATTGCAAATCTTATTAACCTCAGGGAACTGGATGTCAGCAAAAATGGTAAGTCCTTGAAATTCTTGTCCTTGGGGACTTATTTCTTTGGTAGGATTTCAGTTTTCCAAATGTTTAAAAAGTCAGATTGCAATATATTAGTGTCATATAGAATCTATTCTACATAAATATAAAAATATTTCCCATTTCAGAAGTTTTATAATATAATAAAATTGAGCATCATATCCTCAGTTTAGAATGTATTTATAAATATAAAGTTTATGATACCTCAAAACAGCTGGAAAATAGGTAGATTTTAAATATATTATTACAGTCCACATTGAGTATTGGCCCTCTCAGATTTATTTCTCCCAACTGAAAGTTTATATCCGGATCAACATCTTAATTGTCACTGCTTCCCTCACCCTGCCTAGCTTCTAACGATTATTTTACATTCTGCTTGTGTGAGTTTGCCTTTTAATAGTCAGTGTTGGGGATCATGGGATGTTTAGTCTCTTGTTTCTGATTTATTTTACTTAACATGATGTCCTTTAGGTTTTTCAATCCTCTTATAAACGACTAGGTCTCCATTTTTAAAATGAAGAGTATTTCACTATACATATATACTGTTTCCTTTATTGACTCATTTATTTATGGAAGCTTAGGTTAACCCCACATCTTAGCTATTGTAAACAGTACTGCAGTGAGTGCAGTAGTGCAGACGTTTCTTCTCTTTCCCTCAGAAATCCATGGCTTGCAAACATTTCTCCCCCTCAGATTCATTCTATCCATTGCTTGCTTGGTTGTGCACAGCTTTCTAGTTTTATATAACTCATTTATTTTTGTATTTGTTGTCTATCTTTTTGGTATATATTTTTAGAAAATCATTGTCTGGGCTTCCTCTCCTTAATAAGTAGGTTTCCAGTTATCTGGTCTCATGCTTTGAATCCTTTGGTCTCTACAGGATCATCTGTTTTCTCCAGTCCTATCCTCCTCTCCTTGTGATATGTTCCTGGTACCTTTGTTGTAATCATATATATTGTGTGTGTGTGTGTGTGTGTGTGTGTGTGTGTGTGTGTGTGTGTGTGTTCTGGCCTTCTGTTTCATTCCATCGGCACTTGTCTCTTTGACCAGCACCAGATTCTTTGATTACTAGAACTTTCAAGTAGATTTTGAAGTTAAATGATATAAGGTCCATAGCTTTGTTCTTTTTAGTTAAGATTGCTGTTTCTTCAAAGTCTTCTGTTAGGATTATTTTCTTCTATTTTTGTGAAAAATGTCATTTGAATTTTGTTAGTATATTAGCTCAACAGGACACTAGATGGTTAGGACATTTTAACAGTTCTGCTCCTTCTAATCTAGAAATACAGGGTGTCGTTCTTTCTATTTATTTATATATTCTAGTTTGTTTCTCAGAGCTTTGTTGTTTTCCATGTATTTAGTTTTTTTGTTAGTTAAATAGGATTTAATAGGATTGCTTCAAAAGAAAAAAATCGATAGATTGTTTTTAGCATAAAGACATGTAACTGAGTTCTATATGTTCAGTTTTAATATGGACACTTTCCATTTTTTTTTTGTTGCCTGATTTTTCTAGTTAGGACTTAGTACAGCTATTATAAGTAGCTTAATGGCTATATATTTACTTACAACTTCCTCTGAATCACAGGTAGTTTATATCACCAGAAATATATCTCAGGTAGTTTTGTTGTAATGAGTATTATAGCATGTGGTCTTTTTAAAAAATAATTTATTTTTTTGAAATTATAATTATATAGTTTTCTCTCTCCAGCCCTACCCATATAATCCTCCTCTCTCAAATTTATGGCCTCTTTTTCTTAATTGTTCTTATATAAATATAAATACATGACTTTGGGGCCAACCATTTAGTATTGGTTAATCAATTTGGGTGCTCTTCCTTGGGAATACAATTTCTCCCACTCTCCGTATTTCTTAATTATTTTTAGTGTGTGTGCATGCGTGTGTGTGTGTGTGTGTGTGTGTGTGTGTGTGTGTGTGTGTGTGTGTTTAGGGGGTTCAGGTCTTGTCTGGGTAGCCACATTGAGACTTTATGGGTGTAGCTAGTTTTACATGTCTAGGAGTCAGAATCTCTGTTAGGTGACTCTGAGTCCTCTGGCTCTTACAGCCCTTCTGTCCCCTCTTCTGCAGTGATCCCTGAACTGTCTGTGCAGGAGTTGTGTTGTATATGTTGATACTGGGGACCACACGATCACCTTTTCTTTACATTTTTATCAGTTGTGTTTTTTTTAAATAATGGTCTCTTGCAAAGAGAAGCTTCTTTTGATGGGGAATGAGGACTGTACTACCTATAGGCATAGAGACAAATATTTAGAGTGTAGTTAGAGTTCATGCTAGTTTATTCAAGTGGCAGATGTAGATTCTCCTTCACGATCCATGACTTAACTAGCCCTGAGTAGTTGGCTGACTTTCCTTTATCTTGTTGAGCAGGTTCAATCAGAGAGTCCTTATCTCAGAGGTGTAAGTGCCACTAATGCACCCTTAAAGTTATCTGCCATGGTGGTTGATCTAATCAAGCAGTAGTAAATGTGGAGTGTATGGGAATGCTACTTGGATTATAACACAGTAAGTGTGTTAAGTAGGAGGAAGCTCTGTGCTGAGTTTTTCACTACAGTCACAAGATACCTGAGAAAATACTGTCATAAGGATCAAAGCCTTAGACTGATGCAGTTGTACTGTTTGGGATACATGGTTCTTGTCTCATTACTTTCGGATGGTGGTGGCACAGTGCAGCAGGAACACACATCCATTGGCAGCCAGCCAGCAAACAGAGAAAGGGAGACTGTTATAATACTTCTTTCAACTGTGCCCCAACTACCTGGCTTTTTTTCACCAGACCCTACCTATGTAAAGGTTCAACTAACAACCATAGAAGCTGTCAATAAAACTTTTAAAATATAGGCCTGTGTAAATAATGTAAGGCCCAAATTATAACAAGCTTTCTTTAAACTTATTACAGAAAGTAACAGTATATAACACAGTAGATATATAAACCAGTAACATTAATCTGGCATTATAGGCTGTTTGTAATTGTCAGGCAGAGCTTTCTCTGGCAGCACAAGTTAGTTTATATCAGTATCTCCACATATTCACGAGTAACATATATCAGACACTGTTGCCTACTTCAGCATTGAGAGCAGGGATTTCTCAACTCCTTGATAATTGATTACTATTGCTTGTGTGGTTGATAGTTGACAGAAATATCTTGTGATGCATGACTCTACTATGCTGAATAGACATAGTGACAGTAGGATTTTTGTCTTATTTTTTATTGTAGGAGGAAAGCTTTGAACTTTTCACTGTTGTATATGCTGTTGTGAATTTATATTGGGTCTTTATTATGTTGAAAAATAGAACTTCTTTCCATAATTTGTGTGGCTTCTTTTGAAGTTACAAAAAGATGCTAATTATTATTGCATTTGAAAGATTTTTTTTTTGTTCTACATTCTACTGAGGCATAGATTCCTGAATAATGAATTAACAGATAAGGATTTTTTTTGCTTAGAAGTCTGTACCTATCACAGGAGGCAGTATTTTAAATTTTTAAAACTTCAGAGAGATGGGGGGGGGGCAGAAAAAGGAGCTCTTAAAAAATTTTAAAGCAGCATATATTTTACAATTATAAAAAAGAATAAATCACATGAGGATAACTTTTTAATGTCCTACCCCAAAATACAACATTCAATAAGCTCTAAATAAATTGTTTTAAAGTATTTCTTTTCAACACTCAGAAAAAAATCTTTAGAAACAAATTCCACCAAATGAGTGCAGCTGTGCCCGTGACAGTACACAGTAGTTCTGTTCCATTGCCCAGCCCCAAGGTCGTGCTGTCTGACATGAGCGTGTGGCTACAGACAACCTTTGCACTGGCTCTCATAAACTTTAGGACTTACTGTGCTTTATTTTACGATGAATCAGAATTGTCATTTATCTTGTATTCATATTTAACAGTTAACTTTGGCAAGTCAGTAATTAAGTATTTTCCTACACACAAAAAAAGAAAAGAAGAAAAACAGCTTTAAAATAAAAACATATTTTTACTTTATATAAATATTCACTTATTTACTAAATGCAAGCTATGTAAATCATTCTATATGTAGTCCATATGAACAGTCCATATAAAGCATTTAGGTTTTATCATAGCAAAAGTGATTATTATTATATTGTTTTCAATAATAAATCTATTTTAAGACTTTGGTTTATTCAATCACCTTAGGTATCGGTGAAGTTTCTAGTGGTTAAATGTTCTGCAGTATAGCCAGTAAATTTAAGCTGTATCTTAGTTACTGTTGTGGTACTTTGAGGAGACACCAGACCAAGGCACCTTATAAATGAAAGTATTTAATTGGAGGTGTGAGCGTGGCGGGCAACTTGGAGGTATGTAAGCAGTCAGGACTCTGGAATAGTGGCTGAGAGCATTGCATCCTGGTTCTCAGACAGCAGGCAGATAGGTTAACACTGGGCCTTCAGTGAGCTTTTAAAACCTCAAAGCCCACCCCAGTGACATAGCTACTCCAAGAAGACCTTACCTTTGAATCCTTCCACCAACTAGGGACCAGACATTCAAACGGATGATCTGGGAGCCATTCCCATTCAAACCATCATAAGCTGTAAAGAAAGTATTTTGTCTGTGTTGAGGAATAGATCAGTCAGTAAAGTTTTTGCTGCATGAGCACACAGACCTGAGTTCCATCCCCAGTACCTTTGTAAAAAAGCCTGGTACTGGGTGTAAGTCCCAACACAGGGGACTTACAGACAGGTGGATTACTGGGACTGTCTAAACAAAGCAAAACAAAGGCAACACACACCCATGTCCACACCTACAGTGGACTTATAACCACACCCACACTCACTGTGGACACATAACCATACCCACATTCATAGTGGACACACACCTAACCCGCACTCATAGTAGACACTCCCCTCACACCTACATGCAGAGTGAAGTGCTGTTTACTTTTTTCCTATAGTCATTTAACTTTATGGCCCAAACTTTAATGCTCTATCTTTTTTTTTAATGTGTTTTTTTTAATTACTTCCTTTTTTTAAAAAATTATTAGTATTCTTTAATACCTTTTTGCAGTCCAATTGTTATTTCCCTCCTGGTCCACCTTCCAATAGTTCCTTATCCCATTTCTCCTCCCCTTCTCATTCTCCCTTCCCCTTGGTCTCCAAGAGGTCCCCACCCTTCCAATTCCACCAGACCTCTCCACTCCCTGGGACCTCAAGTCTCTTACAGTTTAGGTGCGTCTTTTCTCACTGAGGCAGCCCTCTGCTGTGTATAAGTCAGGGGCCTCATATCAGCTGGTGTATGCTGCTTGGTTAGTGGCTCAGTATTTGAGAGAGCGCCTGGATCCAGGTTAGTTGAGACTGCTTGTCTTCCTATGGGGTCGCCCTTCTCCTCAGCTTCTTCTAGCTTCCCTAAGTCAACCACAGGCTTCCCCTGCTTCTGTCCATCCATTGGGTGTAAGTGTCTGCATCTAACTCTTTCTCGGCTGCTTTTTGGGCCTCTTGGAGGACCACCATAGCATCAGTAAAAGTGTCAGGCCTTGGAGCTTCACCATGAGCTGGATCCCAATTTAGGCCAGTCACTGGACCTCCTTTCCCTGTCTCTTCTCCATTTTTTGTCCCTGCAATTTTTAGATAGGGACAATTCTGGGTCAGAGTTTTTGACTGTGGGTTGGCAACCTCATCCATCTACTTGATACCGTTTTCCTACTGGAGGTGGGCTCTACAAGTTACAGGTTTCCTCTCCCCACTGTTGGGCATTTCATCTAAGAACTTCCATCATGTGGCAAGTCCTTTACCTTCCTCTTGAAGCTGGGTGACAGGGGTCTGGCTCTGTTCCAAGCCCCCTTCTTTTCCTCTTTAACTGACACCTGAAGGAAGTTCCTGTTTATTGTTGGTGAATAAAGTTGAGGAAGAGAGGAGACTGTGAAAATGTTAGAGCTGGCACCTTGCTTAATAAATTCTAGTCATTCTCATTCTTTATGCTCATCATTTTAAGTGATGTAATTAAAAATTTTATATATGGGAACCAAGGTGATTTTTTGATAAGCCTTTAATGTTTAACCCTAAATGTGCTGCTTAGGACAAGTTCATTTTATTAAAGTGACAATAACATGTATTTTGGAGTAAACCAGTGTGGGTTGTTGTGAAAAATGTGACTTTTGTTAGTTGGAGGTTTTTTTTGTTTGTTTGTTTTTGTTTTTGTTTTTTTTAAGACAGGGTTTCTCTGTGTAGCCCTGGCTGTCCTGGAACACACTCTGTAGACCAGGCTGGCCTCTAACTCAGAAATCTGCCTGCCTCTGCCTGCCAAGTGCTAGGATTAAAGGTATGTGCCACCACCGCCTGTAGTTGGATTTTTGATTACAAGATATTTTGTGTAAATGAAAGGTTAGTTAGTTATGTATCCTAGTTTGCTTTCTATTACTTTGATAATCACTATGACCAAAAGGAAGTTCGCAGTTCTAACCCATCATCAAAGGAAGCCAGCTGGAACCTGGAGATGGCTGCTTATTGACTTGCTCAACCTTCTTTTTATATTCCCCAGGACTACCTGTGCAAGGGGGCTCTGCCCACAGTGGCTCAGCCCTATCATGGCAATCATTAATTAAGAAAATGCCCACAGACACAGTAGGCCAATCTGGTGGAGACAGGTTTTTAATTGTGGTTACCTCTTTCCAGATGAGACTCAGGTCTGTGTGAAGTTGATAAACACAAACTAGTACATTATGTTAAAGCTGTTAAAATTTCATTTAGGATTTACTTGACTACCATGATAGATTCAGGTATATTTTATAGTCTGAGAAGTTTTTTCCGTTTTAGCACACTAAATCTTGGGATAAGAAGTTCTTTATATGAAAGATACAGTGTTCTTTTAACTTTCATATCAGTTAAGTTTAATATTTGAGGTGTATCGTAATATACCAGGTACCATTTTGAGCTCATTAGCTCTTATTCCCTATTTGGAAGGATTCAGAAAACTTTGCTGGTACTTCATTATTAATAACTTCAGCAGGTTGTATTAATTTATTTAAAAACTAAAAGATTTTAGACATTTATTGTCGAAATTGTTGGTCTTTTACATTTTTTTTTTCTGTGTTTCAGTTGACCAAGTAGTATGGATTATGATTAAAGTACTTGGGAGTGTGGTTGGGGAGATGGCTTGATTAGATAACATGTGTGCTCTGCAGGCATGAGGACTGTCAGTTTGTATACATTTAAACTAGAAAGGGGACTCATGTAATTAAAGAATTTGAGCTTTTAGAAAGTAAAACTCCATACAAGACAATTTAATCAAGTCTCATAGAACATTAAGATTTAGAGGATCTAGGCTTTAGATTTCAGTTTAAGAAAAAGAGTGTTTTCTCAGTGAAGTGCTACCAGGAGCAATGCTGTGACTGGCTGTCTTAAACTTTACTGTAGGACAGACTACAATAAGGATTAAGTTGTCATTGGTTAAGATACAGTAATCATGTCTTCACTGAAGTGTGGGATGCTTGTGATACTTCTTAGTTTGGACTGCAATCGTGCTTTGTCCTTATTTGGAATTGATTGCAGATTTGTTTCTGTCTTGCTATGTCATCGTTAAAGAGTTGCCTACTCTGATAATGATGTCCTGGGAAATAGTTTAGCAAAACATTAATTTCTCTTTCTGAATACCTGGCTAGTTTTACTATGACCAACAATCTGTTGATGGTTGAAACCCTACGAGAATTAGGTTATGACAAAATTCCAATTATTTTGCACTTATAAGAGCAAAATGAGCTGACTCTGTATCATTGGCAGTGGGGCTAGGGAATTCTATACAAGACCTGTACGCATGTGAAGCCTTGGTTCTTCAGTGTATCCCACAATGGAATTTCATTCAGAACAACCTAGTATGAAGAAAAAAGTTAAGAGTTTATTAAGAAGAAATTGGTAGCCCAGTACTTGTGGTGCATACCTTTAATCCCAGCACTTAGAAGGAAGAGACATTCAGATCTCTGAGTTCCAGGCCATTGAAGACTTCACAGAGAAACCTGGAGGGCAGGAGGTTAAACCTAGATTCAAGCACACTGATTAATAGAAAGAGAAGCACTCAAAAAAGATGGAATATACCTAAGTGTGGACATAGGTTTCCCCAGAACCCTTAATTGCATTAGCAGTTGCCGAAGACATAAAATGTCAGTAACTTCTGAAGTTTTATTTCAAAAGGTTGTGGAGGGACCTCCCCCTCCTTATTTTATTGTGCATTGTGTTTATATGTTCATGGTGCATGTATATGTGGAGATCAGTGTCAGATATCTTCAGCCATTTAATCTTCAGTGTTTTAATCTTATTTTATTAAGACAGGGTCTTTTCTGTAGCCTTAGCTTCCCTGGAACTTACTATTATATAGTCCAGTCTAACCTAGAACTCAGAAATCTGCCTGCCTTTGCCTCCTGAGTTCTGGGAATAAAGCTGTGTGTCAACACACTTGGCTCTGTCTTTCATTTTTTGAGACACCTTCTCCAACTGAACTGATGTGACTAGGATGGCTGTCTGGCCAACAAACTCCCAGAGGTCTTCTTGGCTCCTGCTCCCCAGCAAAGGATTGCAGGTGTGCATACAGGGGGTTTGTTTGTTTGTTTGTTTGTTTCGATGTTGATTTGGGGCATCTGAACTCAGGTCTTTGTGCTTATGTGGCAAATGAATCATCTTCCCATTCTCCCCTCCTTTTCGTTATGTGAGATCCACAGACTTGCATGTGAGTGTGAGAAGTGTAAATGATCTTGTTGATTGTATCATGCAACTGGAAAGGCAGGAGTGCTATTAGCTGAGATGGAGAGATTGGTAGGCAGGGCAATTTCAAGGGATAAGTCAGGAATGATTTTCAATTAGTTCACTAAGGAACAAGTTTCCTTGTATCATTTTCATAAATCTTTTTGTTTTGTCTGATTCCCCCACCTTAAGATACCCTTTCATCTCTCTGCCCATCCTTCTCCCCATCTACATTCTACTGTCCACAGTATTTCCCTTCCACATTGATTATCTCTTGTTCTGTTGCCTTGGTCCCTTCCTAGGCAAGGGCCCTGTGAAGTACGGTAGAATCATTTTCTTTTCTACACATGGGGGAGAGGTGCTGTTTGTCTGTCTGTATTTGTACACATATACTTGTGTAGAGGCCATAGGTTGAATGATAGTGTTCTCAGTTGATGTCTACGTATTTCTTTAAGATAAGGCATTTAACTGAGCCTAGACCTGACTGATTTGGCTAAAATAGCTAGTTGGAAAGCCCGTAGCTTCTTCCTTTCTCTACCTCCCCAGAGCTGGGGTTACAGGCATGTAGTTCCACACCCAGCTTTTTTACATGAGTGCTACAGATCATAATTCAGGCCTTCATTCTTACACTGTAAGCACTTTACAGACTGAGTCGTCTTCCAGACCACACTCTACGTTTTAACTGTCGGTAAAGTCCAGGTATTTGTAGTTCATAACATGTCTTCCACTTTGTATTTGGTATATTTTTGCTGAATAATACAATAAAGATGTGTTTGAATTTGAGGTACCTGAACAAAACCTAGTATTTAAAAAGTGCTATGTGAAGTTTAGAATAGGGAAGGAATAATAGAGGTTTGAAAACTAAAAAGAGCTTTTACTTTGTACATTTTTGTAGAATTTAGCATAGTTCTAGTTCTATTCCAGCATTACCAATACTTACATAGAATGCTTTTGTCATCCTAGAGAATTCTGTACCCTTGCCTAGTAGCTCCTAGGCAACCTTTGGAGATGTGGGCAACCTTTTTTTTCCCCATATCAGAGAGAGCATCAAGGTCAGATCAAAGAAATTATTCCAAGGTCTAGTGTTTTTGTTTGTTTGTTTGTTTGTTTTTAGTTATTTTTATTCAATATATTTTTATTTACATTTCAAATGATTTCCCCTTTTCTGGCCCCTCACTCCCCAAAAGTCCCATAAGCTCCCTTCCCTCCCCCTGTCCTCCCACCCACCCCTTCCCACTTCCCTATTCTGGTTTTGCCCTATACTGCTACACTGAGTCTTTCCAGAACAAGGGGCAACTCCTCCGTTCTTCTTGTACCTCATTTGATGTGTGGATTATGTTTTGGGTATTCTAATTTTCTAGGCTAAGATCCACTTATTAGTGAGTGCATACCATGATTGATCTTTTGAGACTGGGTTACCTCACTTAGTATGATGTTCTCCAACTCCCTCCATTTGCCTAAGAATTTCATGAATTCATTGTTTCTAATGGCTGAATAGTACTCCATTGTGTAGATATACCACATTTTTTGCACCAATTCTTCTGTTGAGGGATACCTGGGTTCTTTCCAGCTTCTGGCTATTATAAATTGGGCTGCTATGAACATAGTGGAGCATGTATCCTTATTACATGCTGGGGAATCCTCTGGGTATATGCCCAGGAGTGGTATAGCAGGATCTTCTGGAAGTGACATGCCCAGTTTTCTGAGGAACCGCCAGGCTGATTTCCAGAGTGGTTGTACCAATTTGCAACCCCACCAGCAGTGGAGGAGTGTTCCTCTTTCTCCACATCCTTGCCAACACCTGCTGTCTCCTGAATTTTTAATCTTAGCCATTCTGACTGGTATAAGGTGAAATCTCAGGGTTGTTTTGGTTTGCATTTCCCTAATGAATAATGAAGTTCAGCATTTTTAAGATGTTTCTCTGCCATCCGAAGTTCTTCAGGTGAAAATTCTTTAACTCTGTACCCCATTTTTTAATAGGGTTATTTGGCTTTCTGTGGTCTAACCTCTTAAGTTCTTTGTATATATTGGATATTAGCCCTCTATCTGATGTAGGATTGGTGAAGATCTTTTCCCAATTTGTTGGTTGCCGATTTGTCCTTTTGATGGTGTCCTTTGCCGTACAGAAACTTTATAATTTTATGAGGTCCCATTTGTCAATTCTTGATCTTAGAGCATATGCTATTGGTGATCTGTTCAGAAACTTTCCCCCTGTACCAATGTCCTCAAGGGTCTTCCCCGGTTTCTTTTCTATTAACTTCAGAGTTTCTGGCTTTATGTGATGGTCCTTGATCCATTTGGAGTTGAGTTTAGTACAAGGAGACAAGGATGGATCAGTTCACATTTTACTGCATGCTGACCTCTAGTTGAACCAGCACCATTTGTTGAAAAGGCTATCTTTTTTCCATTGGATGTTTTCAGCCCCTTTGTCGAGGATCAAGTGGCCATAGGTGAATCCACTATATAAACAAACTCAAAGAAAAAAACACATGGTCATTTCATTGGTTGCTGAAAAAGCATTTGACAAAATTCAGCATCCTTTCATGCTTAAAGTCTTGGAAAGAACAGGAATTCAAGGCCCATAACTAAACATAGTAAAAGCAATATAGAGCAAACCAGTAGCCAGCATCAAACTAAATGGAGAGAAACTTGAAGCAATCCCACTAAAATCAGGGACTAGACAGGGCTGCCCCCTTTCTCCTTATCTTTTCAATATTGTACTTGAGGTACTAACTCGGGCAATTTGACAACATAAGGAGGTCAAAGGGATACAAATTGGAAAGGAAGAAGTCAAACTATCATTATTTGCAGATGATATGATAGTTTACCTAAGTGACCCAAAAAACTCCACTAGAGAATTCCTACAGCTGATAAACAACTTCAGCAAAGTGGCAGGTTATAAAATCAACTCAAGCAAATCAGTAGCCTTCCTATACTCAACGGATAAGCAGGCTGAGAAAGAAATTAGGGAAATGACACCCTTCACAATAGCTACAAACAGTATAAAGTATCTTGGGGTGACTCTTACCAAACATGTGAAAGATCTTTATGACAAGAACTTCAAGACTCTGAAGAAGGAAATGGAAGAAGACTTCAAAAAATGGAAAAACCTCCCATGCTCATGGATCGGCAGGATTAATATAGTTAAAATGGCCATTTTGCCAAAAGCAATATACAGATTCAACACAATACCCATCAAAATCCCAACTCAATTCTTCATAGAGTTAGAAAGAGCAATTCTCAAATTCATCTGGAATAACAAAAAACCCAGGATAGCTAAAACTATTCTCAACAACAAAAGAAACTCTGGGGGAACCAGGATCCCTGACCTCAAGCAATACTACAGAGCAATAGTGTTAAAAACTGCATGGTATTGGTACAGTGACAGGCAGGCGGATCAATGGAATAGGATTGAAGATCCAGAAATGAACCCTAAGGTCTAGTGTTCTGAGGCAGTGCATTTCTTGGGGTTGCTTGTAGAAGTGTGGATACCAGGGCAGCTCCATTATCCCGAAGCTGGTGACAACTCGTGAAAGGTTCATCACATGGCTTCCTGCCCAGCTTGTAGAGAAGTTGCCCTGGAGGCTCCTCCTCTCCAGTGATTGTTTACTCTTCTTACACAATCTTGAGGAGAATCTATGAGACTCTTCAAAGTTTGGTGAGCTTTAATTGAAAGTTTCGATTTGGAGGGAATAGCTTCACAATACCAGAAAACCTCATATTTGCTTTCTTTCTGCAGATAACAAAAAATGTTTATTGTGGATTTTTCATATCAATAAAACCATATATTATATGGCCTTTTGTCTGGCTACTTTCTCTTAGCATAATATTTTCAGGACTCATTCATGGTGTACCATATATTGATATTCCACAGTGTGAATATACTATATTCTGTTTATTATGTTTATATATTCAGTTGTTATTGATGAACATCTGGGCTATTATAAATAACATGAACGTTCATGTACAACATTTTATTTGAATGTGTGTTTTACATGCGTTTAGATACATACCTAGTAGCAGAGAGTTGCTGGGTCATTTGTAATTCTACATGTAATGTGTTGAGGAACCATCATATTATTTTCCACAATAGCTATGTGCTCTTACCAGCAATACATATTCTCAATATCCATGCTGGAGTCTGTTACTTTCATGTACTATATTTAGTCAGGTCTCTTACAATAGATGTCTCCACCTAGTTTCTCAGTCTGCTCCTTCTTGATAATTAACTTTTACCATCTGGCCATTTCTTTAACAATACTTTTAATAGGAGTTTGTTTGATGCTTCCCATCATTTAAGTTCAAGTTGTGTGCTTTTGCCCTATGATGAGGCTAACTGGTCACTAACTTCCTGTAACTCTAAAGCAGCGCTTTTCAACCTGTGGGTTGCAATCCCATAGGCGCTGCATATTAGATATTATGCTGCAATTCATTACATTAGCAAGTTTACAGCTGTGAAGTAGTAATGAAATAATTTTATGATTGGGAGGTCACCATGACATGAGGAACTATGTTAAAGGGTCACAGCATTAGGGAGGCTGAGAACCATTGCCCTGCATCATTTTGGTCCTCATCAGATTCAGTTATTCTTTGTTCTTCCAGCAGTAGCTTGTAGAAGGAATCTCTCTGACAATATTACTAGTATACTCTTTAATCTACTAATTTTGGCATCTGTAGGTGAGTTGTTTTCTTTAATGGTGCTGGGAATTAACCCAGGACCTTGCATATGTTACGTACACATTCTGCCACACCCACTTTATTAGTGAGTCTTGACCAAAGTCATTTGCTGGATATAAGTTTGCATCATTCATTTGTCATGTGGAACTCTGTGATTAGTGTTACAGCAAGTTTTATTTTTAGTGTAGAATCTTTTTGTGATGAAATTGATATGATCTTAAATAACACTATAGTGACAACTTTATTGGATAATGATATTGTGTTAATAGTTGAAACTATATAAAGTCATTTGGGGGATGCTTTTCAAAGGTTTCCTAATTAGTGTTCATTCAGAATACAGTGATGTTAGTACTTAAAATTAGTTTGTGGCCTGCTTCCAATGCACAGATTATTTGTTCCAATGCACAGATATTTTTGGTGTGATGAGCTATGGAAATGATTATGTGCTTAGAATCTTTTATCATTATGAAAATAACTTAAAGGCCTATTTCAAATACCCAGGTGTATAACAGATTGGAAATTAAAAAGCAATTCTTTATCTTACTTGGTCTGAAGAACATGCAGAAAAAGAAAAAAAAAAAGGCAATTTTCTTTTTACCTAAGGAAAAAGCCAGAATGTTAAATGTTCTGCATTTTGTGTCTTTATCATTCACCAGTTCATAAAAAAGGTATTAATTTTCAGAAGTGCTGAGAAAGGGAAGGAAAACTAAAGTAGTTAGTTATAAAGAGGCAAATGAAAAGAAGTTAAAAGAGAGATAGATTGTTGTGGAAGTGGCTTGATTCACATTGGTGTGTGTCAATGTCCTGAGTTCTTTAGTTGGTAATTAGTTTCTCAATCTCCACAATGACTATTATTATTATGACCTTCATAATATACCTCTTTTTCAAGACTGATCTCTCTCTAATATATTCTAATAATTTGATTGTTTTCTAGGAATACAAGAATTTCCAGAAAATATTAAAAATTGTAAAGTTTTGACAATTGTGGAGGCCAGTGTAAACCCTATTTCTAAGTAAGTCTTTCAGCTGAACTATAAGCTGCCTTTTTAACATAAGAAAGAGAAATAACAATTTAGTAGTAGAGTATAGGATATTTCTTAGCTACTTTAAGAAAAAGATTGTTATCATTCTTAAAGTTACAAAGAGATTCAGGCTTGTTTTGTGTGTGTGTGTGTGTGTGTGTGTGTGTGTGTGTGTGTGTGTGTGTGTGTGTGAATGAATATATATGAATGGGTGCTAGGTCTTCATGTATGTCTGTGTGCCACATGTGTGCACTCTCTTACACACATTGTGTGTGTAGTGTGCATGTGTGTGTTTGTGACGGAGTATGTGTATGCGTGTGTGTGTGTGTGTGTGTGTGTGTGTGTGTGTGTGTGCATGAAAAAAAGGTGGGTGTTGCTTGCATGCATGTCTCTGTACCCTGTGTGTGCATGGTACTTGAAGAGGCTGGAAGATGGCTCTGCATCCCTGGAACTGAAACAACAGGCACCTTTGAACCACCTGTGGGTTCTGGGAATCAAACCTGGAGTCTCTGGAAGAGCAGCCATCTCTTATACACCAAGCCATCTCTCCAGCCCCACAGAGATTTCGTTTTAGGTTCTTTCTAATGGTCTTCTTAACTCATATACCTCAGATACAAATTCGAGATCTAAAGAGAGAATGTGAGTGCTCTAGAGCTCATTGTCAGTGTAAAAAGTGAGACTAAAATTTGAACATGCCATCAGTTGGGGCACTTTCAAAACAAAGAAAGAAAACTGAAGAAAAAGGCAGATTAATTGGTTACAACATATACCTGAGGGTTTGTGTTCTTTAATAATAGTAATGTCTGTAAACAAAGGTTTTCTTACACAAAAGCTGTTAAATGTTGCACACTGAAATGTTAATGCTAGCGGTAAGTAGAATGAAGCACAGCTTAGTACAACCATTTTGAAAGAATATCTAGAATATGAGAAGTTTTACCAAAACTTTACTTTGGTTAGGTTACTTGGTTTTGAAGATGGTGGAATGTTGTGAGGTAAAGGAAAAATAAACAAGTCAAAGTCTGACATATCTTACTGAATGGGAATTTTATGCCTGTAATAATCTAGAACAATTATCTAAAGATGAAATAGGTATGTATTTGGATTATATCAAAGTTTGACGTGTGTAATTTGCTTTCTGAGCAGATGTGACTAGAAGTATAAAATAAGAACATGCTCTTACCTGGCCTTAATCTGTCATTCACGTGTTCAGTTCTCCTCTGCTCATTATGATGCTCTACATTCTGAATCATTTACAGACCCAAAAGCTGAAGCTGAAAATAATAGCAACCCAGTGATCCTTGACTGTTGGCTCTTCAGTTTTTGGGGACATGTAGCAGTTCTGGAGATTTTGCTTTTCATAGTGGGCATGTGAGTTTGTATGTGTGGTGATGGTGGTAGTGGTGTGTGTGTGTGTGTGTGTGTGTGTGTGTGTGTGTATGTATGTATGTATGTATACTAATGCTACTGGTATCTAACTTATAGCTTAACATCGTGCAGGACCAGTTTTCACAACAAAGAACCATTGGTCTTACTACATTTAGGTGTTTAGAAATTCCTTATATAATCCTTTTTATTTGTGTTGGATGAGATATATTAAAAGGAGCCTACTCTTTCATAGTTAGTCAATTCTGTGTTTGTGGCTCATTTTAAAGTAATACTTTGTGCAGATTTATGATACTAAGACATTTTATCTTCCTTTTTACAAAGGCATGCTGTTACCATTTTTATAGCAAGTAAGTTGTTAGAAAAAGACAGCTTAATTTAAAGATAATAGTAAAAATGTAACTTTTTTATGTTGAGAAGCTATCTTTATTAAACAAACTCTGAGAATGATTTTTGGCAAGAGACTGACTGACATCTTAAACATGTACTTAATTTAATTCTTTTATATTTTATATAGGCTCCCTGATGGGTTTTCTCAGCTGCTAAACCTAACCCAGTTATATCTGAATGATGCTTTCCTTGAATTCTTACCAGCTAATTTTGGCAGGTAAATTACAGATTATTTTAAAGATATTTATATTGTTAGCTTCTATAATGTTCACACAACTTTAAAATAGTAACACTTATTACAGTCTATAGGAATTTCTTCTGTAATTTTTCCAAGCATATCAAATTTTATAGCTACTTTGACTTATTTCTACTCAGATTTACAACTCCAAATAAACAGTAAATGCCAGTTGAATAAAAGGCTATTTAAACTGGCAAGATCAGGTATTTCGTTGTGAGCAGTACATCTGTGTTTCAGACACTGAATGCTGTGTTAGCAGTTACAGAATTCTAAAGTGACTTAACAATTAGCTGTTTTCCTTTTCAGAATTAAAGTTCTTAAAAGAGAGGTTCTCTTTCTGAGGTCTCTTTCATGTGCCCACCCTCAAGTGTCTGAGTAATTTTTTTATGAACCTTGATGTTTTCTTAATTTATTTCTTCTTAGACATTTGTAATATTTTCCTATAATACTAAGAGTGGTAAGCAGTTTTTTAGGTATATTTTAGTAAAAGGCATACAATTTATTCTAGAATTGAAAATTAGGAATAAACACTTTGTCCTTTGAAAATACATTAAAGTAGTCTGCCTGGGAACAGTGAACAGACACAGTCAGTAAAAGCCTTGCATCCTGAGCTGGGCCCTGGAAACTTAAAAAAGGTGGAAAGAAAGAACAGACTGCATAAAGTTGTTCTTTAACCTGTACATTTATGCTGTGGCACATGAACGCCCACACATACAATAATTTAAAAAAATGATTTTTAAATTGTGCTCAACAGTTGTGGTGGTGCACACCTTTAATCTGAGTACTTCACAGGCAGAGGCAGGTGTGTCTCTGAGTTTGAGGTCAGCCTGATCTAAAAATCAAGTTCCAGGACACCCAGTGCTGTTACACAGAGAAACCCTGTCTTACTTGGGGGGAGAAGGAAAAAAAAAAAAAGAAGAAAAGAAAAAGCAAAAAAAAAAAAAAAAAGAAAAAAAGAAAAAAAATTGTGTTCATGTTTTTCTCTCTCATTTTAAATGTGAGGAATACAGTGTTACTTATTTGTTTGTTTTTATCAAGATTTTAATATGTAACGCCTGCTGGTGTAGAACTCTCTGTAACTTAGGCTGGCTTACTTATCCAGCCACCTGTCTCTGCCTCCAGAGTGCTGGGATTAAAAGATGTACTCTATTAAAATTCTTTTCTTTCCCTCTTTCACATTTAACATTACATGTAGTTCTTATACAGAAGATGCTGCTACTTTAAAATGTGGCACTTGTTAATGAAATTCCTTGTATTTGATTCTTTTGTCTTGATGTGTTCTTTATTTTACAGATTGACTAAACTCCAGATACTAGAACTTAGAGAAAACCAGTTGAAAATGTTGCCTAAGTAAGTCAGAGTGTTGCTCTTCCAAATCCAGTTTAGAGTTTTTCATTCTTAGTCCCTGAAGTATTTTTATTTAAAATACAAGTTTATGTTATTTTGAAAGATGTGTTTTTATATAATTTTTTCTATTAAATATAAAAAAATATATGGGCCTATTGGTGTTAAGTACCTCTTGAACCACAGTCTTATATGTGACACAGAAAATCTTAAGAAAATCTGAATCTCAGAATCTATGCTAGAGCTCATATACGTTATTCAGAGTAATTCACGAAATGTTCATATGAAGTTTTGTAACTACATGCCTTTTTAGGGTTCTTTTGCTGTGAAGAGACACCGTGCCAAGGCAATTCTCATACCTAAAACATTAATTAGGGCTGGCTTACGGTTTCTGAGGTTCTGTCCATTATCCTCATGGTGGGAAGCATGGTAGTATCCAGGCAGAAATGGTGCTGAAGGAGCCAGTAATTCTGTATCTTTATCCAAAGGCAGCCTGAGGAAACTCTTGTTCCACACTGGGCAGAGCCTGAGCATAGGAAAACTCAAAGCCCACCTCCACAGTGACACACTTCCTCCAGCAAGGCCACTCTTCCTCATAATGCCACTAGCTGTCGGTCAAGCATTCAAACACATAAGACTAGGGGCCAAACCTGTTCAAGCCACCACACCACAGAACTTTTTGTATAGCTTTATAGTTTTGTAAAACTAGAAATGAGTAATTGGTTCTTTAATACAAACTAACATCAACTTAGAAGTTTTTAAGAGCAAATATTAATATTAAAGCATTTAAAAGGCAGAACTTCTAATTCAAAATAGACTGTAGTCTTTGGCCATTTACTAAACAAAAAATAGAATTTTGAATGCATCACTATAAAGTTTAGTAATTAGTCTATGGTTAAATATGATTTACCGTACATACTTACAAATAAAATTTTAGGAGAACATATCCTGAGTTGTTAAGTTTTCTCTGCTGCTCTTGTTTTATAATAGATACTAAATCATTTTAATGTATCTTTTTTCTGTTATACTCTTCTCTGATTCCATGTACACATCAGGTGTGTATGCCCCTACATGATCATATGTCTTTGGAGGCAAAGACCGTATTTGATTTGAGGTACAAGTGACTCTTAAGCCTAGTAGTATGCTTTATCATATGGATGGAGCTTGTAGTTGTGCTGATAAGTAGACAATTATATTATGAGTTTATGAGGTATGTATTACTGATTTGGTACTGGCTTAGTTCAAAGGTTTCCTGAGTATGAAGAGATGTGAAAAAGCTAAAAAACAAAACAAAACAAAAAAATCCAAAAGCGTTTATTGTAATGACTAATGCCAAAAAGGTAGCTTTCTTTCACTGTGACAAAATACCTGATTAAAAGTTGTTTTGCTGTATTCAAGTATTTTATCATAGTAATGAGAAACCTAACTAATACAGATACTTTCAACCCCAAAACTTTGATAGAAAACAGAAGTGCAGTTTGCATTTATTGCTTTCTCTCTCTCTCTCTCTCTCTCTCTCTCTCTCTCTCTCTCTCTCTCTCTCTCTGTGTGTGTGTGTGTGTGTGTGTGTGTGTGTGTGTGTGTGTGTGTGTGTGTGTGTTGCTCATGTCATGATTTCATTGTTAAAGTAAGAAGATGACTTACCAGAGTCTGTTCTTTCACCATGTGGGCTCTGGGAATCAATCTCGAGTCATGCATAGTAGTGTCTCCCTGCTGACATCTTGTTGCTCTGATACAGAGTTTGAGGAAAGATTTATTGTAGCTTATAATGACCTATGTTTCTTGTAGTTGGCTGATCCCCTGGCTTTTGGCCTTGTAGAAAACAGCACACTCTGGTGAGGTAGAAAAAAGCGATCACTGTGTGACATTTTGGAAGTAAAGAGAAAAGCAAGAGTCAAGTGGTCAAGTTTCTATGGCCCCTTCTTTACCTTCCCCTGGTCTAACTTTCTAACACTGGACGCCTTTTCTACAGGTTCCACCACTTCTAAATATACTACAGGCTAGGAACCAAGTTACAACATATGTCCCCATAGGGACGTAGAAGATGCTAATTGTAGCCCACAGGCCTTCTGATACCATAGACAATTCAGTGACTTTTAACGCTTCAGAGATTCACACGGTTATATAAATGAATTTGTAAATACATTTTTTTCCTTTTTTAAAAAGCTGCATAATTAAAATCTTTGTAACTTTATAATATATAAATACAGAGGCCATGTTTTTTAATATTATATATTAAATATTATTTATATATATATATATATATATATTTAGGTTGTGTGACCAGATTTATATGTTAGAATACAAGCATGCATGCATACATGCATATGTGGATAGTGTGAGAGGGAGTCAGTTCTTTTCTGGGAATAGAACTAAGACTGTTAGCAGCAAGCGTCTTTATCCACTGAGCCATCTTGTAGACTCTAGGTTTTTGTGTGTGATTAAAACAGTGGAAAAACTTGTTTTACATATACAGTTAAGTGAAACTTAATATTGTCTGAAGGATTCTGAAGGGCACTTATAAGTTTTGAGGAGCAGTCTAATTCCTCCTTGAATTAGGCAGCACATTCTTATTCTAGTATGCATTTATCCCCCCTGAGGTTTCTGAAGTGTACAAATAGAACCAAAGCTGCTCAGATCGACAGAGTTAAATGCTGAGTACTTGCAATGGGTTTGCTCCCTTCGCCACACCCATATCACTCTGTGTTTTCAAGTGTGCTTTAAACTGTTTCCAGGACACTATCTGTGATTGAGCTTTTCCGATACTTTGCTTTTCATTTTGTACCCTGGCCCAAAAGTGAGGTTACATTTCTTCAAAGCACCCAGCTGTTTATTATGTATTCATTGCTCCAAGTACATGTCTGCCATCCTGTTAGTTTAACAGTGTCAAAACAAGAATGTGTGTCTGTGTTTCTTCAGTTATTTCTCCTCACTACCCACTTCACTTTTCTCTTATCCCCATTTACCTTTATAATAGTTTGAAGATATCAGTGTGATGGCACAGCATGTGACTACATACATTTGATAAAGACCCTAGATAGACTTTGTAATATTTTAGGAAGGAAATTTTGAACTAATAGGCTTCATAGACAAAGATAGACATGAATAAGGGAAATAGAACTGTAGTTCCAGAGGTTAGGCACTCTTATGTAATCTTTAACAAAGCCACTTTTATTTAAAAGTTACTTTTATCAAGTTGTGAAATGAATTAAAGAGGTTGTGATTGTATGTCATGTTTAAAATATACATATTGGAGAAAAATGGCTTTATTCAGTTTGGGCCCATAAGTTAATTCCATTATATTTGCTATGTGTGTTGTTATATTCTTTGCTTAAAAGCTGGAAAATGTATTAACAGAGTTTACTGTTCATTCTTACATATTTTCTTAAAATTTTAAGGTCCCTTATTTTTTTAAGGTTTTATTTTTAATACAATAATATTTGAATGTGTAATACTAATGGTAGCTCAGTGAACTTACCATATTATTTTATCTTACACTGCAAAGTCTTAGTGTGTAAAAAACACGGTCTTTCTTATCTGGAAGGTGATAGTGCCTCAGTGTATATAAAGAGATGTTTTTCTAATTAAACAGTTCAAGACATAAACACATTTGAATGAATTTGCAATTAATTGTATTTAAAACACATTTTGTAGACAAAATTATGGCATAATTTCTTCCATTTCAGAATCTGTATTTTTCTAATTTATTTTTAATTTGTTTTTAGATTTATTTATTTTACTTAATGTATATGAATTTTTTGCCTGACTGTGCCTGCAGAGGTTAGAAAATGGCTGCAGATTTCTTGAAACTGGAGTTAGGTATGATTGTGAGCCACCATGTAGGTGCTGGGAACTGACTGTAGATTCTCTAAACCAACTCCCCTGATGTTGTTTTAATTTGATTTTACTTTTTTATAAAGAAATATTGACATCTTGGGGGAATGTTGAACATGATATATTACTGCTTTAACTTAAATTTTTTTGTTTGATGTACCCATTTCACGTGTTGAGTATTTGTGCCTGCATATATGTATGTGCACCATATGTATGTTTGGTGCCTGTGGAGCTCAGAAGAGGGCATTAGATCCCCTGGAACTACAGTTGTGAATGGTTGGAACTACCATGTGTGTGCTAAGAACCGAACAGCAAGTCCTCTGGGGGAAGAACAAGTACTTGTAAGGACTGCATCTCTACAACCCCTGTTGCTTTTATGCTTAGTATCTAATTCTGCTTATATTCTTAACAAAACCTCTTAAAGGTTTCTACATTATATGGATATATTTTAAACCATAAAATTTGAATATAAATTTCTGTGTAATTGATATTTTTGTGTGGTTAATTTTTTGTTTGTCAATAGAACCATGAATAGACTGACCCAGCTGGAAAGACTGGATTTGGGAAGTAATGAATTCACAGAAGTGGTAAGTCCTCTTGAGTTTCGCAGGCCATGAGTCCAGCCATTTGATCAGGAATACAATGTGAAAGTAGAAACAGTTCTGTTAAAAATTAGGTGAAAATGCACTAGTGTTTTAAAATCTTAACCTGAACTCTTTAATCCGGTAAAAAATTAGCCAAAGACTTATCTGACAAATGGTTAGACAAAATAGGAAATTGAAGAGAAGTCTATGGAAAAGATACCAAAAATATTTTAGTGTAAGTAGAAAATCTGACAGTTTGTGTGTGTGTGTGTGTGTGTGTGTGTGTGTGTGTGTGTGTGTGTGTGTGTGTTGGGGAGCCATCGAATGCAGCTTATGTGACATAGCTCCAACTTTTACTTACTAGTTAAAAGGAAGATTATTGAGGGGAAAACTATTATTTTTGAGTTTGCATGAGATCTGTCAGTTGAGTTTGTTCCTGTATTCTAAGTGAACTATATTGCTGAATCTGTAAAGAATGGCGTAAGTATGCAGTTTTTGTATTTAAATAAGTTTTTAAAAATACCTCAGAAAATAAACCATATACCCTTTTTTAAAAAAGGGGTATTCAATAACTGAAAATCATATGTAAAATTTGTGTTTACAATTTAGTTCAAAATTATGGCAGTTTTCAAATAATAGAGTTGAGACCAAGAATCTTTCTTGTGGGTTTTCTGCATTTCAGCTAGAGTCAGTAAAGTTCAGTGGTATTTGGAATACCTTCTACTTTCTCTAAAGTACTTTTGCATAATGTATTTTAATTTTACCTTCATGTGTGTTTGTTTGTACACCACTTGTATGCTTGGCACCTGAAGAGGTTAGAAGAGAATGCTGGGTCCCCGGGACTGGAGTTATGGATATTTGTGAGCCAGCATATTCTGCAAATCAAACTCAGGTCCTCTGAAAGAGCCGTAGTTCTCTTACCCACTGAGCCATCCACTTTACTACTTACCCGCTGGTCGGCTTACTGCTTCATGTTCTAATTGAAGATGATTTCTGAAGGATTTCCTATATTTGCACACTTGCACTTATGAAAAGTGCACACTTTGGTTTCTAAGTTACCTTTTTTTGTCCTTATTTTGTGAATCCTATTAGCTTTCAGAATCATCCTTTAAAAAAAAAGAAAGAATCTGTTTTAGTGTTATACTCAGAATAAAACAAAAAGGAACCTTAATATTGGGAGGATAGGCCAGGTGGACGCTAGTAATCCCAACATGTGGGAGGGCAGCTAAACTTAAGCCCACAAAATGTACTACTATACCTAGAAGACTTACCTATATTTGTTAACAAACTATATGGATTTAACTTACGACTCTTGCTGTTCTGGTTGGATGTGATAGTACCCTTTCCATTGCATACTTACACATGGGTCTTTGGGCTAAGGGATATAACAATTTCAAGGAGCTTAAGTGGCCAGTGCCCAAGATCAAGTTTACCTGAATACCAAGGTTCACAGCAATATAAGAGGGTAGTGAGTTTAGTTCTTCAGTGTTCTATATAATCTCCCTTTACGAATTCTGATTTTCTGCTAGGAGTTTGCATAAAGTATTGTTGTCATGTTCCTCTTTCAGTCAAAGGACTCGTAGTATTTAGTTCGCAGCATCCGCATTGGACAGCTCACAACTTGTAACTGTAGTTCTGGGGATCTGGATCCCTCTTCTAGCCTCCTGCATGCACATATGTACTCACATTCATGCACACACACATGTGAAAGTGCGAGCATGCACGCAAACACACACATGGGGGTGGGGCGGGAGAGAGAATGAAAATGAATCGCTTTAGCTTTTTGACCTTTTTTCCTAAAGTTTTTTTAAAAGGCTATATCTCTTGATAATAAATAGTAATATTTTAATTATATAGTTTTAAATAGTAGATCCTATTTAATTATTAGTTATATATTACCCAATTTGGTAATTCAGAGCTTAAACAAATGTTGTATCCTGTACTTTGAAAACGTTGCCCTTCCCATTGATGACAGTGGACAAGTGCACACCTTGGCAGTGCTTCCCTCTCTTCCCTCCGTTGCTGTTGTAACTAAAGATCCCCGTGGGAATTCTGCAGGCTTCTTCAGCCAGACACATGGTCATGTCAAGTAATTGAATTCTTCCCTTCCTGTGTAAACAGCCTGAAGTACTTGAACAACTAAGTGGACTGAGAGAATTTTGGATGGATGGCAATAGACTGACTTTTATTCCAGGGGTATGTATATGAAAATCTCATTGGTTCTTCATTTATTATTGTGTTTCTTTTTCAGTATTTGAATTGTATATTTTAAAGTTATTTTTAATAATTCAGTGGATTTTTTGTTTAATTTGTTGTTAAGCAGTTTGAAACAAATTGTAATTTTTAAAAACCATGTACACATTCTTGATTAAAATCTAAAAACTTCCATAACAAATTTTATTAAAAATGGCCTTTACTAAAAAAAACAAAAAAAACAAAAAAAAACCACATTTCTATTAGTACCAATTCAGTCTTTCTAGAAATAGTTAAACTAAAATGATTGTTGCCATGTCAACTGAAAAATTACATGCTCTCATATCTAAAGAAGATATAACAGCATCTCCATTCCATAGGAGGTGATGAATATTTCCCCAAGGAAACCATAACTGCTTGACTAAAATTAATCCTTAATTATTAAACAGGTCTGGTTATATTTAGAAAACATACACATTTAATTATTAACTGAAGCTTTAAATTCTTACCATCTAAATTTTAAAATTCATTTGATATAATAATGGTATTTTTTTGTCTTTTACTTATAGTTTATTGGTAGTTTGAGACAGCTCACATACTTGGATGTTTCTAAAAATAATATTGAAATGGTTGAAGAAGGAATTTCAACATGTGAAAACCTCCAGGACTTTCTCTTATCAAGTAATTCCCTTCAGCAACTGCCTGAGACTATTGGTCTGTATTGCTTTCAAACAGTTTTTTCTTTTTTTTTTTTTTACTCAAGACTTCCATAGAAACTCAGTATTACTGTTAATGTTTTACTTTAGTACCACATATAAATATTACTTGGAAGTTTCCCTGATGTGCTCTATTACACAGTTTACTACTGTTGTTGCTATTTTTATTTATCCTAAGGAGATTCCATTTTCATAACTTTAGTAGATTGTTCACAACAAAGCTAGCCTCCTCAATTTTCTTGGATTCTTAGAAACGTAGTTACTTCTCTATTTACGGACAGATAAGAAAATGAAGAAGGACTTTTAAAAATTTGCAAGGGATCTACAATTTGTGTTAAATCTATTTCAAAATTGTTTGGTGGATGAATTATTAGGAAGCTAGATAACTTTGATGAAAAGTCTAAAAACTTAAATCTTCAAGGTGATGTGATTTAAAAAAAAAACTAAAATATTTCTCAGTTGAAATGTACCAGTTGTTTTAAAGTCAAATATATTTACATTTTAGAATTCTATTCTCATTTAATCAGTACTTTCAGTGTTCAAATTGAAATATATTTATGTACATATGCTATTTTCTTATTACTGACAAACCATCTTCATATTGCTGTTTCTTTATTAATTCAGCCAATTGGAGTTAATCCCTCTCCATGCCATGATTCTGTCTTTAAGAATGTGAATGATGCAGACAAAGTGAACAGTGGAGATAAAATATCTTCTTGTGGAGCTTGTATTTTAGTTTGGGGGTGGGTAGTAAACTTGTTAGTCAGGTTAAGTTAAACAATGCAGTGGGGCTGGAGAGAAAATCAGCAAAGGGCTTACCTGGCAAGCATAAGGACTTGAGTTTGATTTTCATGCCCTAACATTAAAAGCCGGCATTGGTGATGGATGCACTTCTGTTCTCAGCCAGCACTGAGAAGACATATCCCTGGGCTCTTTAGCCTGCCAGTGTAACCTAATATGAGCTCCAGGTCCCAGTACAAAATCCTGGCTCACAAAACAAGGAGGACAGTTCCTGTGGAAGGATGCCCAGGGTTTACCTCTTCCCTCCAGAAGTGCACATGTGCAACACACACACACACACACAAAGATGAAGTATGTGAAGTTAAAAAGTGTTAGGCAAGAGAGTAAGAGTGGATGATGTTGGGGTAGTTATCTCTATAGATAGATTTATTGATAATGTTTTCTAATCCTTATCAAATCTAAAGTGTTTCACATTGGCTATTGATGAACTTGCTTTCTGATCTAAGCTGAAAATGATTTATTTTTTCTCAATAGGTTCTTTGAAAAATGTCACAACTCTTAAAATAGATGAAAACCAATTAATGTATCTACCAGACTCAATAGGAGGGTGAGTTTTGTGTGATCATGTACACCCTGGAAAATGTTACTGTTAACTCAGCATGCATCTCACATGCATTTCAGATATTTACAGATATTCACAGAAAGAACATCTAAAGCAGATTCCACAAACATTAAAAATAAATAATTGGCATATAGTTATTATTGCTAACATTCAGCAATTTATTAAATTGCATTATGTTTGTTTGCTAAAGTTCCTATTAATATGGTCTTAAATTTTAAGTATAGTACAGATTTTAAAAACCATGTGTTTCCATTTACAATTAAAGGTTGAGGTCAATAGAAGAACTGGATTGCAGTTTCAATGAAATCGAAGCTTTGCCTTCATCAATTGGACAGCTCACGAACATGAGAACATTTGCTGCAGATCACAATTACTTACAGCAGTTACCCCCAGAGGTACAAGAGTTACTTTATTTTAGATTTTTATATGCTTTTTAAATATCTTAAGTATGTTGGTGTTTTATTTCTTTTTAAGATAGTTTATTAATCAAGTTATATATTATCTGAATAATAAGATGCTATATAACTTTGAAGATGTTCCTAAACACTTTCCTTTTAATTTAAAAGGGATAGTTAGGCCAGGCGGTGGTGGCACATACCTTTAATCCCAGCACTTGGGAGGCAGAGGCAGGCGGATTTCTGAGTTCGAGGACAGCCTGGTCTACAAAGTGAGTTCTAGGACAGCCAGGGCTACACAGAGAAACCCTGTCTCGGAAAAAAAAACAAAACCAAAACCAAAACCAAAAAGGGATAGTTAGTTACTACAAAAGTTATATTTTTATAAATATAAAGACTATTTTTACACCTTTCAGATATATTAATATTCCTTTGTTTATCAGTCTATATCCCAGGTTTGTGATCTCCAGTTTGTTTCTCTTTCAGATTGGAAACTGGAAAAATATAACTGTGCTGTTTCTCCATTCTAATAAACTAGAGACACTTCCAGAGGAAATGGGTGATATGCAAAAATTAAAAGTCATCAATTTAAGTGATAATAGGTTTGTAATCTTTAGTTGACTTGTAGAATATATTGAATGAAGTTAAAGTTTCTTATGAACTACATTCATTACACTAGTTGATGTTTATTTCTCTTTACATATATTTACATTTTTAACTTAAAGAATGTATGAAAATTATATGATGTTACTTAACATGATTTTCATGATTCATTTTGAGCCAACCTAACTACACAATTTCTGTTGTTATTATATGACCTTTCACCTCCTAAAGTCCCAAATTCATCTTAATACTGCTGCTGAACAAAGCAACTTTTTAATCTAATCTTGGTTTATGTTTTCCTGGGTTGAGATTTACTCACACAGCTTGAGCCATAAAAACCAAAGTACAGAGCAGATTGACCGATTGAGATTGTTAGACTGGAACAGTGATTGCTGAGGTTGAGACCCTGTCTTAATAAGGGTTTCATTTCTGTGAAGAGACCATGACGACAGCACCACTTATAAAAGAAGCATTTAGTTGGGGCTGGCTTACCATTATCATGGAGGGAAGCATGGCAGCCTGGCTGCAGCCATAGTGTTGGAGAGCTGAGAGTCCTCCGTCTTGATCTGAAGGCAGCATGTATGTGAGACCTCAAAGCCTTCACAGAGAAGCACTTCCTCTAACACCTTCCAACAGTGCCATTCCCCAAGGGCCAAGCATATTTAAACTACCACAGATTGAAGCTAATTAAAGAACAGTTGTAGAGTGCTTTATATTCTGTAGTACTTGACAAAATATAGACCATCCTTTGGAATAGTATAGTAGGTATTTCTTTTTTATATAGGGGAAGTTTGAAGCTCATGTAAAAAATTTTAAAGTAGAGCATTTAGTATAGTATTCTGACTTGCTAGCAATATTCTATTAGCTGCATTTATTTAAAAAGAATTTATGCCTGTGTAAAAAACTTTTTCATGTCACAATTTTCCATTCCAAACTAGAGCACTAGGTGCTCAAACACTGTCTTCAGAGGGGTGCACAGAAGACTAGCTAGGCCTAAGTTAGCAATGATGAAGTAAGAATTTATTTTAAATAGGATCCTTGTCTTAGGGTTCATAAAACCACACTGTAACCATGGCGAGTCTTACAAAGGAAAGCATTTAATTGGGCTGGCTTGCGGTTAGGAGCTTCAGTCCATTGTCATCATGGCATGAAGCATGGCAGCATGCAGCGCGGAGCACTCGGCCTAACTGGAGGTTCTGAGACCTCAGTACCCAAGCCCAGCAGCCCACTTCAACAAAGTCACATCTACTTCAGCAAGGCCATGATAGTGGCCTGATAGTGCCCCTCCCTATGAGCCTATGGAGGCCATTTTCTTTTAAGCCACTACAATCCTGTTTTAATTGGACACTAATAAGCACTTATGTCACTTTGTTTTTACATATTATCATTGTAAAATAGTGATGGACCACTAAACTACAGAACAGTGCAATGTTTCTAAAAACCATCTCTCCAAGACTTCTTACTACAGCTTTGGTTCTTTCCATACAAAACCACAAGCAGTTTGTGAGTGAGTACTCAGTATGGCCTGGCCTCTCTTTATGGAATGAACAGATTGGATTTTTCAGTTTATTAAAAAAAAATAGAGAAGCTACTATTAGACAAGTTAATGTTTCAGTCCTAGAACAAAGTTGTCAAGACATATCTAGAATGGTTTTATAGAGTATTGAAGGTTGCTTTTCTTGTCTCACATTGGTGACAAAGGTACTCCTCACCCTCAGGAAATACAGCCTCCATTTGGCTGGTGCATATGATGTTTAAGACTAGATAATGTTTTTATCCTTTCTCCTATATAAAAGTCTGCATTTGGCTTTACTTTCACTTTTTATCTTACCTGATTATACCATTCTGTACCATTGTTCAGATGATTGTATTTTCATTTTTATTTTTATTTATTTATTTATTTATTTTTGGTGCTAGGAGGTAGAAAGATAGGGTCTATGCTAGGTAAGTGCTATACCACTGTTTCTGACGTAATCTCTTATCATTTAAATATTTCCATTTTAAAGTATAATTTTTGTTTTTTTTTTCCATTCAGGTTAAAGAATTTGCCTTTTAGCTTTACAAAGCTACAACAGTTGACTGCTATGTGGCTGTCAGATAATCAGGTGGGCATTCTGACCTATTAAATTTGGCTGGAATTCCAATTATATATTTTTTCATATATATAGTATGTATTTTTCATATATATAATTTCTGACTGAAATTATCATAGTCTACAGTAGAGCTCTTGAAATTATTCTATCAGTTTTATGTGCTTGAACAAGTATGTCCCAGTACACTCCCATTCCAAGTCCCTGTTAGAACATTTGATTCTCTCTTTCTGTGAGTTTTCCCCTTTCAATGACATTATACGATAGTTATCATTCTGTGTCACAAGATATCCTTTCCTTTAAAGGCTTACTTGTATTTCATTATGTGTATATGTCTAGCCAGTCATTTATTAATGAACACTTAGGTTGATTTCTATTTTCTTAAAGATGTTTTATTTTGTTTGTTTGAAGTGTTTTTCATGAATGTATCTTTGTGTGAGTAGTACCTGAGAAGTCAGAAGACATAGGAATCCCTAGAACTGGAGTTAGAGTGACAGGTGGTTGTAAGGTGTCATGTGGGAGCTGGGAACCAAACCCAGGTCCATTGTAGGAGCTGTTAACTTCTGAGCCGTCTTTATAGCCCCATTAGACTGGTTTCTTATCTTGACTATTAAGAATAATATTGAAGATTTTTTGTGATGTAATTAAGCAAAAATCTGTAATAGTAGTGGAAAAAGGAACTAATACTTTTATGATTAATTTTGAGACAGTCCTAAAGATCAGAGTAGGAATGATACTAGTTTGCTTAGTTTTGTGACACAAACACTTTTATTTTGCTTGGTGTTTTGAGACAGGGGTAGGGAGGTGTCTGTTCAGCTTTGATTTGCCTGGCACTTGCTTATGTAGACCAGGCTAGACATGAATTCATAGAGATCCTCCTGCCTTTGCCTCTACCTCTGCCTCTGCCCTGGCCCCTTGACCCCTTTGCCTCTGCCTATACCTATGCCTGCAGCCTATACCTGTGCCTATGCCTCCTGCATGCTGGGATTAAAGGTGTATACCATTATGACTGGTCTGTGAATAGAACTGCCAACCTAGGTTTAGGAGAAAGACATTACAGGAAGGAGATCTTGGTTATTGAGAAGACAGTGGTTGAAATGAAACGCTACCACGTAGTAAAGAAACAAGCAAATGGAAGAGAATCAAAAGATGAAAACTGAACAGTTTTTCTGAGATGATGACTAGTAAGCAAGGTGGGAATGCTGGATTTGGATTCTGTGCTGAAAATTGTAATGTTTTTAATAAGATTAAACTGAGAGCATTATTGAAATTATTTTTCATTTCTTTTGAGCTCTCCCTGCCCTCACTTTTTCTCTTGAGAACTTGCTATGTAGCCCAGGTTGGCCCCTTGAACTGAAAATCCCCTTGTCTTGGTATATGGGATGCTCAGATTACAGGCATATGCTCTCTTGCCCAGCTTCCCCTACCCTAATAAGACTCAAACCCAGAACCTCCTCTATACTAGCCAAGCACTATATCATCTTTTTGCCTTAAAAAAAAAAGTATAACTACTGGATAATTACAAAATGGACAGTGCTGTCTCAGATGTTGACATAACCTTATATTCGATACGTAACCACTGCCTCCTCTGTCTAGCCCTGTATCACCCTAATACTGTAAGTCACGTGTTCTCTCAGTCTTATCCTCGCACTAACCTCCTTAAATTATGTTGGTGGTTTTCTGCATATCATAGGCCTCAAGGTCTCGTTCATGCTGTAGCTATTTCTTTACCTCTTACACATTCATTCTTTCCACCAAATGAGTTCGTTCTCTTTTTGAGAACATTCTTTGTACCCACCTTATTCTCTCTTCTCACCTTAACCCTCTTAGACATGCTACCCTGCTTGTCAAAGCAGTAAGTGAGCGCCAGTCTTCTGTCCTCTAGAACCTCACACCCTGCCAGCCTTTGACCACATCATTTGTAGCAGTTATCATTGTTAGGTGTATCATCCCTCTTGTATACTGCAAACTCAAGAAAGAAGTGTAGATATTTGTTTTGCTGCCTTCTGTGTCTAGTGCATAGTGCTTTAAAATAAAATGCTTTAAAATTAATAAGTATTTGGTGAATGAGTGATTTTTAGATTTAGGGCAAGCATACCGGCGTCCTAAATGTTAGGGGAAGAGAACCGAATATCTGAAATTAAATGAAATTACAGATGAATAATTAGGCATTCAAGAAACTAGAAAAGCTTGATTAGATTATTTTCTCTGACCATTTACTCCATACATAGTAATAGTGATAATTTATGAGGTTTACATTCATATGCCATTTAGTTCGCCCGTTTTTAAATGTGTTGGTTTGGGATATATAGTGGGTCATGTAATAAAAAATTATAGCAAAATACTTTCAGGGAAACTGGTTTTTAAAAATACATTAGATAATCTTGTTAATGCCGTTTACTGGGATCTTCTTTTCTTCTCTGCACACTAAGAAACTTCTGGGCCAAAAGTATGTCTGTGTTATTTATACTTTGTATCAGCTGAACTACTCCCTATGACTGTGGAATCAATTGGTATAGGAAAGGTGAGAATGCAGACTGACTGACATGCTTAGGATGACATATTTTGGAGATTTAAATTTTTCTTTTAATAATCAGCAATTAATGAGATAAGACTCAAAGTCTAAATATAAACTTTATTAGTGTTTCATGCATTGCTTACCTATATAACCTGAAAATGATTTTATATAACATTTAAAATTAATTTTCTGTGTTTTTATCATATTGTCTCTTGAGGTCAAATGTGTTCTTTTCTACTTGTGACAATCATATCTGTGCTCAGTGTTTTCAAATTTTTGGAATATTTAAAAATTTTTAATTAAGCATGCGTCTCCTGGATGATAAGTTCAGGGGATGCAGGGAATTGATAGTGCTAAGAAAGAGACTGAATTCAGGAAGCAGATGATATAACGGTGCTGCAGGGGTGTGAGCTTATATTGAATATAGACCAGGATGTACCCAAAGCATCACTGTCAGGCTTGTGGAAACAAAGCTCGGAAGAAGATTCAACCTGGACTTGAGATGTCAAGAAATCAGATCTTTAGGAAAGAGTAAGGATACCAGTTCCATTATTTGAGGAAATCAAGTAAAATGATCAGAATTTGAAAACATAGAACAGTGTATTTTTTTAACACGATGGAGGCCACAGAATTTTAAAATATTTGGGAGTAAGAGTTGAGGATGAAATCATGTTTTCATAAGAGTTTGTCTAAAGAGTGGCTGATAAGGAAATAGAAGAGAAGACTGGGAGGCCTGGAGAGATGGCTCAGCAGGTTAAGAGCACCGACTGCTCTCCCAGAGGTCCTGAGTTCAGTTCCCAGCAACCACGTGGGGGCTCACAACCATCTGTAATGGGATCTGATGCCCTCTTCTGGGGTGTCTGAAGACAGCTACAGTGTACCTACATATAATAAACAAACAAACAAACAAATAAATAAATAAATAAATAAAGCTGAAAGAGACAGAGACCGAGATGAGACAGGAGACAAGACTGGGTAGTTATTATATAACTACATGGACTCACTTAAGGCTGTTACTGGTAGAATTTTAGATGTGCATATTTAAAATAAGAATTGACACTATTTGCTAACCATTAGAATAAAGATACTAAGAAAAGAATGAAGTCCAAAATACCTAGCACCTCCAACAATTGTCTTATTGGTACTGTTGCCAGAGAGAAAGAGAGAACAGTTTTCACTTTGCTGTTTGTTTAGCGATTGACTGGAATACATGTTTAGTTAACTAAGCCTTGTAAATATTTTTTCTATTAAAAGTATTGCAAAAGGAAATACTGAAGACAAAATGATGTAAGATGGAAAATGTGTTTTATAACTTTATTGGTAAAATTACTGTATAATAAAGAATTTGT
This sequence comes from Apodemus sylvaticus, assembly GCF_947179515.1. Classification (NCBI taxonomy): domain Eukaryota; kingdom Metazoa; phylum Chordata; class Mammalia; order Rodentia; family Muridae; genus Apodemus; species Apodemus sylvaticus. Next base: position 56,970,642 of record NC_067487.1, read on the forward strand.
ATGTCGTAGGTAGTCTTGATTTATTGATATCTTTTAAATTTTTTTCAGTGATAATTAGGATATATTGAATTTGTCTTTTACTGGTATTTAAGTTGCAATTTTTAGATTTCTCTGGTTTCAAATGAGTGTTCATAGTGCTATTGCATATATATATATATACATATATATATATATATATATATATATATATATATACACACAAATTTGTTTTTCTAGCTTGCACCTTGATACTTTAAAAAGTTGGTGGTGATTAATTATAAGAATTTTTAGATATGTATTATTTTTATAGGTTTTTAAATTTTTAACCATTCATTTCTTTTCCCTAGTCCAAACCTCTGATACCTCTTCAAAAAGAAACTGATTCAGAGACTCAGGAAACGGTGCTTACTAATTACATGTTCCCTCAGCAGCCAAGGACTGAAGATGGTAGGAACTGAAAATGACTTTTCCCTTCTCTTTAACTAAGCACCAAGAGAATTCTTAGCTCCAAAACTTATATTATTTCATTGAAGGTTTGGAAAATTGATCAGAAAGTTTTTAGTAAATAGTTGGATGATAAGTAACATCTCTGAGTTGAAATTAGAGGTGTGTTTTCTTTAAGTTACTTTGATAATGTTATTAATTGTAGCTTTATTTCAAATAGTATTTAACCAAATGTTAGGAATGCTTGTTAACATTGTGTGATTAGAAATTTGTACTAAAATATATAATGCCCTTGAAGTCTACACACTAGATAAAGGTCATCTGTGAATCTATAGTCTTTGACAATATGTCACTGCTAAGTTACTTCCTAAATTTTGCCCAGCAAAAGAGAATATATTATCTCATACTGGCCACAAGTGTGTACTTGTAGATTAGTATGTGAAGACAGAGGACCAAATTATTTCTATAATATATATCAGAAGAGATCATCAGATCCCATTATATATTGTTATGAGCCAGGACCTCTAGAAGAGCATCCAGTCCTCAGTCCTGAGCAGTTTCTCCACCCTCATATATTCATATGTTTTTCTGTCTGTGAATATACCATTTTTAAAATTATACTCGAAATGTCTTTTGTGTATGTTTCCTTTTTTCTTTTTCTTCATTTCCTTCCTTTCTTCCTTTCTTCATTTCCTTCCTTTCTTCCTTTCTTCCTTCCTTCCTTCCTTCCTTCCTTTCTTTCTTTCTTTCTTTCTTTCTTTTCTTCCTTTTTTCCTTCTTTCTTTCCTTTCTTCCTTTTTTCTTTCTTTCTTTCTTTCTTTCTTTCTTTCTTTCTTTCTTTCTTTCTTTCTTTCTTTCTTCCTTCCTTTCTTCCTTTCTTCCTTTCTTCCTTTCTTCCTTTCTTCCTTTTCTTTCTCTCTTTCTTTTTTTCTTTCTTTCTTTAAGACAGTGCAAATAGCTGTGGTCTGAAGTTACTACATATTAACTCAATATATAATGTTGAAGAAAAATATAATTCATTGTTAGTCTTAACACACATTCTGCAAAGAGGCTGGAAAGATGGCTCAGTGTTTAAAATTTTCTATTCTTCCATTGGACCCAGATGCTGTCCTCAGCATCCACTTGGCAGCTTACAGCTGATGGTAATTCCAGTTCAAGGTGATTAATCCATCTTCTGGACTCTGTGGGCCCAGGCATGCATATAGTACACAGACATACATGTAGGTAAAACACATACACAAAAAAGTAAAATATGCCATGGCAAGTTAGGTGGTTAACCTTCTGTTTCCTCTTCTTTAAATAAGAAGTTCCATTTGAACCAGCCAGTTACTTACATGCTGTCTATGACTACTTCTATACTATTCTTCAGTGCTAGCAACAGAAATATCTTATTATATGGCCCTTTACTGAAATAGTATTTCAGTCTGTCACATTAAAATAGGAAATCATTTCATGTCTTACAAATATTTTAAGTACTAACATTCTTCACTACCAAAAGAATAATTATTTGGTCATATTGCATATTGATATTATTTATAGGACTCTTACAGGTTCTTACTGTATCAGCCAGGCTTTTGCATTGTTATGACTAAAGAATCAGGAGAAACAGAGGAAGAAAGCTTTGTCTTAGTTCATAGTTTGAGGTCTTATTTTGTCTTAATGAGGCAGACAGAAGTAGATCCAGAGAAGTACATGCCAAGCATCACAGAAGCAGAGTGGATGACTGGGACATGGTGTTACCTTTAGAGGCATGCTTTTCCTGCACAGCCCAGCTCCTAACATTTCAGACTCCAAAGTAGTACCACTTAGGAACCAAGTATTCACAGTGTTGTCAAGATGATCCGTTTCCTTTGAATGTCAAAGAGCTAGTTTTCTTTATTTATTACTTCTAAGAAACCAGTGAATCAAGATAGTGAGTGATACTGTTCAGTTGTAGTTTTACACCAACTTGAGAGAAACATACTTTGTTTACATTGAGCTTACTCTGGTTTTGCCGGCCTGTGTGACGGGTACTTATAGAGCTGAGTAAAACCCCTTCTGTTTTATACTTCAAAAGTAGATAATGGTGAGGAAATTTGAAAGAATAGAAATAAGAGTCTCAGTCTAGGTGGAGGGTTTCACTTTGTAGCCCTGGCTGACCTAGAGTTCCTCAAACACGGTGAATCAGCTGCATCTGTTTCCTGAGTGCTGGGGTTAAAGCTGAGTACTACCATTCTTGTCCTAGTGGGATTAGTTTCAAACAGGGAGAAGGAAATATCTAATTATTTCTAAGTTACTTGTTTTATATAGGTAGTGTGGAAAACAGTATGTGGGGGAATATTAGGCTGGAATGCCTCTTTGGAACTTTTTATTACATTTTCCCTCCATAGTGACATGAAGGTAAAACAGTGCTAGGGAAGAAATTTGCTTCTGGTATTGGAGAAAGGGCATTTGAAGGAAGTGATAAAGACTACTGTATCATGAAGTGGAAGGTTCATTAAAGAAGGAAGTAAAACTTAGAGTGGCTTTACAGGTTGGAAATAAAAGATGGCTAAACCCCTGAGCATTTACCAACAATCAGGGATGTGATTTCATATTTAGAAGGAGGATTCAGTGGCAAAGCAGTGGGAAAGTTTTGAGTGTGACAATAGTTATGAATCCCTTAGGTGACATGAACATTAACATTAGGATTAAAGATGTCTAGGAACTATAAAACTATACAGTAGAGTGGCATCACACATTTGAATTAGTCGGTATATGAGCAAGTCTTTAAAGAGAAGACCTGTAGTTAGATACTAGAGTGTTGAATGTATTTCAACATTCAAATTTCTTAGACTCTAAAGTAATGGTAGGAAATAATACTACTTGGTACCCTGAACCTTCAATGATAAGGAATTTATTCAAAATAATAAGACATGTAATTAACCAGAAACTTTTGAGAATGAGAATAATAGAGTTACTAAATGTAACTCTGGGAATCTAAGTATATTCTTGTATAAAATGCTCTGTTAAGCATTTGGAGGCTGCCTGGTGATTGCAGTTGCTACCCAGGGTCTATCAACATGGCTCAGTGAGTGAGTAAAAAATATTTGCCACCCAAGAATGGTAATCAGAGTTTCATTCTCAGAATCCATGTAAAGGTGGAAGGAGAGAAATGACCCACAAAGTTTCCTTCTCATAAACATGTATACACATGCGAATTATATATTTTTTAATTTAAAAATTTAATGTTTAAATTAAGTTTTTAATTAAATTAAAAATTTAATTTTTTAAAAATTACTACCAGACCTAAGTGAGTTACTTAGGAATCCTAGAAATAGATTATTGAAAACTGCCTGGCTCTAGTTACCTACTTATCTTCTGGGCCAGGGTTTCCTGTAGGCCCAGTTGACCTCCAACTCATTGTGTCTGGGAGGATGAGCTTGAACATCTGATGTCACACCTTGGACTCCATATTACTGTGATTGCAGTCATAATGCTCCTATGCCTGGCTTGGGGTTCATTTAGTGCTAGCAATTGAACTCAGGGAGGCACTGTACCAACTGAAATACATCTGTTAACTTTCTAATGATAACACAAAGAAATATCAACAATGAACCATAGTCCACATTTGTTTGAACAAAAATAGTCGATTAAGTAAATACTAAGCAACTCACAAAGTAGTTAGAATAAAAATCTTGAACTTAATCATGAAAGCAAAAACATACTTATAATCCCAGCATTCAGAAAAAAAATCAAGCAGAGGATTGCATGTTATAGAAGCAGCATGAACTATATCATGAGACCCTGTTTGAAAACTAGTGCATTGTTCTGGAGAGATGTCTAAGCCTAATAACTCTCTTCTAGAGGTCCTGAGTTCAATTTCCAGCAACCATATGGTGGCCCACAAGCATCTATAATGGCTTCTGATGCCCTCTTCTGGCACACAGGTGTAGATGCAGATAGAACACTCATGATATAAAATATATAAATAAACAAATCTTATAAAACTAAAAACCAAATATCAGTGAGGCTTGGAATACCCAAAACACAATTCACATATCAAATGATGCCCAAGAAGGAGGAAGAAGTGTGGATCCTTGGGTCCTTTGTTGAAAGAAAAAACAAATTCCCACAGAAGGAGATACAAAGACAAAAGGTTGAGCAGAGTCTAAGGGAAAGACCATCCAGAGACTACCCCACCCAGAGATGCATTCTATATACAGTTATAAAACCCAGACACTATTGTGGATGCCCACAAGTGCTGGCTGACCAGAACTGGATATAGCTGTCACCTGGGGAGGCTCTCCTAGTGCATGACAAATACAGAGGGGGACACTCTCAGCTAGCCATTGAAATGAGCACATGGTCCCCAATAGGAGAGCTAGAGAAAGGACCCAAGGAGCTGAAGGGGTTTGCAGCGCCAAAGGAAGAACAACAATATGAGTCACCCAGTACTCCCAGAGCTCCCAGGGACAAAACCATCAGCCAAAGAGTACACATGGAGTTACCCATGGCCCCACACACATGAGTAGCAGAAGATGATTTTGTTAGACACCAAAGGGAAGAGAGGCCCTTGATCGTGGAAAGACTTGATGGCATAGTGTAGAAGAATACCAGGAGAGGGAAGTGGGGGGGTAGGGGAGTTGATTGGGGGAGGGGAGATGGCTTATAGGATTTTGGGGGGAGTGGGGAACCAGGAAAGGGGACATTTGAAATGTAAACAAAGAATATACCTAATTAAAAAAAACACAACATGAAAACCTGGAACAGTTGATACAATTATATGATTTAATAGTACTATCTCAATATTAATTTCCTGATTTTTACCATTGTACTACTTTGGGATAAAGTGCAAACTGTTGAGAGGCTGGAAGAAGGATTTGCAAGTGTACCTTGTATTTTAAAACATTTTTATAAGTGTATAGTTTTTTTTAATGAAAAGATTTTTTGTTTGTTTTGTTTTTTTGTTGTTGTTTTTTGTTTTTTGTTTTTTCGAGACAGGGTTTTTCTGTATAGCCCCGGCTGTCCTGGAACTCACTCTGTAGACCAGGCTGGCCATGAACTCAGAAATCCACCTGCCTCTGCCTCCCAAGTGCTGGGATTACAGGCATGTGCCACCACCGCCTGGCCAAATGAAAAGTTTTTAAAGTATAACAATTATTGTTAGATCCTAGGAAATTTAGAAGAAATTTTATTGCCTAAATATCCCTTTTCTCATTGTAAATTTAAAAAAAATATCAATTTTCACAAGTCTACATTCATACATAATTCAGACCTCCATAATTTTAGTTTTAAAATATTTCCCTTTTTTTATATTTTAGAAAATGCCAGTTTTATAATCATGTATCTATCTTGATAATAAAGTTATTTAATTTTACTCTCAAAGACACACTGAAAACCAAAACAAACAAAACAAACCAACAACTAGCTCACGGTGGTCTGGGGTTTTAATTCAGTTGTAGAGTGTCTAGCATTCAAGAAGCCCTGTGTTATAGTCTCAGCACTTAGAAGGGAAGGTGAGAGGATCAGAAATTCGACATTTATCCTTAGCTACATAGGGAACTTAATATTCTGTCTAAACAAAACACATAACAAGATATACAACTACACTCACAAAATGTCCTTTTTGTTTTATGGCATTTTTAGTCTCTTCATGGCAATTTACAAAGGAAAGGAAAACCCAAACAAGGATCTGATAGAAATCATATTTGCACACACACTTATATCATCCATGTTTGTATGTTTTAGGAACTTAAGTGTGTGTGTATGTGTGTGTGTGTGTATGTGTGAGAGAGAGAGAGAGAGAGACATGTTGAAACATTTGCCTTACTTTCCCACTCTATAATTTCTTTTATTTTAAGTAAGAGTCTTCTGTTTTTAATATTTTGTATTGTACAACTTTCATAGAGTGGTATATAGTAGTTGAATGAATCACTTTAAGCCATTCCAGAAAACCTGCAGAAGTCTTTGAAGTTTAACATTATATATCTGATTGGATAAAGAATGATTGAGTTTACATTAAATATAAAGTTTCCTTATGTTTTATGTGGAATATGTATTTTGTGTACTTAGTGTAATCTATATTGTATATAATCTCCATCAAAGTAATTCATTTTATTTTATAACAAAACAGCTCATTATATCATTGAACTCTTTTATTTCTCCATCATGTTGAGTTATTAATGCTAAACAGAATTCTAAAATAGAATAAATTAATGATAAATTGAATTCTGAAATTGGAAGATGTGATAGTCTTATTGTCTTAAGTTTTTAGGGTCCTACACAAAACCTGTATATTTGCAGTGTTTAAATTGGCAACTTCATGACTCCTTCTAGGAACAAAAACCAAATCAGCTTCTAAGAAATAAAAGTTACACTGGTCATTGTGAAAAAAATCTTAAAGCCAAAGGCTGTTTCTTACCTGGAATTTGTCGCTGTTGTTGTGGACCAGTTTTACCTGCCCTAGACTTGTTTTCATTTGTTTCTGGGTTTTTTGTTTTGTTTTGTTTCTTAGAGTTTCTCTGTGTAGCCTTGGCTGTCCTAGAACTTGCTGTGTAGACCAGGCTGGCCTCGAACTCACAGAGATCAACCTGCCTCTGCCTTCTGAGTGCTGGAATTAAAGGCATGCATTATCACCTCCCCTTAGACTTATTTTTATAATGAAGATTATGAGTAATAGTTTTCTGTATTATTGTAAAATATAGGTGCTTTTCTCTTACTTTCCTCTAGTTATGTTCATATCAGATAATGAAAGTTTTAATCCTGCATTGTGGGAAGAACAGAGAAAACAGCGTGCTCAAGTGGCATTTGAATGTGATGAAGACAAAGATGAAAGAGAGGCACCTCCCAGGGTGAGTCTGTTAGCTTTTATTTCAGGTGTGCTGGCTAAAGTTGGTACTATATACCTATAGGATGCTATTTGTGGTTATAGAGAAGTATTAGATTCATTGCTTACCCTAAAAGCACATACTAATCCAAATTATTTCACTACAAAAAAATTTGAGATAAATCTAAATCCACCATTACAAGGTATATTTCAGGGAGAGACAGAACTCACTATTGGAGCTCTTGTCTATCATGTAAAGGCTCAGAGTTTGATCTCTAGTACTCGGAGAAAGACAAAAATAAACAAAACAGCCTGATTTGGAAAAAATAAAAATTATATATATATATATATATATATATATATATATATATATATATATATATATATATATATATGAAAAAATAGAATTTTTTAAAAACACATCTGTCTTCACAGTTCAGATGGAAAACATCAAGTTCTGAGATTGATGTTAGAAATACTAATATTGCCGGGCAGTGGTGGCACACGCTTGTAATCCCAGCACTCTAGGAGGCAGAGGCAGGTGGATTTCTGAGTTCGAGGCCAGTCTGGTCTATAGAGTGAGTTTCAGTACAGCCAAGGTTATACAGAGAAACCCTGTCTCGAAAAAACAAAAAAAAAAACAAAACAAAAGAAACCCAAAACAACAACAACAAAAAAAATCCAGAAAACACACACACAAAAAAAGAAAGAAATACTAATATTTCATGTTTCTCTTATTTCTCTAGGAGGGAAACTTAAAGAGATATCCAACACCATACCCAGATGAGCTTAAGAATATGGTCAAGACTGTTCAAACCATTGTACATAGATTAAAAGATGAAGAGACTAATGAAGAGTCGGGGAGAGATTTGAAACAACATGAAGATCAGCAAGTTGTAAATAAGGATAATGGTGTGAAGGTTAGAAAACTCAATTCCAAGCAATGATCTAAAGTATTTACAGTTTCCTGAAGTTTTTTGAGATAATTAATATAATGATCTTAATTATATACTACTTGATTTGTAGTTTGTTTTCAGATGACTAAATTGTGAACTTTTTGAATTTCCCCATTGCTCATCTTATATAAGGATAATATCAAGATAGCTGTTAAAAAAATCATTGGCTGCTGGTCAGTGGTGGCATTGCCTCTAATCCCAGCACTTGAGAGGCAAAGGCAGGTAGATCTCTGATTTTGAGGCCAGTCTGATCTACAGAGCATGTTCTAGAACAGGACTACACAGAAAAACCCTGTCAAAAAGCAAAAACCAAACCAAACCAAAAACACTCCAAGGCTTTGAACTTTATTTTCTGGGTGATGGCACATGCCTTTAATCCTAGCACTCAGGAGCCAGAGGCTGTCATATCTCTGAGTTCAAGGCCAACCTGGTCTGCAGAATGAGTTTCAGGACAGCCAGGACTACCCCGAGAAACCTTGTCTTAAAAAATCTGAACAAATAATAAGATATGATTATTACAGTTATTCTATAAATGTTCTTTTCCACATATTTCAATGATACTGATCTGCTTTATTTGAGCTTTCAATTAATTGATATTATAGATATTTGATACTTCCCTGGAATGTTTCAGAAGCATTCACAAATTTCTTAAGTTATGCATTTATTTATTGAACTTTCTTAGTGCTCGTCCCCCAAACAAAAGTTATGTTTTGCCATTAGAATTACTGTACATTCCACAGAAGGCAAAAATGGTTTACCATCTGTCCTTTTTCAGTATGCCAAAGTAATTGATTCACTCGACACAAACCTTCCAATCTTCTTGTAGGAAAGTAACTTGCTAAATGATATACTTTAATATAGTTATGTCTCTCTACCTGTGAGTCCAATTTGCATATTCATAGTTTCTTTAATATTAATTTAGAATTGGAAGTCAATTGCTTACATCTTATATAATATTTAATATAAGAATAGACATAAGACTTATATGAAATCTTTATCTTTTATGTAGACTTCAGAAAGTACTACAACAAAAAGCAAACTTGATGAAAGAGAAAAGTATATGAATTCTGTACAGAAAATGAGTGAGCCAGAAGCTGAGGCCAATGCTGGAAATTCACCAGGGACTGCAAATATGAAATCGTCTGGGAACCTGAAGCACATTGTTAACCATGATGATGTTTTTGAGGTATAACTTCATTCTGACATAATCATGAGAGTTTTCTGTGTAGAATTTCATTGCTGTAAACAACAGAAGCCTGGTAGTATGACCACAGAAAATACTAACAGGTATTTATATTGAGGTATCCTTGAGAAATTTCAAACTGTCAAAATATCACTCATCACTTGAAATTTAATTTTTTTTTACTCTTTGTAAGTAAACGACTAGTAGATAGATTATGTGTTATGTAAAGTGAATAGTTACAGTTGCTTTTGCATCCTCAGTTCTTGCTTTTATTTCTGTAACATGATAATGAAAATTGAAGATGTAGATCAGTGGTAGAGTACTGTCCCAACTCGCATTAAGGCTCTGGATTCTATCCCCAGCACTATGAAAAAAGGCAGGGACAAGAGAAAGTGCCTATTATGGATACACCCAATCATTTAACTAATGTAAGCCTTCATCATTGGTTGTTACCCTTGTTGTTGTACCTAGATACAATTTCTACTATTGAATAAGTAAAAAGTTGTAGTTTTTTGTTTTGTTTTTTAAGGCAGGAGGCTTTTTTGAAAAGAGAAAGCTGAAACTCTACAGTTTACTGATTCAAAGTGTATATTTCAGTGGCTTAAACAATTCTCAAAGTTGTGAATATTTTTCACAACTTTGCAGTTACTTGCAGAATATTTTTATAGCCACAGAAAGAGAAATTTCATACTTTCTGTCCCTCTTAAGGCTTTGCATCCCTGTCAATTCTAAGCAACTAGTATGTGCTTCGCCTGTATAGATTTGCCTATTATTGGTCTAATAAGTGATCTTTTATCATTTCCTTCACTTGGCATATTCTCTTCAAGTTCATACTGTGGTATCTCTCAGTTCTGCATCTTATTTCTACGGTGTCTGAATAGCATTCTATCGAATGTGTGTCTCAGGTGTAAGTGAGACTGCTAAACATAGAACTTTCAGTTTTCTGAGACTAGATCTCTGTAGCCCAGATGGTCTGGAGCTCACTGTGCAGCCCAAGCTAGTATATCTCCTGGTATTCCTCCTGTCTTAGCCTCTTACATTCTAGGTGTGTAAGTGTGAACTATTATGCCTAGCTGGAACTCCATGATGGCTCTAGTTCTCCCTCAAGTCCAGTTTCAGAGGCTCAACACCCTCTTTTAACCTCCATGGATATTACACACACACACACACACACACACACACACACACACACACAGTACTCAAGCAAAACATTCATACACGAGAAATAAAATAAATAAATCTATAAATATATTAATAGAAATTGCAAACTAATTCATTAAAATAGTATTTTTGTGCACCAAGAAATAGAGCTATCATGTGGGTGCTGGAAAACAAACCTTTGTCCTCTACAAGTGCTCTTAATTGCTGAGTGAACTCTCCACTATTCATATCTTTATTATGGCACTTATAAACACATGACAGTCCTTAGTGCTATTTGTTTCCTTTTTAGGGGAGCAAGTTTTGTAAAGCATTTGCTTTAGTTTCATCTTAGTATATAGGAATGATTGAACTGGCAAGAGATATTTCCTTGAGAAATCAAGAGAGTGTGTGTTCATTTCCTGCATGCCATATGATATTAAAATTTCTATTAACAGTTAATGACTAACAAGTCATTTTCTTTGCTGACACTACTCAGTAGTAGGTAATCTGGAACAACAGTGGCATATTAAAGGAAATAAACATGGAAAATAACAATTCTGCTTTCAAAATAGGTGAAATTTTTTGTTCACACTAATAGTAGTCCATCGTAGAAGCCAAATTATTGAGACTTCTCAACAGTTAGGAAAAGGTTCTTTTGGGGGACTCCATAAGTTGAATTTTTCAAAAACAGGATTATGGTTTGGTTGTTTTGTTTGCCAGTAATCTTGCACTCTGACACATAATAACTACTAATATACTTCATAAGGCTTAGCACCAAAAATGATAGCATGAGAAGGTTTAATATGTTGTTACACTACTACTGTACGTTTATTGCTACACTTGAAAAAGTTGAGCCATGCAGTTTTGTTAACTATTACCATTAAAAGGCACGTTTATACATGGTCTTAATAGTTGCTTTGTTTTCCCTGTGATATTTTTATGATACATTTATTCATCTAAAGAGTCCAAAGTTTAATTCTTATCCCTGTTTTCTTTAAACTAGGAATCTGAAGAACTTTCTTCTGATGAAGAAATGAAAATGGCAGAGATGCGACCTCCATTAATTGAAACCTCCATTAATCAGCCTAAAGTTGTAGCACTTAGTAGTAATAAAAAGGGTTAGTAATAATAAAAAGGTTAGATGTTAAGGGGTGGGGGTGGTATTAAGACTAGAAATAGCCTAAGTAAGATGTATTAACTTTGTGGGAGTAAATTTTATTGAATGTCACATTATTGAAACATTTTGAAAACAAAATTTATAGCTGCCTTTCTGAAATGTTCTCCTTATTTCCTATTTTTAAAGAAAGAGATTGTTAGGTTGTCCCTACTTCCATGCAGAGTTTATTTGTAAGAGCATGGACATTTACGGGGTATAATTCTAGGTCAGGATTCCATTTCTATTGAGTATCTTCTAGATACATTATTATTCTTGTGTGCTTAATTTTATTCATTTATATATGACAAATTTGAATTGCAGTGAGGCTAATGAAGGATTTTACATATAATACATAGCATAATACATATATATATGAATAGTATTCTATCGAATGTATGTCTCAGGTGTATATGTGTATATATATATGTGTATATATGCACACATATATATATACACATACATATACATACACACACACATACACACACATTATTTTATTCTTGTCTGTTCCAGAATGGTAGATATTAAGTGCTTTTCCACAACTTTTGTCAAACAATTTTCATGTAACAAAATATTAGACTCTTAGAAATAAAGTAAGTTGTAAAGAATACCTATGTCATCTTGTGCCTGATTAGCTTTGCATTATCTCTACCAAATACTTATCCAGACCGCTGGCTCTCATAGAGATAATGATGCTACCAAGGTAGCACTTGGTTAACTTGGGTTTATAATGATACTAAGAGGCTATTGAGTGCTTTATTTAACAGTTGCTTAGGTACTGGGCAGTTGTTACTTAGCTGCTGAACAGTTGGTTGTTGTAATAGCCCCATAAAAAGTACTTCAAAGGCTGTCTAATGGTATTTTTTACAAATTAAGAAACCAAGACTCAAGTACTTTAGGGTTGGGGTTACTAAGCCTTTTGGGCCCTGTTTCTAAAATTGATAAACGTATCTTTAATCCATATGTGGATATGTCTGGGTATACTAGATCCTTGAATTGGCTAGAATTGAGTTCTTTAAAAAGAGCTTTTTTATGACTATTTTCAAATTCCTTTTAAATTTGTGCTTTAGTGGATATAAACAATTTTCTCTTCATTGTTCTAAACAGCCACCTCACACATGGAGAGATTCCCACTTTATATGCAGGTCTTTGAGGTGGAGAGATATAAAGGACCCATGCTTTCTTCCCAGCACCCACATTGGGCAGTTTACTCTGAAATTTCAGCTCCAGGGGATATGATACCTTTGGCTTCTGGGTACCTTCAATCAGATGCACATATACACAACAGATTTTCGTATAGAAGTAAATCTTTACATTTGAAATAAAGGAACCGACCCTTGAAATTTTTATTTTGTTAATGTATTGATTATATTACTCAATTTTATTATCAAGATAGGCTGAAAAAAAAACCTCACATTCATATGAAATAATTTCTTGTCCAGATGAACTGTAGGAGGTTGTAAACATATATTTTTAGTATGAGTTCTTAAAGGGACAGTCATTCACCAGAATGAATTGGTAGCCTTTGAAAACTGTGCAGTAAGCTAAATCAAATTTTGGGTACCCTTTATTACATTAAAAATGCTAAAATGGGCTGGAGAGATGGCTCAGCTGACTGCTCTTCCAGAGGTCCTGAGTTCAAATCCCAACAACCACATGGTGCCTCACATGTAATAAGATCTGATGCCCTCTTCTGGTGTGTCTGAAGTACAATGTACTTATATATAATAAAATCTATTTTTAAAAATGCTATTGCAGCTTTTAAATTTTTGAATTTTTCTATATTTTAGGGTTTAATTTTCAGAGATACCTCTGATTATCTCACCTACTTAATTTATCACCCCAGACAAAGAATCAGTGCAAAAAGCTTTCCGTAAATTCTTAGTGAATTTATCATTGCGCTTAAATACTTTTTTCTTATTTCAGATGATGCAAAGGATACAGATTCTTTATCAGATGAAGTCACACACAACAGTAATCAGAATAACAGCAACTGTTCTTCTCCATCTCGGATGTCTGATTCAGTGTCTCTTAATACTGACAGCAGTCAAGACACCTCGCTGTGTTCTCCAGTGAAACAGACTCCTGTTGATAGTAACTCCAAAGTCAGGTTTGTGACTATTTGAACAAATGTATTTACTTCTACAATAAATAGAAAGAATAATACAAATAATAAATATAGGGCTAAATATAAATGGTTTCACAAGTATATAAGTGGCTTATGCAATAAATTTCTTTACTTCAGTTTTAAAGTACCATGAGAAAGTCACACCAGGCAGCAAATCTCATAAAGAGATTCATTGGGAGGGTCCAGGGTATGGAAAAATGAATCCAGCCCTGGCTGCCTCTGTTCCCAGGAGTGCACAGCAAGGAACTGAACAAAGGGCAGGGTTTATACAGGGGGTGGAGCTTTTTGGGACAGATTTCCAGAGTAAGAATTGGTGAGGTGAGGATTTTAAGCCCTGACTTTGAGAACACAGGGAGGTGAAGTTTTGTGGGACAAGGATTGATGAGTTTTTCTGCTCAGGGAGTGGTAGGATTTTGTGGAAAGCTCAGGGATTGGTGGCTTTTTCCCCCCCATACCTTTCCCTAAATCAGTCAGTGGGTTGGGATGGGAAAACTACAGTCACCTTTGGCTAAGGTGCCATTTTTGAGCTGGTTGGGGAGGCTGGAGAGGAGGTAGCTCCTATGATGGCACCTCATGCCAGTAACAAGCGGAGGACGTGTCACTGTTTTGACTGATGTCACCATTTTGACAGCTCCCATGGCAGTATTTTACAGTAGAGGTGGCCACAGGCTGGGGAGAAAAGGATCAGCCATAGCTTTGACAGCTCTTGTGGTAATGTGGCTCAGGGTCTACAGTGATTATAAAGTTGTTTTAAAACCCTTTTGTTGTTGTTGTAGAGAAAGAAACAACAAAATACAATAGATTCTTAATCTTTAAACGAAATGAGCAAAAATACAAATATTTCTAGGTGTCAAAACATATAAACAGGTCATTTGAAGAAGTTCAGATTAAAAGAGTTATTTTTATACTTAGAAACCATGCTAATTACTTATCATTGCAGTGATAACACACAGTGGCCAAAAACAACTTAAGGAAGGAACAGGGCATTTTTGGCTTACAATTCTAGAGGGACGGTGCATAATGGTAAAGGAGACATGGCAGCAGGACACCGAGAAACCACAACTCTGGAGCTTTGCTTTATTTTTTCTTTTAGCTACTTTGTGTGGATTCTTCTCCTAACTCTCTTACCAATATCTTCTCTGGCTCAGTGCAGCTTCTCCTATCTTAACTGTCCCCAACTGTCTTTTCTAACCCTACTCTCTGACCCAGCTCTTCTGCCACCTGGAACCTACTAAATCCAAATACTCTCTCAGCCTCTGCTGGGTTTTGTTTAATATCCTTTCCTGTTCCCAGAATTCCAAGAGGCAACCGACACTGAAGAGGATGGGATCCTTGAAAGGGCCAGGCACAGAAAGTAAATCATACTACACACTCCAACCACATGCAGAAAGCAGGGAGGGCAACATGTGGTAGGGCGAGGTTATAAATTCACAAGCCCACTCCCTGTGATGACTTTCTCCTGCAATGCTCTGTCCCTGTTCTCATCGGCTCATAGCCATATCATGATGTAAAATGCTTTTAAATCGGTGTTGAAAGTACTCATGATCTTTAACGTCTGAACACTATTCAAAGGTCAGAAGCCTCTTCTCAAACTCAAAACAGTCTCTTACCTGTGACCTCCCGACCCATAAAATATTTTTAAAAAGTATACTTCCAGGATATTACGGTGTGGCATATACATTACCATTCCAAAAGGGAACAGTGAGGACATAGAGAATACTGAACCAAAACCCAGCAGAGCAAAGTCCAGATCCTATAAACTCCATGTCCAGTGTCAACTGCCCATTTAGCTTTGAGGCCTGTGCATCCATTCCTGGGCTGGTTCCACTCGATAGTCAGCTCTCAGCAGACGTCTCGTGGCTCTGGGATCTAACAGTTTGGGTTTTCTGCTACATCCCAGGCTTTGCTTTTAAAACTTCACGTACTTCACTTTATAGCGTCTTCAGCCTTGCCAGACGGCCACGGTCATGGTCAAATTTTTGCCTACATATCAACGAATGGCATGTAGCATAGTTGCTAAGACCATTTTTTAATTCCCTCTGAAACTTGTTGATCAGGACCTCTCCCGGCCTCTTTACTTGCAGCGCTGCTGTCTTCCAGATTTCTACTAGAGTGGCCTAGAAGCTCTGCTTACATTTTCAGTGTAGCCTTCAAAGGTCTTCCAAATTCCTCCCAAAAGTGAACCTGGTCAGATTTTTTGCAGCAATGACCCCAGTCTCTGGTGCCAGTTTCTGGCTTACCTTCTTTTTGTTGCTGTGATAATGTACCATGACCAAGTGAGACTTTTGAGGAAAGTTTATTTTGGTTATGGTTGCAAAGGAAAAGGTTCTATGGTGGGAAAGTAGTGGCAGCAGGCAGTTGAAAGATCCCATCTCCAACCACAGCTAGGAAGTAGCAAGCAAATTGAAATGAGGCAAAGCTATAAACCTTTAAAGCTGGCCTCTAAGGAATATTCTCTTTCCAGCAAGATCCCCATGCCCTAAACATTCCCCAAGATAGCACCATGGACTAGAGACCAAGTGTTCCCATACACGAGCCTACATGGGACATTCTCATTCAGACCACCATAGAAATGCTGGATCATTCTAGGGTGATGCCATTAAAGTGTCCATTCAGATACTCTTATTTGATGCTACATATTTGGCCTCAATTTTGTAGGAAAAATCTTTTGAGAGAAAACTGCGTAAACTTAAATTATTTTACTCTGGGTTTAGTAGAAGTTTAAAAGTAATTTTATTATTAAGTTTCAAAGATACTTAGTCACCAGAATAAGGTCAGAATGAGGCCATGCCACACATGCCATTTTGTGGATTCAGTCTATTGACTAGGAGTCTGCTTGAGGGAAGGTTTAGGGTACCTCTGAATCACATGCTGGTTTTACAGATATTTTAAACCATAACTAGAGTAAATTGATCTTAAGTTGCAGACTTAATTTAAGTAAAAGCTGTTACTTGTCTTACTATAAAAAGAATACTAATTTTGTCTGAATATGAGTTCAGATATTACATGTTCTCTTAATTTTATGCTAAATTTTATGCTATAGACTTAGTAAAATACTGATTTCATAATTACGTGTTAAAGAAAATGCTTAATTTGTTGAATTAGAAAACTTTCTTAATGTTATTGTTGGAAACCAGTATGGTACAAATCATTCTTTCATATAACAAAGTAAGAGTGTTAAGCAAGGAGTATCACAGTAACTTTTATATGTTTTAGTAATGAACTATAATTTTTGTATAGTGTCAAGATCTAGATACCACTAAATAGATTCTATACCACTAAATAGAAATAAAATAGTTTCTATAGTTTTATAATGACAAATTATAAAATATTTGCCAAATTGTACCACAGAGTAATGTTCAGGCATAGTTTCTCTTTTGATCACTTTATAAACTCAGGTGTTTAGGCAGTTTTGGTTTAGCTTAACTTAATTATTTATATAGTTGTAATAACCACTTGAGCAGCCTGTGATTAGTACAGTTGATGCAAAGCTTCAGAATTACTTGTAAATGGCCCTGTGCCAGTTACTTCCTTACTTGAGTTACTGTCTGACTCTCAGTGTATTTTTCCTACCTTGAAACAGTTAAAGTTTCAACACATCTGTGAAAAGACACAGAAGATAACATCATTCTACATTTGTTCTTAGTGTAGTCGCTGTAACCTATTCGGTAACAGGCTGTATTGAATAGGTTGATAAGAATTAATCTTGATGTTATTGATGACTTTTAACTGCTTTACTTGTTTCTCTAACAATAAAAATCTCTACTTGACAAAATTTTTGATTAACTTTAACTGATATTTAACATAAAATTTGTACATATCGATGGGGTATTGTTTTGATACTTGTATATTGTGATAAAGATTTTCTTCAGGAGATCCAGCAATTCTTTTACCTGTGTTACTTATAATTAATAGTTACTAATGATCTTCTGTTACCAAGAAAACTTGTTGCTTTTGTTTTTTTGTTTTGTTTTTTACTTTCTCATAAAATTCTCTTTTATTTTAGGCAAGAAGATGAAAATTTTAACAGCCTTATACAAAATGGAATTAATTTAAACAATTCACCAGAAGAAAAATTCAAAATTAATGATAAAAAGGATTTTAAGTTACCTGAGTATGATTTGAATATTGAAGAACAGTTAGTTCTGATTGAAAAAGATGTTGATTCAAAAGCCACATCTGATGACTCTCACCAGTTAGACCATATCAACATGAATCTTAATAAACTTGTGACCAATAATATTTTTCAACCAGAAATAATGGAAAGATCAAAGATGCAGGATATAGTGCTTGGAACAGGCTTTTTAAGTATTCATCCTAAAAATGAGGCTGAGCACATAGAAAATGGAAATAAGTTTCCAAATTTGGAGCCCATAAATAAGGTAAACGGTCTTTCTGAGGACACTCCACACTTTCCTGGTAGGATTGAACCACAGAATATCAGTTCTTCTGACATGGGTATTTCTAAAAGCACAGAAGATCTATCTCCTCAGAGAAGTGGTCCAACTGGATCTGTTGTGAAATCTCATAGTATAACTAACATGGAGACTGGAGGCTTAAAAATCTATGACATTCTTGGTGATGATGGCCCCCAGCCACCGAGTCCAGCAGTTAAAATGGCTTCTACTGTGGATGGGAAAAACATAGTCAGAAGCAAGTCTGCCACACTGCTGTATGATCAGCCCCTGCAGGTGTTCACTGCTTCTTCCTCATCCTCTGAGTTACTGTCAGGTACAAAGGCAGTTTTCAAGTTTGATTCAAATCATAACCCTGAAGAGCCAGATATAGTAAGAGCCCCCACAGTACCTGGCCCACAGTCTACACCTCAACCGTATGGTCCTCCACAGTATAATGTCCAGTACAGTGGCAGTGCTACAGTAAAAGACACTTTGTGGCACCCTAAACAGAATCCACAAATAGATCCTGTCAGTTTTCCTCCTCAGCGCCTTCCAAGATCTGAGAGTGCAGAAAATCACAGTTATGCAAAGCATTCTGCCAATATGAATTTCTCTAACCATAACAATGTTAGAGCCAATACTGCATACCACTTACATCAGAGACTTACCCCAGCCAGACATGGAGAAATGTGGGCTATTTCCCCTAATGACCGGCTAGGGCCAGCGGTAACTCGGACTACTATTCAGAGACAGAGTAGTGTGTCTTCAACGGCTTCTGTAAATCTTGGTGATCCCACAAGGCGTGCTGAAGGAGATTATTTATCGTACAGAGAGTTACATTCAATGGGAAGAACTCCAGTCATGTCAGGATCACAGAGACCTCTTTCTGCACGAGCATACAGCATTGATGGCCCAAATACATCAAGGCCTCAGAGTGCCCGGCCCTCTATTAATGAAATACCAGAGAGAACTATGTCGGTTAGTGATTTCAATTACTCACGGACTAGTCCTTCAAAAAGACCAAATGCAAGGGTTGGTTCCGAACATTCTTTGTTAGATCCTCCTGGAAAAAGTAAAGTTCCTCATGACTGGCGGGAACAAGTACTTCGACACATTGAGGCCAAAAAATTAGAAAAGGTAATTGAACATGAGCTTTTCATTCTCTTTATGAATTTATTTTTCTTAGAAATGTTTCAGCCTTTGTTTTTAATCAGTGAAATAAGACACTCTGAGTTATTATCTACTTAACAATCTGTTTTCCCCTGTTGTTGGGAATATAGTTCTATATTTTAACTGAAGCCAGAACAGGTGAGTTGGTTATGGTTATACAAGCTGCTTTCGAACTCGTCAAAGTCTTCCATGGACATGCTTGTATGTCTCTTGTAGCTAGTACACACATACTAGATACAGTATGCATACCAACTATGTTCACTGCCTTCTGCTCACTACCAGTGATTATGTAAATATTCTAAGAAAATACCAGTTTAGTGTATAATTACTAAAATAACAGAAAATGTATTTCCAAGTGTAAATATTTTATCAATAACCCTTTTTCCTCTCCAGTTTGTATTAAATGAACTAACATCATCACTGACACAGATGACTCTGACATGGTATTTATTCTTGACATTGCTAGACTGCATTTCTGGTGCACTTGAACAAGGCAGTTGAATGTTTTGTGACTGTAATGCAACTGGAACATGTTGGCAAAATAACTAATGCTGTGTTCTTTACAACCTTATTGGTTAATTATGTCTTTTGAAAGGAATTAAGAAACAAAATCCTGTAAAGTTGATGTCACTACATTGCCATGTGGTTCAGATGTATAAAAGCACTCTTTAAGCAGGCATGGCATTATGACATCTGTAACTGCAGCTCTTGGGAGGCTGCAGGAAGACCACCAGTTTGAAGCCAGCCTCTGCTACACAGTGAGACCATGGTTCCCTGCGCACCCCCTCCAAAGTACTTTTTATTAAAACTCATCACATGGATATGCACATATATGGATTTTATTTTAAAATTATAATTTCTTTACTTATTAAATATGTGATAAATTTTAAATTCAGCTGAACATTTCTAGCCTATTATTTTTAAATTCCTTAAATATTTTTGAGAAAAAAAATGCCTAAAATGTGATTATTATCCAGTTGTATTAAATCTCTGACATTGTTAGTTTTTCGCTACTGTTTGCTGTAACTTATAGCACACTGTTGAGGCTGTGTTCATTTTGTTGGGAATTTTAAATTTTCTTACACTGAGAGGTGGAGCACAGCTCTAATGTATAATAAACTTGTTGCACATATAGAAATGGATTTTAGAAGGAAAAAGTTATTGTCAAACAGGAGGCTTTTGCAGAGACAACAGGTAAGAATGAATGAAGTGTTTATCAGTTTATTGAGATACAGGATGAGTTCAAGAGGCTTTGGAAGTAGAGTAGACATCCTTAGTATTTGTTTCTGGTTGAATATTCCTTTAGTCGCTGTGAATAAGGGGCAGAACTTGAAGGTTTGTGCTTTCTGTAAGTGGTTGTTAGGAATTCTACTATTACCAGATATAAAGGAGGCATTTTTTTTATGTGGTTGAAGGTTTTTATGTGGTGTAGTTTACAGTTTAAGTAGCTGTTCTCTCACTGTTCTGTTTGACAGGAGTGTGTTTGGACTTAAGGAAATATGAAGCAACTAACACCTAGCTCATTATTGAGTGAGCTTTTTAGCTTTTCTGTTTCCTATTGTATAGAATATGAATTTAGAAATTGATACACAGTTTCTTAGAAAATATGACAGTAGTTTTGTAGTTGTGTCCTGAAAGTCAAAAACTAATTCAGTGAATTAATGAAATAGAAAACTGGTGAGAACAGAAACGGTGACACTGGATACAAATCCATAGCTGACAGGATAGCTCTCTTTCCTGAGATACATACTGCTTACTTTGTTAAGTGGAGCTGTCCTTACACTGGCCATACCCCTGCCTCACAGAGGATTAAGTGACTAGTGAGTATGCAGGAGTATAGGTCAGCTCACTGGTTAGGAAATATTTCTAGCAAATACCAAAATAGCTTGCTGTTACTGTAGGTCTGCTGGGTTCTTTCTAGATTGTGTTCTTTAGATTTTGTTTCTTTTTCCCTTCATTCTATAGTTGACCTAGAACCAACCCCCTGTTTCCACCCCCTGAAAGTGCTGAAATTACCCCCACTTTAAATGTTTAAATTACATTTAGTGGTGTTTGTGTGTGTGTGTGTACATGCACATGCACAGCGGTCAGAGGAAAACTTACAGGGATCACCTACCACAACATGAGGATTTCAGCATTAGAAGGTTAAGAACCTCTGATCTAGAGTGTTACTGACTCCAGAGTACTTACTCAGCCCTGTTTCTGTGCTATTAGATAACCATCAGCAGCATTGAACAGCAGTGCCTAGGACATTGTGCTTAGCATTTACTCAAGATAGCATGTTAAAACAAGCCAGGTGGTGGTGGCTCACACCTTTAATCCCAGCACTTTAGAGGCAGAGGCAGGTGAATTTCTGAGTTCAAGGCCAGCCTGGTCTCCAGAGTGAGCCAGAGCTACAGAGAGAAACCCTGTCTCAAAAAAACGAAACCATGTTAAGTCCACAAAATAAGGAGTAATCATTTTATAGTTCTTTTTCCTTTTGCAGTTATTTATCACTTCTTGGTATTATCAGCTTCAAATCTAGAGAAGCTATATGTTTCCTAAAAGCAATATGTAAATGATTATTGTTTCATTTCCTTATTTTAGTAGTAACAGTCTATTCCTTAACTGTGGTTTCCCTAGTTTAGCCATCAAGCCCCATAAGTCCCGCTTCAGGGGATCTGACTCTTCTTTCTGGTCTCTGTGGGAACCTACATACATGGCTAAATATACATATATACACAGACATATATACAAATAAAAAATTGAAAATCTTTAAGTTGCATCTTAAAACTTAAAATATTTTTTTAAATGTGGAAAATAAATTTTGAAAGAGTGAAATGGCTGATATCCAGGTGTTTATCACAAATACATTTGGCTGTAATATGAATGTTTAGACGTTGACATTATTCAACAAGAGAATTTTTATAGAATGAAATAGAGCCTTCAGAGATTTGGCTCAGAATTACTAATTGTTGGTAAATTCATCTAATATTAAAAAGTTGCTTATATACTATTGTATATCAATAAATACATAATAAATGAATTTGGGTATGTGCCCAGTTTCTATTTCTGACATATATATTAGGCATAAAAGAAATGGTAATATTTAATAAACAAAAGCAACTATACATCTGTACTTCTTTGATCCTTAAACATCTGAATGGTTGTGATTATACATGTTCTTCATGTATATGTTTGTTGTTCTGTAGTCGTATGTACCAATTTCTCTTGGGCTCTGAATTCCAGTGTTGCATGATATTTGTTCGTGGTGTGGGTGGGGTTACTTGTAAGTAAATCTGTGTATATAACACGTCCTGTGGATTTTGCATGCTATACTAATCTCTGCAAATTACCCTCTCTTTATTCAGAGTATGCTGTCACGGTCCTTTAATTCCAATCTTACTGCTGTAAGCAGCTCTCACTATGGCAGCTCTAGGGATCTGCATGGCAGCCAGGGCAGCCTGGCCCTGAGTGTGGCAGACGGAAGAGGTTCTGGTGGGCACATTTTCCGAGTGAGTACCTACAGTAGGGCCATGCTTTAGCACATAGTGAGAGAATTCAGATCTCGTTTTAGCATTTCTAGGGGGAGAACTTCTGTGACTTAGAAATCTTTGTATTTTCTGAGTTCTTTATGACTTAGTTCTACAGTTTCTGTCCCTGTTTCCTTGGTCATATGTTAATGATCTAGCCAGCTAGATTTATAAGTCTAGTAATAAGCACTATATATACCAGGGTTTAATCATATTTCACAGGATATGGTTAAATATGAGACTGGAGAAGTTGTAAAAGTATCAGCGTAAAGGAAAAATCCAAATACTTACTTGAACACATTTCATCATGGTCCTTAGTGGTGATTTATTATTCCAGTGACAGTTTAAGAGTAAATACAGGTCTGTCATGGCTCAGGAAGGACATAAAGAGGTGACAGAGCTCTCCATGAGTCCTCCCCGTGCTATGAAAGCTCTTTCCTCTCTACAGACGTATTAATTCTTTCTTGTAAGTAACTTCCACCTGGGCTCTTGTTCTAGGCTCTTGACTTTTTTGTCAGTCCTCCTCTGTCTTCAGCCCTGGCTGTGCTGTTATGTTCCAGAGGAGGAGCTGTGTCCCAGAGTCAGTTTATTGTGGCTGCTCTGAGCTTGTCTTGGCCTGTGCTCTGTCATTAGCTATGACTTGGTCTCTTTGCTATATAATAGCAGCAGTCATTGGAGCATCTTAGTTTAAAAGAGGAAGAAAAGGCTGAGCCAGCCTTTGATTTCAGTAAATCATGAATGGCATTCATAGTCATCTAGAACAATTGTTCCTTCCAAATTTGTTTTACATTAACGTTTTGCCTTCATTTTCATTAAATTTAAAGCCTATATGGCCTGAAGGTTAGCTTTTCACTATGATCTCCTTGCTGTTTGAAGAGTGCATGAGCATAACTGTCTCTTCAGGCAGGAGTTTAAGTGTTAAGCATTGAGCTATGTTGATCATTATCTATTTGAGAAATAGGTTATAATAAGAGAAGAAAAATGAAATACATACTGTTAGACAAAATTAGATCAGACCACACAATAAAGTGCTTAGCTATGCGTTGAAATAGCAACTAACCGGACATGATAGGTCTGTTGTTTTTTTTTTTTTTTTTAAGATTAAATTCAAAATCCTAGCCAGGCTGTGGTGGTGCACGCCTTTAATCCCAGCACTTGGGAGCAGAGGCAGGCAGATTTCTGAGTTCGAGGTCAACCTGGTCTACAGAGTGACCAGGACAGCCAGGGCTACACAGAGAAACTCTGTCTTGAAAAAAACAAACAAACAAAATTCCAAATCCTTAAAATTATATATGTTTCATGGTATAGTAGAGTATATTTTGAATTATTTTTCAATATAAAATTGTTAATTATTTGCTGCTAGGAATATGCTATTTTGAAAGTTTAAAAAAAGTAAAACATACTGTGTTTTAATTTCTAAATTAGGTGTGCTTAGCATTGGCTTAAAGTAAATATTGATATTTTATTTACATATTTGTAATAATAAATATTCAGAAAAAAATGACATTGAGCTGTTTTTTTTCCTTTAAGGTTATCATTAAGTTAAACTATAGTGAGTAAATATTATGAGTATACAAATAATATGAATTAATTTTTTAAAGAATTATCTATTTTATGTATGTGTACACTCTAGCTATCTTCAGGCACACTAGAAGAAGGCATTGGCTCCCATTACAGATGGTTGTGAGCCACCATGTGCTTGCTGGGAATTGAACTCGGGATCTCTGGAGGAACAGTCAGTGCTCTTAACCGCTGAGCCGTCTCTCCAGCCCCCATGAAATGATTTTTAAAGAATTTCTGTAAAACAGTGACTTTAAAATATTGAGCTAATGTTAATGTGGCAGGATTACAGCACAAGTTTTATACAGTTAGCTTACTGGGATTGCACATCATTGAAATTGAGAGGAATTTCTATGTAGAACTGTGAGGTCAAAACAAGAGCAGTTCATTTTGTTTTAATAAAAAACACTTTCCTTAGTGCTTAACAGTAATGTATTAGTTGCTTTTAAAATTGGAGAGAATTTAACCACTGACTACATTTCTTGATAAGAGATATTAACTTAGGAGTATAAATAAAAAGAAAAATTGGTATATATTATGAAATTTTAAGGATTACAGGAACAAATGTCTTGCTATATACGTTTGAAGACAGTTAAAGGTGCAGAAAGCAGTGGTGATGACAGCATCTGACCTGAGTCTGTCTCACTCTACAGTCTAGCAGTGTTTCTCTCCTTCTCTCATGTGCCATCATTGTTTTGTTTCACATCTTAAAGTATATTATTTGTTTACTTTTTTCCTTCTGCATTTTAAGCATCCCCAGACATCCAGTCCAGGAGATTGTTGCCAAGATGATAGATTCATGTCAGGAGAGCAGACCCTCCCATCAGGTGCACTTAGTCACAGAGATCTTCCAGACAGCTTGATGAAAGTAGGTGCTCCCGCCAGAGAAGTGAGCTTGCTACGGTTTGCAGTGTTTGAATTTGAAATCTTATGTTCTTTGACTAAAAATATTTTATGAGACCTCTCTTGTGTTCATTATGTAGGGTTATTTTTAAATGATTCATAAATACAAGATAGAATTCGGCTCTGCTGTTTCCCAGTTTATTCTGTGATATTTCATGCTAGAGAATAATTGTATGGTTACATTGGTTTCTGTAGTTCCACCTACTTATTTTAGTATTCATTTGATTAAGAAGTTTTTAGTGTTCTTGATAATAAACCTACTTGGGAAGTTAGAAGATGACTTTATTTTAAATTCTGCATTTTAGAATCTCTTACTGTTAAACTAAAACCATTTGAAAATATTTAGATATAATTAGAAATCATCTTGAAAGACATTTTTATATAATAGAGCAGGTGATCATTGTGATTTTTAGTATTTTGTAGATAAAAACTTACAGATAAATTATTTTGAAAATGTCAGAGGTAATTTGCATTCTCTCTCAGCCACTCTTTCTTGTTTTAACCAATTATATACCTCTAGTGTAATCAGATACAACTATGAGTCATGTTTATTATCTAAAACTTAATTTGCTCTTAAATATAGGCATCTAGCCATACCATATATAAACTGATACACGCTTATTTATTTTATCCCTTTTTCTTTTAATTCAAAGTTATCATCCAGTTCTTTTCTTTTCAACATGCATCTTTATAACTTAGTTCTTAACTTTTTTAATTTCATGAGACATTGGCTAAACAAAGACTAATATATTTCTTATATTTAATGTTGATTAGACAAAACCAAATAGCAGTTCCTAAGAATAGGACAAGCTTAGTAAAGTAAGCACATGTCTCTTAGCACTTGAAGCCCAAGATTGGAAGATCAAGAGTTTGACACTAGCCTGAGCTAATCAGGGAGCAAGCAAGCAAGATGGCTTGGTGGGAGGGGCATGTGTCCTCAAGTCTGACAAAGGGAGCCTACATGGTGGAAAGGGAGAATAGATTCATGAAAGTTGTTGTCTGACTTTGCACACGTGTCATGGCCATGCATGCACCTACACATTTGCATATATACACACATAAATAAGTGTTACTTAACAACAACAGCAACCAAAAGAGCCATTCAGATGTCTGGGATGTGGAGTTGTAACTAGGACAGAGCATTTACCTGGCATAAAGAAGGCCTTATCTTGGTTTTTTGTCAGAGGAGGATAATGAAATCTGCATATGGAATAAATGATATAAACAGAGGAAAAAGTGGGGGCCCTGTAGATTTTTCTGTAAATAGTAAAATAGTAGCACAGCTAGGTAGAGCACCTTTTAATAGATTTGTAGCTTTAAATTTATAGTTATCCAGTGACAGATAACTTTAATAGATTTTTCCAGACATGTAACCATAACATAGTACCTAACCCAATATAAGATTTGTCACAAAATATTGTCATTTTTCCCCACTGTCATAAACTACACATATATTGTCCTAGACTTCAGAATTAACTAAAGTTTTAGTATAACAGTGACAAAAAGTGTCCTTTTAGAATAAGTTTTCTTACTAAACAAACTTTTTTGTATTTTTAGCAAGATAGAGTTCACAACATACAATTCTTAAACTTTTGCCAAACTTCTCATTTTAGATAATTTTAAGGAAATTTTGTTTTCTGCTCAAAAAACACTTTTCTGTTAGCCAGCAAGGAAATTTTAAGTGATTAAATAACTGAAGCATTTATTTCCTCTTCTGTCTAAAGTCTTTTTACATATGAACATTTATAATATAAATGTGGACTTAATTTTTAGCTAGTTTCTTCATAGAACAGAATAAGTTATTTGCTACTAATGTAATCCCAAATCTAAATCCAGGGTCAGTTTCTTAACACATGGGTGGTATTAAAGATTGTTTAAATCTGGTGATGTTTTTTTTTTCTCATATTGAGGAAAATAAAGTAGAATATCAGTACTTGAGGCTTGGATTTTTAATGTTCCACAGAGCTAATATTTAGAGAGCTTAAAAATTGTTGATACATGCACGCATACATACACAACAAATCACTTAATTCCTATGTAGATAGCTGAATTGACTTGTTTCTTCTGAAAAGGAAGAAATAAAGGTAGCAAATATATTCAAATTAAGAAAAAGCTGCACTCCTGATTTATTTTCCCCCAGAGGAAAAACAGAAAAAAAAATCTACCTTTTTAGGTGAGCAGTAGTGGTACGTGTCTTTAATCCCAGCATTAAGGAGGCAGAGGCAGGTAGATCTCTTGAGTTTGAGGCCAGCCTGGTCTACTGAGTTAAGTTCCAGGACAGCCAGGGAGAGAAACCTTATCTCGAAAGACAAACAAACAAAATACACCTTTTGTGTATGTGTATTATGATCTGCTATGAAAAGATACCCTTCTAATAGGCAAATAAATTTAAAGGGATTTTTTTTCAATATATAAAGATTTGTTTTGTTTTATGTTAAGGTTTTTCAATATACTTGTTTCCTATTTTAACATTTGGTCAAAGTAACAGATTTATATCTAACAGAAAAAGCAATTCATTTAAAATATAGATGAGGCCTTCTTTTAGAAGTTTGCCATTAGATTCGATCATTAAACATCCAAGCAAATTTATAATTAAGACAGTAATAACTTTTCTTTTGGAAAAATAGTTTTAGAAAAATATAGTGGTTTACAAGAATATAGTGGTTTTATAAAATGGTTTAGAAGACTATAGTAACTCAGTGTTGAATGGTATATAATGTTAAAACTCTAGTACTTTTGTATTAATCTAAGGAGAATATTAAGATAATTCATGTTTTTCTTAGATGCCTTTGAGTAATGGACAAATGGGCCAGCCTCTCAGGCCTCAGGCAAATTATAGTCAAACACATCATCCCCCTCAGGCTTCTGTGGCAAGGCATCCCTCTAGAGAACAACTAATTGATTATTTGATGCTGAAAGTGGCCCACCAGCCTCCACATACACATCCCCATTGTTCTCCTAGACAAGGCCATGAACTGGCAAGGCAAGAGGTAAGACTCATCACGACTGTTTGAAATATGAAATTAAACTTTGCATATATCCTTATAGGTGAATAGCAATAACTCCATATAGAATTTTAACAGCAGTTTTTACATTTTGTTTATAAACTTTAGTTTTCTAAAGTATTAAACGTTGTAGTTTTTAACTTGGCTTCGTGATCATGTAAAATAAGGTTTGTTTGGGTTTTTTTAATTCTAAGGCTATTGCTTGTACAAGATGAATTGATGGTGCTCCAGTAGATTTTCTTCTAGGACTGTAAATAGTAGACCTTTTAGTCTCCGTTCTACACTAGAATCTTGGCTCTTACAGTTGGAAATTCAGCTAGTCTGCAGAGTGGGTTGAAGGTTTAGTCTTGAAGATGTATAGGTCTTAGTTTCATATGCCTTAGTGCTTTATGTATGAGATGATGGTGATAGTATTGAAACCTTTGGTAGGGATCACATTTTGTTTTGACTGAATCTATGTAAATAGGAGCATCCTATAACAGAAATTTAGCTTCTGTCACCCACAATATACAGCACCCTGAAGGCTGAAGCTGGAGAGTAGTGTAGTCAAAGCCAACTTGGATGCATCAGACAATCTAGATTAGCTTAGGCTGTTTAGTGAGAGACCCTGTGTCCTAATACAAGACAGCACTTAAGGGCCAGAGGAAGGAGGATCTCTGTGAGTTTAAGCCAACCTGGTCTACACAGCAGATTCCAAGTCATCCAGGACTGCATGGTGAGACCCTATCTCAAGAAAATGTTTCTGGATTCTCATTTTATAGCTGTTTATTAAAACTGCTGTCAATTGATCTGATCTTAAAAGCCTAACCCCCCTGAAGCATATAAACAGATAGAGAGAATGAGATGTTGATTTCTTAAAAACAGCTCTGAACATCATAATTACCTTATTATGACATATGGCAATGATCTGTAAGTGAAAACTGATGGAAATATGTCCATGTTTTCTGTAGCTATGCACCATGCCATTAAAATTCATACTGGCTAAAAGTTAAAATAGGGCCAATGTCAATTGATTGACTAAGCTCATAAGTGGTAAAGTTAGAAGCTACACTTGGTAATCCCACTGTGCCTTTAACTCACTAACTCATTAACATTAATACTGTTCTGTGTTGTCATGCCACCTCATCTGCCCAAATGTCTATTTTTGATGAATCCTTGAATATTCTGCTCGAATATAATTCACCAGGATATAAATAGGATAGTATTGTATATTTTTCTGATATAGTAATATTTCCTTTATTTTCATATTAAATCAGATTCGAGTAAGAGTAGAAAAGGATCCAGAACTTGGATTTAGCATATCAGGAGGTGTTGGGGGTAGAGGAAACCCTTTCAGACCTGATGATGACGTAAGTTGTTTTTTAATATGTCCTTGAACATTCATAAGGTGCCACATATTGATCCCATACTTAAGTGAAAATGTAAATCTATATGGCTCTCATTCTATTTCTTTATTTCCTTTGGTCTTTGAAATTTGATCATTCCATGTTGTTTGAAGGAAAGAATTTAACCAAAAATGTGAATATTGATGATATTACCAAGCTATTTCTAGTTTCGTTATTGTTTCTCCAAAAATCCACAGAAGTGATATTGCTATGTTGATAAAGTCAGAAGCAGAAATTATTTTGATCTGTCAGAGTGTTTTTTCTGAAAAGTCGAGACAGTTTCTACTATACTCACATATTAGCATGTATTGAAAAAAGGTTTTCTTTGTTATCGATTCATGATTTCATTTTGTAGTTTGGCAATAAATAATTATTTTTTGTTATTGTTCATTAAAGGGTATATTTGTAACAAGGGTACAGCCTGAAGGACCAGCATCAAAATTACTACAGCCAGGAGATAAAATTATTCAGGTAATTAAATCAACCACCTTTATTAAGTTTTTCATTTTCATTTTTCAATAATTTTATTTTATAATACTTTTTAGTGTTTATATACCTTTTATTTTTAAATAGTTCTACTTTATACATTGAAAATCATGATTATATGTTTGATATATCATTTTAAGTTTAGAAATGTTCATATTTAGTAATTTAGGGGATCTACTTGGAGGTGAATTAATATCAAATAATAAAATTTCAAAATTTGAGAAACCTTTTTGCATTTGCACTTTTTTCCTGTTACTTCAACCATTCGTTTTACCTAAATACATAAGTTATGGTCACTTCCTCCTACTCCACCATTGTTAGTTCAGATAACAAGAAGTAACCTTCAAACCAAAAATGATAGAGACATTAGAGTTTAATAGCTGAAAGTAGAGATTTCAAATTGAATCCTGCTCAACCCTTCTTAAATGTTAACTTAGCGACTGCATCAGTAATACATAGAATAAAATTGAAGTGATTCAAACAATGTCAGGCACATTCATGTTAGTACAACTTTTAATTTTTAATTTTTTTATTTTTAAATAATTTTCTAACTCCAAAAACTGACAAGAACCGTCTAACATAGTATCCAGTATTATTTTCCTTATACACACACACACACACACTAGGTGGGGAGAGAGGAGAGGTTATTCTGATAGGAATCTGGTTGCAGAATAAGAGCTCAATAAATAATAGCTAACCTTTATATAACCTGTATGCTGGTCTTGAACCATTGGTTCCTTATATGAGAAGTTTAGACATTGCCTTCAGGTAACCTCACAGTTTGGTAAGGCTGGGCGTACCTTAACACATACACACAACAACCTGATCCTGTCTTAGACAAGTACCTCCCAACATCTGTTCACTATACTAAAACTATCTAAGGGGCTGAGTAGGAGGCTCAGTGGCTAAGTGTACTAACTGTTCTTCCAGAGGATACAGGGTGGGTTCCCAGGAACAGCCCTCAGTGTCAGGGCATCTGACACCCTCTTCTGGCCTCCTTGGGTACCAAAAGTCCAGACACTGACTTCAGTTACCTTCGTTTTGGTAGCCTGACTCATATGAAGGCAGAATCCCCATACACATACAAACTAAAAGCTTCTGGGTTAGTTCTTCAGAGATTATATTTCCATATATTTCCATATTTCCCAGTATACAGTGTAGGGACCATTAGTCTATTTGTGTTTTTTATTTTATATGTGTGTGTACAGATATGTGCTGCACTTCATGAGTGTAGAGGTCAGACAACAACTTGAAGGAGTCAGTTTTCTCCTGATGGTGGTCCCCAGAATCAAGCTCAAGGCTTCCCACACGCAATTAAGTGGCTTCCTCTCTGAGCCACTTCATCCACCAGTACGCTCTTTTAAATTGCTAGACAAATTAGAGATTTGTGAACTGTCAGAAAATTACATCTAAAATTACAAATACATTTCTAAAATTTTTTCTAAAAGGTTTTTTCCCATTTTCTTCTAGGCTAATGGCTACAGTTTTATCAACATTGAACATGGGCAAGCAGTGTCCTTGTTAAAAACTTTCCATAATGCAGTAGAACTCATCATTGTACGAGAAGTTTCTTCATAAGCACTATAACAAAAAAAATGGGGGAAGATAACAAGATTTATGGAAGATACTTGCAAGGAAAATGACTATTTTGCTTATTTTTATATATAAAGAAGAACTCAAACTGTTGGCTTGGAACTTGTACATTACTGAAATAATGGACCTTGTGGTTAGAGGGAAGAACCACTGTACAGAAGATAAAAGAGACTGTTGGATTCAAATCATATAAAATTTGTTGTTAGGTTTTTAAACTTAGCAAATCAAGGCTACAAAAACAAAATTATGTTGTTTTTGTATAGATTGTAGGTTTATTTTTGGATTTCATACACACGACTGACTGTATGCAAGGCAATAGTTAGCCTTGATGTAGCCCAGAGACAGATGGCAGAGCTGTCTATCTCATAGCTTTTGTGTCCTTACTTTTATTCAACTGGTATTAATGTTTTTTCTGCCGAACTACTTTTTCCTTGTGGGTGAGAGGTTTGAAGTGTTGGCTTTTGCTGTGTGCGTACTGAGGAGCAGGTAGATGAAGTTGGTGCTGGTGGGCTCACTTTTCAAGGCCAGATTAAAGCATTATTTCCTATAAAAATCTGAGGCAAACGGTGAAAAAAAGTTACCTGATAATGTATTTTTATTAATAGAATAATGCAATAAAATATGTAACGTCTTTTTAAAAGACAATAATTGCATTTTATGAGCTCTACAAGATCGATTCTTGTCATAGCATATACATTTGCTACTGGTGATTCAATTTTTAATTTTTTTAGTTACTGAGGTTTTTAACTCTAATGTAGATGCATGTCCACGCATTTCTCATACTATGAAGTCCCAATACTTTTTTCTTTGATAAATGGTGGTACTTGCAACCTAATTTTTATAATTAGCACTCCATCATAATCTAATCTATAATTTTTGTTTTAAAAAGCAGATGAAACTAAAAAGCCAGTTTTAAGTTTTGTGTGTCACCCATAATACAAAATGTCTGAAGGTTTCAGAAAGCCTCCTGGTTTTGTTGGCCTGGCCTTGCCTTGGTAGAGTGAGAGGAAATGTGAGTGTGCATGGAGCTAGGAAACCAAAGCAAGTGTGAGCCTGGCACAGCGATGGAGCATTGCTGAGGAGAGCGGAGAGCAAAGGGTGGTCCCGAGGCTGGCTGGCCTGCCTGCCTGCCTGCCTGCCTGCCTGCCAGTGTGGTGTTCAGAAAAGGGCTGTTCTACAGATAACATTCAATGTGAACTCCACACACCAGAGTCTTTAAAGGGTTTCTAAATGTCCTGGTATGATAGCATTTTACCACCAATTGCCTTTGTTCCTAGTTACTGTAACAAGTATTGATGATAGAAGTCTATTAATTTTGTTTATTCAAACCATTAATTTTATTTGCTTTCGTTCTATATAATCAAATAAAATTTGGGTAACATGCAGTGGTAAGAAAATGCATGATTATTTGGACCAGAGGAAAGTGCCATAGGAGACCAGCAACTGTTTTTAGTTGAGGCTAGTCTGAAATTTTTATTAAAGCAATACTCAGTTCTTAATTTTTTTAATTTCTGAGAAGCATAATTTGGGTAATTTTAATGTGTTATGCTCTTCAGCCTTGATTAGTTGAGATTCTTATAGGACTAGCTAAAGCACCACCTACATTATTTTTACAAAATGAGTTGGACTCATTTCCATTTCTAGTCAAAATAGTCAGCACTTTTAAAAATATTTGAACTTAAAGTTAAATATTGCACTTCTTTCAAGCTGTTATCAATTGGGTATTGTACTGTATAGTTTTAATAATTTTGATTGAAACCCTTTAACAACTCTTTGTAAATTTTAACTCATTTTTAGTTGATTTTCAGTACTATTTACATAGGAATTGATTTTTATGAATATAGTAGAAGAAATGTGCTGTATTTTGATAAAATTCACTTGTATGTGTTGTAATCTCTTAAACAAAGAATGACAAACAGCTTCTTTAATATGAGTCTCGGTGTTCCCTTTATTCTCATTTTATGTTGGTTATTGAGTTCCCTGATGAAAGACTCATTGGCAGCCTTTATATTTACAATAAGCCTTAAGCCGCATAATACCTGGGCAGGTGCCTGCCCTCCAATGCTGTTCAAATCTACTTTGCTATTGATAACCCCGTTATTACTTCCTGTTTACTATGCTCCACCTGGGCTGCTCTTACCTCCAATTGGACAGCCCTCAGGACCACATTCCGGCTCAGCTAACCCTTGGCAGCTTTTCATTTCTCCTGCATGTTCCTCCATCCGCTCAAGCCCACAAAATCTGCATGTGGACTCTTGGAAGTTTTAAAGATAAAATTGCACGAGTTTCCTACATGTTTTAAACACTGTTTTATATTTTGGCATAGGAAGTCTTGAGACAAGTTTTTGCTATGTAGCACAGAAAGTATTCAGACTCACTGTGTAGCTAGAACTCTGAATCCTCCTGCCTCAGCTCTCCTACTGCTGGCATTACAGGCTTGTAGCTCAGTGCCTGAATTGTTTACTTTAGACATTACAAACGTTGCCTAGTCCACAGCTGTTGATAGTATCTTGTTAGGTTTAGCATGTATGTGATCAATTCTCATTTGTGCTTCATTATTCTTAGTAAAGTCTCCATGCCCGAGTCACAGAGCTCCTCTTCCATGTTTCCTTCTGTTAACCGTGTAGATTTTCTCTGTGGTTGAAACCCTTAGTCCATCTATCTTGAGTTTATCACTGACTGTTGTGTCAGGTGGAGATCCACCTACATGGTCTCCTGCATCAACTGTAAAAGCCCACTTTTAAAATTTTTAATTGTATATATGTGGTGTTTACCTGCTTACATGCCAGAATACCATGCATGCAGTGCCCAAAAGACAAAATGGGGCACTGATCTCCTGGCACTTTTGTTACAGTTTTAAGCCTCCTGTAAATACTCGGAATTGAGGCCAAACCTTGTGGAAGATCAAGAACAATCCGTGCTCTTGACCTATGAGCCGTCTCTCCAGCCCCAGCCCACTTGACCTGTGAGCCGTCTCCCCAGCCTCAGCCCACTTTCTTACTATGTGCAATGTAAAGTCTGTCACATGTCATGCACCTATGTATACAGGACTTTCTGAGCATCTGCCTTATATTGTTCCAGCAAAGTTGTTAAGTTTATATTGAATACCTATGTCTGTATTCCATTAATAACTGACTTTAGTACTTGCCTTTATGTATGACATAAAACCTGCATGTATTTTAGTATTTTATACTAGCATTTCTCCTCAAGCCTCAGCATCTGTCAGTCTCCTGCAAGATGCCCAAGAATTTACATTCAAAGCACGTTCTCAGGTGCTGTTGTTGCCTGTAGTCTAGAGATACCAGACTTCACTGCCTTAAGGGTAATTGATCTTTGCTCCCGTTTTTTGCTCCTCCCGCCTCCTGTAAATTTCATGGTAAGTTTTTGACATTTCATTTTTTAGTTATGATCAATAATGGCAGAATCAGGCAGAATATGAAATGATGACTTTGGTAGTGCTGAGCATAGGATGGTGAAGAATAGTGATGCTGAGGGAGGGGAAGTAAGGGATGAACTACAACCATCCCGGGCTATGCCCTTGAGGAAGTGTCATGAGCTGTGGGAGCAGAAAGGAGGGCCTAGGCAGAACTTTTAAAAGTGACAATTGCTAAGAATTTTCCCTGCCTGGTATCTTACACATGTTTTGGCATACCTTCACGTTTCCTATGAACGTCCCTTAAGTTACAGCCCTATAAAATGTTCACACTGCAATTGCATCACTAAAAATCATCTAAAGAGAAGAAATGCTAGCTCTTTATTCTGGTTATTTCAAACCATCTTGCTGTAAAGCCATTGCTGACATGGGACTCACTGCAGTCCTGCTTCAGCCTCACAACTGCTGGAATTACAGGCATGCATGCCATGCCCGGCTGTTTGCATGGTAAGTTTTATGTGTTCACGAAAGAACAGAAATAACTAAATATAAAAACTTTCATTTTTGAGAGAAGGACTCTCTTTAACCCAGGTTGTTCTGGAACTCAGTATCTTGTTCAGACTGACTTTGTGCTCACAGCAGTTCTCCTGTCTCAGGATGCTGAGTGCTGGGATTATAGATGTTCCAACAAACCTGATGGATAGTGTCAATTAGATAAGATACAAGTCAGAAGTGGTCAAGTTTGATAACCATCACAGCATGTGACTGATTTTGCTTAAATGAGTAAATCAATGAGTCAATAGTTTTGACTATTTTTTTACTCCCTGAGATTAATTTTTATTTTTGCATTGTTGTTTTGTTCATGTAGATAGCATAGCAAGGTTATACAGATCAAAAGACAACTGGCAGGAGTCCATTCTTCTTCCATGTGTGAATTCTATGTATTGAATTCTTGTTATCTAGGCACCAAGTTACTCACTGAGCCATCTTGGCCACCCAATAACTACTTTTAAATATATTTTTTAAATATAAATAACTTAATAGGAAATGAAGTAGGGAAAGATGCGTCCTCATGAAACTCACTAGTCTTTATTCTATCTTCCAGAAGAATTAAGAGGGAAGCAGAGATCCTATTTGAAGGAAAAAACAAAACTCCACATAATCTTAGGACAAGAATGTATATTCAAATGTACAAAGTTCAGATTACACCAACTAAAAAGTCTCGAGAGACCAGTGTTGAGGTGTGCCATAATAAGAGATCACAAAGATGATGGAGTCCGCTGGCATGACACTTGCTAGGATGCACAGAGGCTGATTCAATTCCTAGCACCTCAAAAACTGGGTATGGTGGCATATGAGATTCAAGAATTCAAAAAGTATTAGGTGTTAATTTAGCAAATTGGGAGTCCAGTCTGGGTTTCATAAGATTCTGCCACCAAAATGATGATGATGAGAAAACTAAGCCATTATAGCCAGGCATGGTGGTGCATACCCTTAATCTCAGCACTTGGGGAGGCAACAGCAGGCAATTTTCTGAATTTGAGGCCTGCCTGGTGTATGGAATTTCAGAAGCCAAGGGTACAGAGAGAAGCCCTGTTTCAAGAATGAAAAGGAAAAAAAATGAATTATTATGTGCAAAGCACCTGCTATTATCATCAGATTTCTCAGTGGAAACCTAGGCTAGAAGAGATGAAGCTAATATATATCCCTATCGGCCAGGAAAACAGTATCTGGAAAACTCCTCGAAAATGAAGTTGAAATTAAAGTTTTCCCAGGTAAGAGAAAGGTCAAGTATTTCACTACTAAACCCATCCTCCAAGGAATGCTTAACAGTTCTGAAGAGTTCTTCAAGTTAAAGCAAATGAGTCATAAACAGCAATACAAAGCCAGATTAAACTGCTGAACTCAGTATAGGTAAGCATACAGGTAAATACAGAATCTTGTGTCATAATATGGTCATGTAATTCATTTTCAAATGAGGCAAAGGATTTTAAAGTATAAGGCTATCTTAATGTGTATGTAATGAAGTTAATTTGTAACATGTAAGTGGCAAAAATACACAGGAATAAGCTTATTTGTGGTTGAAGTTAATTCAAAGTAGATTGCAATAACTTTAAGATATTTATGTAAATGCAGTGATAACCACAAAGATGTCTACAGTACAGATGGGAAATGATTAGGGAGTTCACACATTTCACACACACAAAAGAAGGCGGCCAAGAGCAAAGCTGCAACTCAAAAAATGCCAACTTGATGCACTCTTCCCTGCTGCAGTGACTTCATTGTAACTCAGTCAGATACCAAGAAAATGGATAATTGCTGAATTTATGGTTTTAAAACAAAACTATATGTTGTCTGCAAAAGGCTTGAGACCTTAAGAGTATACATGGACTAAAAGTGGAATAGAAAACGACAGCCCATGTAAACTGGACTCTCAGTACAAAGTAAAGCCAGACATAGTGGTACGTGCCTGCAGCCCCAGGATGCTTTGAAGACTGAGACAGGAGAGTTAGAGCAGCATAGCAGTATTTTAGGAAACAAGAGAGGAAGAAAGAATGAGAGTGAGCAGTAGAGGAGCAGAAAGACTAGATTGTTTAAGATAATTTGTGAGAGACAAGCAAGGAGATGGAATGATAAAGATGTTAATCAGTAGAAGACTACATCAGTTATCAATGTATACATACAAACACATAATAGAGCTTCCAAATAGAAACAAGCATTTACAGAAATGTAAGAAGTAGCAAAACAGTAGGAGAAGGCAGTCCTCAGTTTTCATTGTCATTGAGGAAATGTGGTCAGTGAGGAAAGAGAACTTGAACTTAAATTACATATATAAAGCAATCCACATCAGAATAATAGAGAATATATTATTCTTAAGTTGCATACTTGTCTTAGCTGCTTTTCTATTGCTGTGAAGAAACATCATGACCAAAATAAAGCATTTAATGGGGGTGTGCTTACAGCTTGAGTCAGTCCGTGACCCTGGCAGGGAGCATGGCACTGGAGCAGTAGCAGAGAGCAGAGAGACACAACAGCCGTGAGGCAGAGAGTACTAACTGGAAATGATGTGGTAGTGACACACCCCCAACAAGGCCCACCACACTCATCCTTCCCCAGCAGCTCCACCAACTTGAGACCATAACAAAACTTAAGATTGGTACCATTCCAAATATCTTCAGTGACTACAATAGGATGAAACTGAAAATAACTGAAGTAACCTGGAAAAAATCTACAAACATATAACAATGCACATACTTGTACACCAATGCATCAAACTAAAGACTGCAACAGAATCAGAATTGAGGAAAATTTATAGCATTAGCTGCTTAGGCAGAAATAACTCTAACTTAAAGATCTAAAACCCAGTATTAGGAAGTGCTAAAGATTAGAGCAAATATAAATAAAAAGTTTCATTTCCAAAAGCATTTACTTACTTGAAAGTCAAAACTGACAAACTTTCAAATATAATAAGTAAAAATTAACAAAAGAGACATTGCAACAGAACACAAAGGAAAAGAAATATATATACACATGTGAAACACTTGTATAACACTAGTAAATACAAATGTCTTTTTAGGTTTTCTCTGTATTTCAGGGCGATACAGAGAAGATCATCTGCCTCTGCCTCCTGAGTGAGGGTCTAAAGGCATGGGCCACCACCACCCTGGCTGAAATTTAAAAAATCTTAATAGACTTGTTATTAGTAAAGAGATTGAATCAATAGTCAAAAACCTAACAACAAAAGGCCCAGAAATGCACATTGTATCTATCCCTGAAAACTTTAAACATCAGTCCGTCTAAAGCTGTTCTGAAAGTTAGAGAGGAGAAAGCCTCAAAGATGGAAAAGATGGAAAGATGGAAAAGGCATCTGACCCCATGCCTGAGGGCCTGAGTTCACTTCCTGGAATCCCATGGTGGGAGAAGCTAGTTCCTACAAGTTGTCCTCAGGGCTTCACATGAGCACCAGGACACATTTGAGTATTTGTGCATACACGCACAAACTCCTTTAAGAATTAAAACTGGAATCACCATGTATAATCCCAGCACTCTATAGGCAGAGACCAGCCTAGTCCACATAGCAAGTTCCAGGTTAGTTAGGGCTACAGATAGAGCTTGTCTATAAACAAAACTAAGAAGACAGGATACTTTCAAACACAATGAGGCTAGATTACCCTTATATCAAAACTAGGCAAAGATAGCATAGAGCCATAGGCCAATATCCTTGATACAAAAATCCTAATTAAAAGGGAGCAGAAAGAATGTAAGGGCAAGAGCAAGAAAGTGGAGTGCTGTAGTGTTAGGACTCAAGGTGATAAGATGGCCATTGCAGCTTTGAGTCTTGGCATCTGTAATTACTTCTATGCACAATTCTGTAAATAACCCCTCTGTCGTGCTCTTGTAGCCAACTAATTAAGCTCATTTGGTGACACACACATAATCCCAAATATAATACTAACAAGCCAAATTCAACCTTACACTAAAGATTTATTCACCCTAATGAATATTTATACCTGAAATTCAGCATACAAAATCAAAGAATAAAAAGACTACATTATAAAAAATAACCATATGGTCATTAAAATCAATACAGACAAGTACAAAATTTCACACCTTCTCATCATTAAAACAGCAACAATCACACACACATGAATGTTGCTGGGTTCAGCAGCTACGATCACTTGCTGTGCAAACATGACAACCATGTTTGAGTCCCCAGCATCTATGTAGGAAGCACCAGGGATGGCCAGGCTTCTATAATCCCAGCACTGGGGATGGAGATGGGAGCTTCCATCCCAGGTTCAGTGAGCTCCTGTCTCAGGAGAGTAAGTCAGAGAACACTAGAGGGGCTTCCTGGTGGCCCTCACCTACACACACATGCCCCTTCAATAGAAGAAAACTGGATATGAACATTCCACTGTTCAATGATAGAAGGCTGAGAGCTTTTTATCTAAGATTAGAGATGAGGACACTCATTTTTGTCACTGATAATACTGAAACTTCAAACCACAACAAGAAAAAAAAAGAGCCACATTGGAAAGGAGGGGTGTTACCTGTTCACTCTGACATTAGGATTAGGTGTATGCCTATGAAAAAATAGGCCCAAGGAATCACATTAATCTTAAAGACTTGATCATTTAAGAGAACTATCAACAAAGTTAAAAATGCAACCTAAGAGGTCAATATTCAGATATAAAGAACATCTACCACTGAACAACATGACTTGGATAGACATTTTTCTCCAAAGGCTGTATAAATGTCCAGTAAGCACAGGAAAGATATTAACACCAGTAATTATCAATGAAATGCAATAAAGCTACAATGAGTTAACTGCCCTGATAACCTATCAGAAGAACAGAAAACAATGTATTGTGAGGATACAGAGAAGGTAGAATTCTGATGTGCTATTGGCAAAATGTCAAATAACCATTATGGAAAACAGTATGAAAGCTTAAAAAAAAAGCAAACTTTTCAGGCCTGGTGGTTGTCTCCGTTACTTTTCTGTTGCCATAACAAAACATTGTGACCAAGGCCACTTATGAGGAAATGTATTTAATTTGGGGCTCACAGTTTCAGAGTCCATGTCCATCACTGGGGCCATGGCAGCGGGCAGGCAGGAATGGCACTGGAGCAATACCTGAGACCTCACACCCTCAAGCAACCAGAAGGTGCGGGTGCAGGAGGAAAAGAGAGCAATTTGGAATGGAAACAGTTTTTAAAACCTCAAAGCCCATGCCCTAGGCATACACCTAATCCTTCCCAAGTGGTTCCACCAGCTGGAACTGAGACAGCCAAATATCTGAGCCTTGTGGGGACCATTCTCACTCTAACCCCACATGGCTTCAGAGAATTGTCACTATAGTACAGTAGGAAATGCATTTAGTCCAACTTCAAAAGTCCCCATGTTAATTAATTAATCCACCCTCTGACTGTTCCACATCTGACTCTTCCCTACCCCTCTACCCCACCTGACCTCTAAATTCCCTGGGGCCTTCAGTCTCTTGAGGGTTAGGTGCATCATCTCTGAATGAACACAGACCCAGCAGTCCTTTACTGTATGTGTGTTGGGGGCCTCATGTCAGCTGGTGTATGCTGCCTGTTTAGTGGTCCAGTGTTTGAGAGATCCCGGGGGTCCAGGTGAATTGAGACTGCTGGTCCTCCTACAGGGTCACCCTCAGCTTCATTCATCCTTCCCTAATTCAATAGCAGGGGTCAGCTGCTTCTGTCCATTGGTTGGGTGCAAATAATCCGCATCCGACTTTTTCAGCTGCTTGTTGGGTCTTCTGGAGTATGGTCATGCTAGGTCCCTTGTTGTGAGCACTCCACAGCCTCAGAATAGTGTCAGGCCTTAGGACCTCCCCTTGAGCTGGATCCCACTTTGGGCCTGTTGCTGGACCTTCTTTTCCTCAGGCTCTTCTCCATTTCCATCCCTGTAATTCTTTCAGACAGGAACAATTATGGGTCAGAGTTGTGACTTTGGGATGGCCTCCCTCTCCCTCATTTGATGCCCTGTCCTCCTGCTGGAGGTGGGCTCTATAAAGTTCCCTCTCCCTACTGTCAGGCATTTCATCTAAGGTCCCTCCCTTTGAGTCCTGAGTGTCTCCCACCTCCCAGGTCTCTGGTGCATTCTGGAGAGTCCCCGCAACCTCCTGTCTCCCCAGAGGTTGCCTGTTTCCATTCTTTCTGCTGGCCCTCAGGTCTTCAGCCCTTTTCCCTCACCCAATACCAGATCAGGTTCCCCTCCCCTCCCTCTCCCTCCCCTGTCCACTTTCCCTCCCAGGTCCCTCCCTCCCTCCCCACTTGTGATTGCTTTGTTCTGCCTCCCAAGTGGGACTGAGGCATCTTCACTTGGGCACTTCAGCTTGTTGACCTTTTTGAGTTCTGTGGACTGTATCTTGGGTACTTTGTACTTATTCGGGTGCGGATGGGGCTAACATCCACTCAATGAGTACATACCATGTACTTTTGTGTCTGAGTACCTCACTCAGAGTGATATCTTCTAGATCCATCCATTTGCCTGCAAAACTCAGGATGTCCTCATTTTTAATAGCTGACTAGTATTACATTGTGTAAATTTTCTATATCCATTCTTCTGTCTTAGGATATCTGGGTTGTTTCCAGCTTCTGGCTATCACAAATAAGGCTGCTATGAACAAAGCAGAACATGTGCCCCTGTGACATGGTGTGGGGCATCTTTTGGGTATATTCTCAAGAGTGTTATTTCTGGGTCTTCAGATAGATCTATTTCTAATTATCTGAGAAACCTCCAGACTGATTTCCAGAGTGGTTGTACCAGTTTGTAATCCCACCATCAACAGAGAAGTGTTCCTCCTTTTCCACATTCTTTCCAATATGTGTTGTCTCCAGAGCTTTTGATCTTAGCCATTCTGATAGGTGTAAGGTGGAATCTCAGGATCATTTTGATTTGCATTTCTCTGATCACTAAGGACTTTGAACATTTATTTAGGTACTTCTCAGCCATTTGAGATTCCTCAATTGTGAAATTTCAGTTCTATATCCAATTTTTTTAATTGGGTTGTTTGGTTCTTTAGTGATTAGTTTCTTAAGTTCTTTATATATTTTGAATATTAGCCCTCTATCAGATGTGGAATTAGTGAAGATTTTTTTCCCAGTCTGTAGGTTGCCAATTTGTCTTATTGACTATGTCCTTTGTCTTACAGAAGCTTTCCAATTTCAAGAGGTCCTATTTATCAATTCTTGATCTTAAAGCATGAGACATTGGAGTTCTGTTTAAGAAATTCTCCCCTGTGCAGTGAGTTCAAGGCTCTTTCCCATTTTCTCCTCCTCCTCCTCCTCCTCCTCCTCCTCCTCCTCCTCCTCCTCTTCCTCTTCCTCCTCCTCTTCCTCTTCTTCTTTTTGAGACTAAAAGCAAATTTATTGAAATGATTAATAAAATTGATAAACTTTTAGCCAGACTGGTAAGGAACAACAGAAAAAAGGTATACTTTACCCACATCATTAAAGAGAGGCATTAGCATTTAAATCCTGTAGGCATATCAAAGCAAATAGAATATGGCAACCAATCATAACTAAATTCAATAACCTATCTGAACAACTCTCCTAAATAAACCTGGTGTGTATCACATGCGTATTAGCAGGAGGCATCATCCTTGCCTACACAGGGGTTCCAGTCCTGGGGTATATGAGACCCTGGCTGAGAAATTATTAAAACTGCCACAAGTATAAAGTTAAAAAGAAAAACGAAAACTAGTCTAGGGAGGATGGCTCAGCAGGAAAAGGTGCTTGTCTCTATGCCTGACACCTAAGTTCCATCTCTAGGATCCACATGGTGGAAAAAGAGAACTAACTCAGGCCAGTTTTCTTTTTTTGTTGTTGTTTTGTTTTGTCTTGTTTTTTATTTATTTTTTATTAGATATATTCTTTATTTACATTTCAAATCATTTCCCCTTTCCTGGATAAAAATATGGACCACTTCACGAATTTGCGAGTCATCCTTGCACAGGGGCCATGCTAATCTTCTCTGTATCCTTCCAATTTTAGTATATGTGCAGCCGAAGTGAGCACCAGGCCAGTTTTCATAACGTTAAATTTCAAACCTGAGTGGTGAGGTGCCTATTTAACATATTAAAGTGGACAAACCCTCCAGGTTCCCAGCATCCCTCAGTTCCTACCTGTTCAGGATAAGGCTGGCATACCCCACCCTCTACTCATTCTTCCCTTCCCACTCTCCAGCCAGGGGCTGGGCTGCCCTTCCCCTAGGGGCTCCTTCCTATATAACCCAGCCATTTTGGTTACCTGCCCCTTTTGTACTTTTGGCATCCTGGATGCTACACCTTTCCTCTTCCCCATGTCCTCACATGGCTTAGGGTCACGACCACTCTGGACTCTCCCAGATGTGTCTGATTCTGGTTATGCTCTCCCTCTTACTCCACATGGATGAGAAGTTCTGAGCAGAGCAGTGAGAAAAGAGAAAGAAACTAAATGCATACAGATCTTAAAGAAAGGAACAAAAAAGCACGTAAATCTGTATTACTCATATACAGCATGACTGAGAGCCAACAATTCTAAAGACTTTAAAAAACAGAACAAACGATAGGCACAGTGGCTTACTCCTGTGGTCCCAGCAATTGAGAGGCTGAAGCAGGAGGACGGTATAAAAATCAGTTTTAGTGACTTAGCAGGCTGCCACAGCAAGTCAGCAGAAGGGTAACCAGCACCAGCTAAGGTATGGAGCTGGGAGTTTGGGAAAGGGGCATCCGTAGCCAAGATAGGCATGTAAGATGCACACAGTGATGGGGAAGGATCAGGAGTGGGTGGTGGCATTGTAAATTGAGATCAAGAATAAGAAATTGCTATTGGGCTTGTTTAGTTTGGAATGTTTAAACATGTTGACCAGATGCTTAAAGATGAGAGGAAGGTGCCGGGCAGTGGTGGCGCACGCCTTTAATCCCAGCACTTGGGAGGCAGAGGCAGGCGGATTTCTGAGTTCGAGGCCAGCCTGGTCTACAGAGTGAGTTCCAGGACAGCCAGGGCTACACAGAGAAACCCTGTCTTGAAAAACCAAAAAAAAAAAAAAAAAAAAAAAAAAAAAAAGATGAGAGGAAGGAAAGGGCAAAGATAACACTTTACCTGAATTCAAAGGTCATGGTGTGACCTGGATACAGAAAGATAGTGCTCACCATGTTATGGGGGTCTGCTTAGTTCCAATTTGACTCAAACACTGGGTCAATGCAGA
This sequence comes from Apodemus sylvaticus, assembly GCF_947179515.1. Classification (NCBI taxonomy): domain Eukaryota; kingdom Metazoa; phylum Chordata; class Mammalia; order Rodentia; family Muridae; genus Apodemus; species Apodemus sylvaticus. Next base: position 57,015,514 of record NC_067487.1, read on the forward strand.
TGACAAAACTGCTATCTGAAGGGAAGTTGTGAGCACTTTTAAAGGAGAAAACCATAAGGTGACAGGGAGAGGGACAGGGCGGGGGGCGGGGAGCTGTAGCATTGTCTAAACACATAGGGGTTGAGAAAGGGAGGTAGGAGTTGGCTCCTGGGCCTGGGAACATAAACTTAGTTTGACCTTGAGAGCAAGACAGAGAAGTTGAACTTGAGATAGCTGGACTCAGACAACTGTCTCCTTGCTACTGGAGCTGTTTAGCTATTGGAAAGTCCCCAGCCTCCCTAGGGCCTGGGACCTTGAGCTTAGTTTCCCCCTGTGATTAAATGGAGTCTGAAAACAAAATGGAAGTACTTAGAACAAGTTTCTTTTGCTTATTCCTATCAACCATATATTTTCTGAACTCAGAACTTCCTCATTTCTTGATACTTAAGCTATATGCTGGGCAATGGTGGCACACACCTTTAGTCCCAGTGCTCAGAGGCAGAGACAGGCAGATCCCTGCCAGTACGGTCTATAGAGCAAGTCCTAGACAGCCAAGGCTGTTAAACAAAGAAGCTCCATCTCAAAAATAAATAAATAAATAAATAAATAAATAAAAATAAAAAATAAAAATAAATTTATACTGGCCAAGCTTAATACACAAATATAATCCTAGCATTTGAAAAACTGAGGCAGGAAGATCCAAGGCCAGTGTGGGCTACATAATGAGACTGCCTCCAAAAGTCAAATTTGAAAGAAACTGCCATAGGGGAATACCAGGACAGAGAAGCGGGAGGGGTTTGATCGGGGAACAAGGAGGGGAGATGGCTCATGGAACTTTCAGGGGTAGGAGCAAACCAGGAAAGGGGAAATCATTTGAAATGTAAATAAAGAATATATCTAATAAAAAAAGAGGAAAAGAAACTGCTACCTGCTCTTACTGTTATTCAAATACTGTTTAGTCTGAGGAAGGTACTGGAAACTCCTGTGTCTACTTGGATGCACTGGATATATGCTAAGTTCTCAGTGCTCTCCAAGGACTCTTTGCTCCCCTGTGATGGACTTTTAACTTACCTCTGTAGACAAGGGAAAATGAGGGCCAGAGAGACCAAGGGAGAGAAAAGAGAAGAGGAGAGGTCATAGCAGACACATACTGAGTTCTATCCTCCAGGACGCTGCAAGGACGGCTAGAACATAGAAGGAGGGTGATAATCAGGAGAGTGGCGGTACAAAGACCTGTGCATGTTCACAAAGAGCCCCACACTAACTTGCTTTCAAAATAAGACTTGTTACATGTGTGCTAAAGCACTCAGCTTCCATATTCAATACAATTTGTGAATGAGTGAGCAAATTATGCCTGTGCTCTTCAGCCAGCAGCATGCTCTTATAGGCATCCGCCGTGTCTCACAACAGTGCTGTCTAGGCAGGGACGTGAAAATTCACTGTCATCAGCAAATCAGAAGTGAATCCTAATCTGGCTGCATGGCCCACAGGTTATACAGGAGCTATTCTTGGCTTCCGAAACAGTAGTTAAGATGTCCCCTGCCTGGCAGACTCGGGGTGGCACTTCTTTAATTGCTTGAGGTATTTTGAGCAGCATATGCTAGAGCACTAGGTAGCTGCTGTTGCCAACAGTCAGGCTTGCCCCATGACTGCCAGGAATCCCATCTGCTTCCCATCCTCAGTTTCCTCACATCTCAGTACCATGCTGATTATTTTTAGGAACAAAGACACAATGATCTCTGCTTTAAATACACTTTTTAAATTTATCTTAAAATAAGTTGTAGTTGTGTGTTTCGTGTAATGCTTATTGATCAATGAAACATACAACATTTTTTGACGCCCCTGAATATTTTTGACACCCTTGGTACTGCACTGACAGATGTATGTAGGTAGATGTATGCAGTCTTCTCTTTTGCTCTCACTATTTGTACTATGTTTTGGATGTGTTGCTAACAAGCTAAGAATTTGACTTACAAAGCATTTGTTTGAATTATAAAATACATTGGCAGGAGCCAAGGAGATAGCTCAGTTGATAGGTTTGCCTTGCAAAAACAAGGACCCGAGTTTGGTCACCCAGAAACCATGTTGAGGGGGTGGGGTATGGTGGTGCATGCTTGTAATTCCACTACTGGCAAAAACAAAAACAAATTAAAACAACAACAACAAGAGGCAGGCAGATCCCAGGGACTCACTGGCCAGCCAGCCTAGCCTAGGTGGTGAGCTACAGGCTTTGAGTCTGTCTCAAAAGCAAATCCCCAACACTAGGCTGTACCTAAGGAAAAATGCCTACACTGTCCTGGACTCCGTGTTCACATGTACACGTGCATAAGTCACTCGGAAAAGTCAATCTCTGGTGAAACTCTTAAAAAAGGGAAGGGTTTCACTGAGTAGTACACTAGGAAAATTAAGTACTAATTGATTATTTGACCTTAATAATGACCAGACAGCTTTTAATTTTGCTCAGTAGTAAAACTAATAAAAATTTCCTTCATTCAGAAAAACCTTAAGCTTTATAAAGCAATTATATATTTAAAACTAGACAAATTTTAAACTCAGTGTTGTCTAAATTGTTTTAAACTCTACTAAAGTGTAAAAGAGGTAAGATGAGATGTACGCTAGAATTTTGGTTTCTTTTTAAATTTTATGGTTCTGGGAATTAAACCCAGGGCCTGGGTATGCTCAATAAACAATCCACCTTTGAGCTATATAACTAGTCCAGAATACTAACTTTTGAATTAGTTATAATCAGAAAAAAACAACAACAAATTTGTGTTGTCTCTAAGTCTTACAAAATTATTTTAGTTTTCAGTCCATAGTAGTACTATATTTAAAACCTCCCAAACTGGTAACCTCACAACTAGATAATGATATGAAAATAATTAAGTCAGATATTTGGTCTATTGTATGAAAATTCTAAATGAAAATTAGGGAAGTAAAAAGGCAATATAGAACAATGTGAAAAAGAACAAGGTCAAGTGAAAACTATCTGTTTATTCTTTGTGTGTTATGCTGTGAAAAAGAACAAGGTCAGCATTCTGTCTGTTTATTCTTTGTGTGCTGTGCTGGTGAAGGGTGTGGCGGTAACGGAATACCTGTGGAGGCTAAAGGACAACCTTGGGTGTGAGCCCCTGCCTTGGACCTTGGGAAGATCGCCCTTTGCTGCGCAGGGCTGCATGCACAGGGCTCGCGGACCCTGGGTGTCCCAGGACTCACTTGTTTCCATCTCCATTTCTCCAGAGGAGCTGTGGAGTTGTAGATGCATGTTTCTGAATCCAGCCTTTTGTGGGCGCTGCCTCCAAGGCTAAGGCCTCTGCTTCTATAGCAATGCTTGCCACACAGAGGAACCTTAGCAGCCAGGAAACTGCATGTTGTACAAGCATAGGTACTCTGTGGTTCATCATCTCATTTTCTCTCTCCCTACCCCAACACACTCCATACTAGCTGCGTGCCATTATACCGGCCTCCAAAGCCTTTCTAAACATCACACTTCCTAATTTTAAGAAGAAGTAAACATAAGTCAGTCACTCCCTAAAATGATAGCAAATCTTTACCTACCAGCAACTGCCGGGGAAGTTTATTTTTTTAAGACACACATATTACACAGCATGCATAAGAACAGAGAACTGTTTTTCCAACCTTCTACCATATGGGGTGCAAGTATTGAGCTTAGATCGTCAAACAAGGCAGCAGGGGCTTTCAGCCACTGAGCTATCTTGCTGGCCCAGCAGAAAAGTTTAGATGCAGACATTGCATATAACCAAGTATGACATTTAAAAAGCTTGAAGTACCCCATAAGCACTCCACTCAATTCACTACACCTGAAAGTTATTTTCATACGAAATCGGTTTACTTTATTTTGCCACTCTTTTTACTTTGTTGCAGGCTAATCCATATATCTATTTCAGATTAACAGGAGCATCTCAAGTGTTTGCACACATGCCCTCTGATGCATAAGGTGACCTTCAGTCTTTTACATTCTAATTGGAAGCCTGAGGGGGCTTTGCCATATGTCACTGCAAAGTTGTTTCTCCCTTGTTTTCTATGAGATTCAGAGTCTGCTGATCTGACAGTTAGGAGGAAAATGCTATGGAGAAGTTTCTAAACAGAAAAAGGTAATTTTGTTTGATTTAATCATGTTTCCACAGGAATTTATAACATAGCTAAACACTAAACTATGTGCTGAACGCTAAAAAGGCTTAAGTTAACAGCTTGTGTGTCAGGGTAAACTGTGGCACTCTTCTGTCTCTCAGTAGTGGAATCAACGTGTGTGCACAATAACCATGACCTTCACAGGTACGGTGGGAACATGGAGTCTACTTTCATTTCACTTCATGTCAATAATAAGAGAGACGGTGTGACTCCTTCCTGGAGAATAAATATGAAGACATTTTGGGTTTTTTTTTTTCTTACCTTTCAGTTTGGTAGGCGATTTTCAAATGTAATAAACATTCCTTTAACAAAATATGTTCCAACAGATGTACTGAAATGGGTTAAGTTGTGATCATAAAAGGGGAAGTTACTAAATAGAGAGCTTGGGACCAGATCGTTAACTTACTCCACTCTTATGTCTTGAAAGCGTTAGTTCATTCTAAGCTGGAGTGTGTCTTTGAAAAAGGTTTAGTTCCTTAAGGACAATGTTTCTGTGGCTGAAGAGATGGCTCAGGAGTTGAGAGGGTTTGCTGCTCTTGTGCAGGACCCGTTAGTGCTAGCATGCACACAGTGGCCCACAACTGCTTGTAAGTCCAGTTCAAAGTATGTAAGGTAATGTTTTTATATCTTCAAACAGCTGAATCCAAATGGCACTCATTCACACATGTATGAATAAACACAAACTTTTGAAGGCATGCTGCTATCTACCCTGCCACCTTCTGGTAGGAGTTAGAGATTCTATGGGCAGGTTCTTTGTCTGTGCTGTACAGTGTGGTAGCTGGCAGCTGCATGTGACAGCTGAACGTTGAAATGTGGCTAGTGTGAGAAGCTGTATTTTAAAATTACATTAGATGTGAATTAACTTAAATTTGTGGCCAGTGGTACCTACATTGGGCGGTTCAGCCCTTGTGAACAGAAGAACTCTCCCAAATGCTGAACCTGCCTGGAAAATGCTATGTGGTGATCTGGGTGAGAATGGCTCTCAAAGGCTCAGATATTGGGATGTTTGGTTCCTGTTGGTGGAACTATTTAGGAAGGATTTGGAGGTGTGGCTATATTGGAGGAGGAGATAGAGGTGTTGCTGGGGGTAGGCTTTGAGGTTTCAAAAGTCCATTCTGGCCCCAGTTAATTCTCTCTTTCTGCCTAGTGGTTATTGTCTCAAGATGTGAGCTCACAGCTACTGCTCTAGTGCTGGGTCTGCCTGCCTTCTGCCATGCTTCCCACCATGGTGATCATGGACTCACCCTCTGAAACTGTAAGCAAGCCTCAACGAAGTGCTTTCTCCTGTAAGTCACCTCGGTTATGGCGCCTCTTCACGGCATTAAAAGAGTAATGAAAGCATGCCATAAACAGTGTTTAAGGATGTATCTTCGATCTACATATTTAAATTGGCTTGTGGCCAACTCGACCATTCAGCCTACAAACATTTATCAGTAATTATACATTGGGCACTGTGCTAGAAACTAGAGATACAGAAAATGAACAAGTCTGTCTCCCAAGTAACTTAGATTCCAATTGTTGAGGAAAGGCTAGTAAATAAATAGAGATGGTACTGGGTATTTCTCAGATGGCTGGAAAGAGAAGGATCATGCAGAGTCTCTGAATGATCCAAGGGCGGCAGGGATCAGCACCAATGAATAGGCATTTCTAGATAAACAAATAATGGATTAAATGGATTAAATTATGCACAACTCCTCATTTATATATTGGACTCCTGATCTCCATTATGTCACAGTGAGACCTTATTTGAAAATAAAGTTGCCAGGAGGTGGTGCACGCCTTTAATCCCAGCACTTAGAAGGCATAGGCAGGCGGATTTCTGAGTTCCGGGCCAGCCTGGTCTACAAAGTGAGTCCAGGACAGCCAGGGCTACACAGAGAAACCCTGTCTCGGAAAAAAAAAAAAAGAAGAAGAAGAAAAGAAAAAGAAAAAAGAAAATAAAGTAATTGAACATATCATTGGTTGAGGTTCATACAAGGGAGAAATTTAGAAACATGTACAAATATATACATGTATATACATATATACATATACACACATACACATACATGTACATATACACATACATGCATGCATACACACAAGTCGGGGATTACCAGAAGTGAGGTTGTGGGTCCTGGAACAGTTCCTTCTTTGGTACCTTTATAGGCAGTGTGATATGACTGGCACTTTGCTCTTAGACTCTATACTCCAGAACTCTGAGACAGCAAAGTTCCGTTATTTAAACTGGTTTATTCATAGAGCTTTGTTACAGATCTAAGCAACCTGAGCAACCCGATAGAGCAGCCCAGACCAGTGCTAGAAAAGTAAGGCAAAACTGCAAAGAAGATGTTCACTCAAGTTCTATTTTATAACTGTCTTCCTTGGGAAACTCCAGGAAGGAAACAAAGTAAGCCTTAGCCTGATAATGAAACATTACAAATGTTTTTCTAGCCTTAAAAATCAAAACCTGGGGCTGGAGAGATGGCTCAGTGGTTAAGAGCACCAACTGCTCTTCCAAAGGTCCTGAGTTCAAATCCCAGCAACCACATGGTGGCTCACAACCATCCATAATGAGATCTGACGCCCTCTTCTGGAGTGTCTGAAGACAGCTACAGTGTACTTACATATAATAAATAAATAAATCTTTTAAAAAAAATCAAAAGCTGAGGGGCCTGGAGAGATGGCTCAGTGATTAAGAGCACTGAGTGCTCTCGCAAAGGTCCTGAGTTCAATTCTAAGCAACCACATGGTGGCTCACAACCATCTGTAATGGGATCTGATGCCCTCTTCTGGCAAGCAGGTGTATATGCAGATAGAGCATTCACTCATAAAATAAATAAATCTTTTTTAAAAAATTAAAAATAAAGTAAAGTAAAAAGCTGAGGCTATATTTCAAAGTCAGACTGAAGGACTTCTGTTTAAAGGTCTTCATAACCTATGCCCTGGCATGCAACAGCATACACAGACATAATTAATGACAAACAGTTATTTGTAGGTTGATAGATGAATTCAGTACAGGCCACCTTAAACACAGAGGACAATGTTCTGCTTTTAAAATGTCCTGTTTAGACAAAAGAATTGGCTCTGACATTGTTCAAAGCATGTTATACTGCAAATTAAATACACATGTGACTGCCAAAAAAATGTTCTGTTTAAATAAAAATAAATGCTTACTGGCCATCCCAAATCAATTAGATAAAACTTTTTGCTTATTAATCTTGTCTTCCTAGAATGAAATATTTAAGGCAGTAATAACTTCCCCAGGTACACTGTTCCTTATGTGGCAACCTTTGGGGAGGGAGCCCCTGAGCAGAAGCTGGGATGGAAGTCACACTTAGAACAGAGCTCCTCGTGGTAGGATGGCAGCCCAAGTTCCAACCTCATTCTCCATTTATTACCACGGAGGAAGAGATTAGGGCCAGAGCAACCAAGTCAGAGTCTGAGAAGAACCAAGAACAATACCAGAAGAAGACTTGCCAGCCCCAAGTAGCCTTCTCTATAGAAACGTTTCCTTTGTTCCAGGTGCTAATTGATGCCTAGGAACAAGTTATGAGCAGTGAGCCGTGGACGGTGTCAGTTCTCACATGGCTTTAGACAGGCTTCTCTGGAGGAACAAACTGACAGCATCAATGGACACATGCTGAAGGGACATTTAGTAGGCTGGTGTCCAGGGTACAGTCTGGGTGGTCTCACCATGGCTGTCTTCACACCGAGCACCTGGTACCCGCTCATCACCAGGTGTGCCTCAGCAAACCTCATCTGCTCTGGAGGCCTAATGATCCCTGGGGAGTCCTGGGTCCTCAGTGCATTTAGAAGGTAGACAGACAGCAGTGGAGACAGCCACTGACACAAGGGCAACAGAGCTGAACTCAACTGCAAGATGCAAAGCTGAGAAGACCAGAAAAACAGAACAAAAGCAAAACCAAAAACCTTTTCCATTGAATCTCCGGGTATCTAGGCTGCTGGAAGGTGCCACCCACATTCAGGGTGAGTCTCCCCCTTCAGCAAAGTAATCATAAAAAAAGTCCCTCACAGCTATGCCCTGAGGTTTATTTAATCTAGATATGCCCTCCCAGGCAAAGATTTGTGTAATGGATCTTGTCTAATAGATCCTATCACATTGATAATATTACCCATCACACTTATGTAGCAGATATCACTGGACAACAGATATGACTAATATCGCAGCACATTGGAGCAGCTAGCAGCCTAAGAAGCCCGAAGCAGAGCATGACCTGCAGATGAGGCGTGAAAGAAGACCTACAACTGGGAACTGTCATGGGCAAAGAGCAGGAGGCTTCACGGGAGGAGTGGGGAATGACAAGAGATATTTGTGGAGGTGCTTTGAATATTAATAACTTTATATATCTAGAGGAGGTGATTGGGGTATCTTCAGTATTCAAATCTGGCTTGGGGTACATGTCTGAGTCGAAAGCACAGATTGGTGGATGCTTGTATAAATTCCAAAATTAAAGACAAATAGGATCAGGTAAAAAGGAAAACAAAAAGTGGCCCACACAAGGATAGAGACAGAAAGGAAAAGACAAAGAGGAAAGAACAGGGAAGAGAAGGACTGAAAGTGGCAAGAAGACTCTGAGGACAGAAAACTACAGTGGTGAGCGGTGAGCGTTGCCAGCCCTGCAGAGTGAGCATGTCTGTCATTATCTGAAAAGAGCAGTGAGGGGGCCTGGGGGACAGTCCTTCTGTGACACAATGGGTCCTTAAAGACAACCTAAAGGAAGAGGGGAAAGCAGGGTCCAAGTACTGCAAATATTGGGGACTATGAAGAAATTGAAAACGGCTTATTACAAACTCTAGAGTTGATGCACAACATCAAATATGATAAATGCTTATCAAAGACCCATCCCTCTGTTCTCTCTGTCCACGGGGCAGGCACACACACACACACACACACACACACACACAGAGAGAGAGAGAGAGAGAGAGAGAGAGAGAGAGAGAGAGAATAGCAATTAACAACTTCCAGAAATAAAGCAGGAACCACGAATCAGAGAAAATGGGGCTCATGCTGCATTTGACTAAATTCTTGTCTCGAAAGCTGAAACTTCAGGGACTAAGGCATGGCTCCAACATCCACATTTAGGACATCAACTGCTCTGAGGGAGGAAAAGTAATAAATTCACAGAAAACTCATGGTGAAACCTCAAAACAACTGAAGCTAAAGATTAAAAAGTATTAAAACTAGCATTTAAAAAAGTCACCTTCAAAGCCATAGTTCAATATACAGCTGCCTTTTTCTAAATAAAAAAAATCAATGAACCCCATAGCAAGACTGACACAAAACAAACAACAATAGAAATCTACAGCGCTACAAGAAACAAACTGCCAGCATACACAACACAACAGGCGAGTCTCAAACACATCAACCGATGCAAGCGGTCTCAACACGCTGCGTGCTACTTGGTTTCAATGCTATGACATCTTAGAGAAGATGGACCTGCGGAGACAGGAGGTAGAGGAGAGATGGGAGTGGTGTTCACTGCGGATGGGTGCCTGGTAGAAGGCTTTGGGTGAAGGAGACACTTTGCGTGTTGGTTAAAATGGTAGGTTCATGGCACTTCCCACTTGTCAATACTCTGATGCCTATTCTAAAACCACGAAGGCATTATAAGAAAACTACTGACCAATATCATTGTTAATATAGATGCAAAAAAAAAAAAAACCTCTAGCAAAAACACTAGCAAATTGGATCCAGAAGCAGAGTAAAAAGATAATAATTTTGAGCCACCCTTGCATTCCTGGAGACTGATCTAGAAAAATCTTTCGACAAAACCCCACACTATTTTACGGTTTTTGTGTGTCATCTCTCTGTTGTTTTGTAGGTACAGAGTTACCCATCTGGCACTGTCTATGTAGCAATTTCTGGCCAGCTGCTGCAATCAGGTACTTAGTTCCAGAAATGAAATTGATTCCCTTGGGATTCAAATTCCTGCTTCCTGTCAGTGGAAACCATTTTCCCACCTACAGGATTCTGACTGGGGAGAACTCAGTTACAGTTTCACAGATGGCAGGCTTCACTCCATTGGCTCCTCAGCCATGCACATACACCAAATGTTTGGACCTGCTGCTCTGTGCTCAATCGCCATGGTAACACCACGCTATCAGATTACCTCATTATGATTTAAATGAACTAGGGTCTGTAAGACTAATTGATCTCACCCATCTCTGACTTGGGCCATACGTGCCAGCAGCCGTGTGTTTATTTCAGGAACAAAGATGTTTCTCCTTCTAGCATTTAGTCTGACTGTTGGCTCACTGCCTTCAAACATTGGTGACCTTACAGAAGATACCTTCTGCATGTAAAGAACTCTAAGAAGACTTTCCAATCTGGGGAGAGACCCATGGAGAAATAGGACCACTTAACAATAGGTTAAAATCACAACCAGTTCCAGTCCTTCCTTAACATAAGCTGCTGACGATCACAAGATATATGCCAGTGTTTTTAAAGAAAAAGAGTAAAATAACCAACAAAAGGGGAATGATGACATTAAAAACTTTAAGTTGTTTCTTCAAAGATATTTAAAGCCTGTGTGCTCATAAAGAACAGAGCAGTGACACACTGCTTGCTTCTTGTTTGGATTCAGGCTTGACCCATGCAAACACCTTGGCCTTTGCTTTCTGTCAGTGAGTTGTTGCTTTTAGCTGTCTGTCCCTCTATTTTATATTCAGTATATGTTTATAGATATCCAGAACTACTTGCCATGGTTTGGATATGGGTGAAAGGTGTGCCCCAAAAGGTCAAGTTCTAGAAGCTTGGTCCCCACTGTGATAATATGGAAGTGGTAGAAGTCCTAATTAAGACTAATTAATTAGGTCAGGGGCATGCACTTCTCAAAAGTAACTAATGCTAGGCTTGAGAAGTGGATGAAGTCACACAAGAATGGGTTGGTATAAGGTAAGTTGGTTGACTCAAGTTTCTCTCTTGATTTCTGTCTCATCATTTGACACATGTATCTATCACCTTGGACAAAAGATAGCTCCAAGTGGATCAAAGACCTCACTTTGAAACATAAAATGCTAAAAGTACTAGAAGAAAACATACCAGATGCAGGTATGAGAAAGGACTTTCTGTTTGTTTTTTTAAGACATTTATTTATGTATATGAGTATTCAATTTGCATATATGTCTGCATGATAGAAGAAGGACTCAAATCCCATTACAGATGGTTGTGAGTCACCATGTGATTGCTCGGAACTGATCTTAGGACCTCTGGAAGAGCAGACGGTGCTCTTAACAACTGAGCTATCTTACCAGCCCATAAGAAAAGGCTTTCTGAATAGGACAGCATTTACCCAAGAATTAAGACCAACAATTGACAAATGGGACCTCATAAAACTAAAAGCCTTTTTACATTTAAAGAAACAATCTAAAGGATAAGAAACCCGAGAAGAAAGAAAATCTGTATAGAAAAGCTATACATCTGGCAGAGGATTAATATCTAAAATATACAAAGAACTAAAAAAAAAAAAATCAAGGAGTCAAGGAAACAAATGATCCGATTAAAAATGGACTAGAGATCTAAACAGAGTTCTCAATAGAGGAAATAAAAATAGCTAAGAAATACCTCAAAAAGTGTTCATCCTTAGTAATTAGAGAAATGCAAACTAAAGCTTTGAGATTTCATCTTAACCTAGTCAGAGTGGCTATGATTGACAAAACAACTGACAACAAATGCCAAGGTTCTAGGGAAAAGGAACCTGTCATTCATTGTTGGGGGTGTATAAATCTGGTGCACCCATTCTGGAAATCAGTATGGAGAATTCTCAAAAACCTAACAATCAATCTACATAGGGCCCAACTCTGTGCTCCTGGGCACTTTCCCAAAGCACTGCATGACCTGCTCCACAGACGCTTGCTCAGCAATGTTTATTGCTGCCCTACTCACAATAGCCAGTAAATGGAAACAACCTAAATGTCCTTCACCTGGTAAATGAATAATGAAAATATGGTACATGTCATGCTGGGATACCATTCCAGTATGAATGAAAAAGTGAAATCATGGAGTTTGCAAGTAAATGGTTGAACCCAGAGAAGACTACACTGAGTGATAGACCCCAGACCCAGAAAGATAAATGTCACATGTTCTCTCTCATCTGTGGTCCCTAGCTCCATATCTTCAGGCATGAGGACAGAACTGGGAGTAGCCGCAGAAACCAGGAAATATAAAGGGAACATGGGGATGGCCATTAGAAGGGAGTTAAAGGGTACAGGGGATTGAAGTGAGAAATGGAAAAATGGGAGGGCATTCCAACTAGGGGCGGCCAATACAGAAGGAGGAGGAGGAGGAGGAGAGAGGAGGGGCAAATAATGCCAAAGTTGTGTGATAACGCTCCAAGAAATCATTTTATAAAAGTAATCTCAACACACACAAATGCACATGCATGCATATAAGGGAATTTATGACACCTGGGCTCACAGTGTTTCCTGTAAGAATTAGAGACTAACAGAAACCCCAGTACCAGGCACAAGCAACCTCCTTTCAAGTGGCTGGTGAGGGTCCAAGCCACTCCCAAAATATAGAGTATTGCTGTTTCCCTTAGTTGCTTCTCGGAGGCTGAAGGGGCCCACTGCTGAGGATACCACACACTTCGGGCACAAGACTCAGATGATTCCGCCCATTCTAACCCGGAAGCCTCCTTACTGCAGTCTGCCTTCCATGGGACCGGAAAATACTATGTAAGGTGCCGAGGGAAGCTGTGACACCTACGAACCAAAGAGACCAGCATGGCAAGACATCCATAAAGGTGCAATAATGCATCTGTAACCATCTGCTGTCTAAACAGACACAGGGCGCACTCAACAGGAGGGAATCAAGCCTGGTACCAGAAATACAGCCAACTTCCTGGGGCTAGTGAGGTCATGGATCTTAGATTTTACCATTAACACGCTGCTGTTTCAGCATAGTTCCTAACTTTATTTTAAATCTTATCATTATACCCACAGATAGGTGTAGCTACCCCCCCCAGAAGAAACTTCTCATTACAGCAAAGGAGGGCCATCATATAAACCATGAGAAGATATAATGCAGAGATCATGGTAGCCAGGCCCCAATGGACACATTTATATATTTCTTGAATCTGTGGCTCAAGAAACATCGCAAAAGAGGGAGCAGAGAGATAGTAAAAGCCAGAAGACCAGGAAGACTGCTGTTAAATGGTCTCTCCTAGAAATGGCTCCACACTTGTAACCTCCACTTGTGGCACACACTTGTAACTCCCCCACCCCCCAAGACCAGAACAAACATAATAGATATGCCAACACAGAGGGGGTAAAAAAAAAAAACTCATGGGGTCCTACTCCTTGGTTAAGGACTACTGGAAATTCACGATCAGAAATAAACTCCTTATTGGTTGTCTAATACAAAGCAGTCAGCCCTAAAAACACATACACACAAATAGTAAAAACAAACTCAATAGGTTATGCATATACATACCTCTCTATATAACAATAACATCCAAAGAAAAAGCCAGGCATGGTGGTTCACCTTTTAGAAGTGTCAGGATCTGTGAGTTAAAGGCCAGTCTGGTCTACGCTGTTCTACATAGTGAACTCCAGGACAGCTAGGACTAAAAGAGACCATCTAATAAAACAAAACAAAACAAAAACAAAAACAAAAACAAAAAAACAAAACAAAAAAAACCCACCCAAAACCAAACCAAACCAAACCAAAACAAAACAAAAACAGGAAAAGAGAATATCACCTTGAGAGTGGGAGGCCTGAAGGAGTTTGAGGGAGAAACTGAAGAAGGAAAGGAAGAGGGAAACAATGTAATTCTATTTTAATTAAAAATACATATAAGCTTATTCTTGAAACATGTGCACACATGTACAAATACGTGCACTTCTGGCTTAGTTATTTTTTATTGCTGTTATAAAATACCAAGGCAACTTATAAAAGAAAGCATTAAACTTGGGGCTCACAGTTCCAGAGTGTTGGTGCACACGGTGAGGAGAGGAGGCGGGCCTGGCGCTAGGACAGGAGCCAGAGCTCACATCTTTATCCACAAGCACAATACAGAGTGAGGGAGAGAAAGAAGGAGGAAGGGAGGGAGGGAGAGAGAGAAGGTGAAGAAAGAGGAGGAGGGCAGGGAGGGAGGGAGGGAGAAAGAAAGAGACTTTAGATGGCGTTTCTACTGAATTCTAAAGGCTGTAGAGAAGAACAATTGATCACTGATGGATGTGTAACTGATACTTTGATTTTATCTGCATGAAAGAGTGCACGGGTATATAGATGCTTGTGTACATGTGTACACCTGTGTGGAGGTCAGAGGCCGAGGTTAGGTGTCTTTCCCACTTGCTCTTCACCTTGTACTTTGAGACAGACAGGGTTTCTCACTGACGATCAGGGAGCTCACTGAGTGCTGTCTTCTCCCTTTCAGGTGGGCTCTGGGAACTGAACACAGTCCAGCAGGCTCAAGCGGCAGGGCATTTTGGCTCCTAAGCCGTGCCACTGGCCCACACCTGGCTTTGTACATAGGCACTGGGGATAGGAACTCAGATCTCATGCTGGCACAGCAGGTATTTCACCAGCCGAGGCTCTCCAGCCCACTGAAGATTTTAGGTGTCAGTAGTGCTGACTACTAGAGAGCAAATCCCTTGGTATCTATGTTTCCTATTGGCCACCCAGAGAGCGTGCTGAGGTATGTAAGACTCGGGTTTCTAAGTGACATATCCTTTTAGAAAGACATTTAAGGATAGACTTTAGCACAGTGAGGAGAAAGCAAGCAAAACAGAATTCAAGAAACAAAACTCAAGCTGGGGGCCGGCAGTGCCATTTTGGGAAAATATGCATTTATTTATGCAGGCCATACTGTGAATGGTAAGTAAATGAATGGTAGTAAATGAACTGTTTTATGCTTCTGTATATTTTATGAATTTTATTTCTGTATATTTTATGAATTCTAAGAATCTATTACTTTTTTGTTATTTTATTTTGTTTATCGAGAAAGGGATTCTCTGTGTAACATCCTGGAACTCACTGTAGATCAGGCTCGGCTGGAACTCATAGATCCACCTGCCTTTGACTCTTGAGTGCTGGATTAAAGGCGTACACTGCCACCCCGTGTAGTTAAGAGTTTTGCTTTCTTTAAAAACCTAGTTATGTTATGTGAATGTGTTTTTGTTTTAACCCCAGGTGTGGGATAAGAGGCTCCTTCACAGCAGATGATTATGAGTTGCCTTGTTCTTTAACAGGGGCGTGATCTTTAACACCTGCAGATAGTTTAATTCTGGGGACGCTGAAGAGGGTGCAAATGAGGGAGCCCCTGTCCCCACCCCCAGAGCGTGCTCCAAGAACACTGCTGCTCTTGGCTGCTGTTGTGTTTGAGAGCAAAAAGAGAAGTTAGATCACAAAGTCTGGACTTTCCCCATGGAACCCAACATCCCTAACCATCAGGGAGGAGTCTATTTTGTTAGCTGAAGGAGATCTATGCCCCCCCTTCCCCTCTAACCTTCTTTCTCTTCTCCCTACTGTGTGGGGCTGGCAGGGATGGAGAAATATAAGAACCCAGCAAAACAGTAAAACAATATGCCAACAACACCCGGCTTACCTCTAAATGTAGCAAAACTTAATTCTGATTTATCAAATAGTTTCCATGTCCTTATATTACAAAGGGAAAAGAACATATGAAATTTATTTACAGATTACTTTTAAAATTCCTATTTTATAACAACTAGGTTACTAGCTAGACCTGGTGGGGCCTGCCTGGAGTCCCAGCACCTGGTAGGTTAAAGGAGAGGAAATAGAGATGGAAACTAGTCTGTGCTAGATAACAACCTCCCACTTTCAAAGAGCAAAACAGACTAGAGGGATGCCTCTGTTGTTAAGTGCGCTGGCAGCAGAGGAGTGGTGTTTAGTTCCCAGAATGCTTGGGGTGGCTTGAAATCATCTACAACTCCATTTAATGGTCTCTTCTTCACTATCCCTATCCAGGGGGGATTATGGGGCACATAGGTGCTACACAAACATGCACATAGGCAAGACACCTATACACATAAAATGATAATATAAAGCACTTAAAAAAATACAAAACAAGTTCACAGACAGAAAAGGATCTGGAATGCCCACCTCACTAAAGCCAGCATGTGTTTTGCATAAATGAATGTATGTATATATAAGAAGTTTGGCTTTTATTTTATATTTTTATTTTTTTCATATATTATATTTTGATCATATTCTATTTCCTCCCTAACTCTTCCCAGATTCGCCCCACCTCTATACTAACCCAACTTCATGTTTTCTCCTCTGAAGTAAAAAACAAAAATCAAAACAATAATGCAAAAAAAGCACATGAAAATACAGAGTCCTTTTACTGGTGGCTAACTACATCTGGGCTGTGTACTGCCTTGGAATGTGGTTGTGTCACTCCATTGGAGAAAACTCTTTTTCTCTTTGCCAACAGAAACTGTGTTTTTAAAGGAAATTATGTCATATAAAGTCCTTCTTGTAAACTAAGCATAATTTTTGGGGTGCAGCTAAATAGAGTCTTAAGACATGAAAGAGGCTCTGAGTTTAATCCCAAGCACCTGAGAGGGGGACCCCCGTATTCTCAATTCATAGAAAATTTAAATTATGGCTTTTATTGCTCCTTTGTTTTTTGAATAAACACAATGAATTAAACTGTAATGTCTTATACACTAGGCATTATTGTCTCATTATAAGTTAATGAGGTATGGAATGGCCCTAGACACAGGCCTTGGGCATGCCTGTGAAGGACTCCCTAGCTTAAGTTAACTGCATTCCCTGGACTTGATCTTCAACTATATAAGAAGTGAAATGAACACAGAACTCACGCCTCTCTGCTCCTGGACTGCAGATGTAAGGAGAGCAGCTGCTTTGATGCCTGCTGCTGTGACTTCCCCACAACTGTGTAACCCAGAACTGTGAGCCAACATAAGTCCTTCCTTCAAGTTTATTTGTCAAGAGTATTTCATCACAGTGATGAGAAAAGTAAGATGCTACATCATTTGGATTATGTTTTTATTTTGAAACATTTTTTTTTCCTTTTTTGTTGTTGTTGTGTTGGGAATTGAATGCAACTCTGGCTTCTGGACACCAGGCATATGTGTGGTATATCCATACATTCAGGGAAATAAACAAATAAAAACAAATCTTTTTAAAAAGTTACCCTTGGGACAGACTTGAAAACTGCTTAAATTTTCAGCGTCTCTTACAGCCATGGCAATGACTGGCTTGAGCTGTGTTAGTTTTTTCTCAATCCATTTTGCTATTTGACTATGCAGACAGAGAGTCAAATCCAAGAAGCAAACTAACAAGTTAAATTAAGAATCTTAAGTTTTTGTTATTTTTAAGTGTATGTAGGCTTATAGGTGTGTGCATCTGAGAACAAGGCATACAGAAACCAGAGATGTTGGATCACCCTAGGACTGGAGTTACACGGAGGTTCTGAGCAGCCTGACATGGGTGATGGGTGTCTAACTCAAGTCCTCTGAAAGAGCAGAGTGTGCTCTTAACTGTGAAGGCACTTTCCCAGGTCAGAATTTTAAACAGATACAGAGAGTTTACATTTAGTTGCTGCACATCACCAGATTCATCCTTGATTTTCAGCTTGGTGAAAATGGACACCTGACAGTGCAATACTAAACATTGTCAGTAGAGAGTGCTAAAGAATCAATACTGCAGAAAAAGATCTTTCCCGGCCCCATTCAGGTGGGCTTTCACTCTTTCTGTAACTGTATGGTTTCATCAAAATCAGCAGTGTATGTGGTTATACACCACCATTAATTCAGAGCATGGGAAGCGTCTTTGGTCTAGGGTCCTGCAGAGCATGCCAAACAAACAAGTCTTGAGCAATATTATCAACCAGCTGGACCTACGTGACAGGATGGCATACTTTAACTATCATCATTGCACATCTGGGAAGAGGGAGCCTTAACTGGGGAGTCACTTCAACCAGATTGACCTGGGGAAAAGCCTGTGGGTATTTTCTTCATTGTTAATTGACATGGGACAGCCCAGTCCACTGTGGGTGGTACTATCCCTAGGCAGGTAGGCTTGGGGTGTGTAAGAAAGGTAACTGAACCATGAGCAAGTCAGAGTTCCTACATGGAAATTACAAAATTAAGTTATGAAGTAACAACAAAATACAACAGGAGGAACTGTATTAAAGGCTCACAGCATTAGGAAGGTTGGAAACCAACTGCTCTAAGGAGGTAAATGACTAAGGGTAGACCTGGCAAGACGGTTCATCCACTGAAGGTGTGCACAGTGAACCTGAAAACTTGAGTGATTCCTGGAACCTGCATAAAGGTGGAGTAGGAGAAAACTGACCACAAAGTTGTCCTCTGATCTCCACACACATCGTGGCATATATGTATGTGCATGTATATGTGTGTGCAGGCACACGATGGTAATAAAAATGTTAGGGAGTTATTTTTTCCATTTATGTGTATGTGAATGGTTTCATGTGCCTCATATGTGTGCAGGAGCTTGAGGAAGACAGAAGATAGCATGCAATGCCATGGAGCTAGAGATACACACGCACACACATCACCTGTGGGTGTTGGCAACTGATCCAGGGTCCTCTGGGAGAATAGTAAGTGTTCTTAGCCACTGAACCCTAACCCCATAAATAAAAAGTGTTAGAAAGGTCTAATGTCAGGATTGAAAGAGTGAACCTTACAGAAATTGAAAAAAATGTCAAGATATCCCTTGAAGCCAGACTTGGTGATGCTTACATGTAACTTTAATTTTTTCAAATATTATTTTTAATGATGGTTCTTAAACACTTTAACCTCTCTTTTAGTCCACTGCCCATCAGAGGTAATGGACAAGAAAGAATGGGGGGCGGGAAGGGGAAGAGTGGACCTGTTCAGAGAGTTTTTTTTGGAACTACTCCCATCTGTGTTGTCTGGAAATCAGCAGTTCAATTCACAGGTCAGCAAGCAGCAGCAGCTCAATCCACTGGAAAACACCTTACACATATACCAGCAGTCCAGTTCGGTAGAGTCCAGTTAGTAACAGTGGTGACAGGACCAAGCAGAGAGACAGCCAGGCCTCAGCCTTGGCTTCAGTCAGCAGGAGAAGTTCTCAGCTGTGCCTCTCTCAGGGAAGCGAAGATCAGTGAAGACTCGAGACCCACAATCATTGCACAGCTAGCTGTACCAGCAAGCCAAGCTCAGTCTCTGTCACTTTGTGGAGTCCTATTTATACCCTCCAGGCATCATGTCCTCCACGTGCCTTGCCTCAGCACGGTCTTACCTCAGAACATGCATCCAATCAGCCTGAGTCTGCAGAGTCCAGACAAATGCAGCTCACCTACGCAGTGTAAGGCAGACCAATACATGCGTAATGTTAGCAAAGAATCCTTCACCACGTGTCCTTTCACGTGTTTGCTTTAGCAGAACATCCTCTCTCCTGTGTCTGCTTCAGTGAAATGCTCCTTCACGTGTCTGCCTTAGCCTTTCACACCTGTGTCCACTTTAATGAAATGTTCCTTCATGTGTTTGCCCCAGCAAAACACCATCCAAACAACTTTCCAAAAAACCCTTAAGCTTCCATTTCACTTACCTGTAATCTCAACTCATAGGAGGCCCAGTTAGGAAATCATGAGTTTGAAGCCAGCCAGGGCTATATATCAAGAGCCTGCCTCAAACAAAGCAAAACCAATGTATCATTTGAATACTTCTACCAATGCATGATAAATTACACACACACACACACATTCAACACGAAGATAAGAATTTCAATAAAATACAAGGATCATACATTATGCCTATGTGAAATTTTTCCTAGAAATACCATATAATTATATCAGTAAGTGAAAAAAGGGATTTGAAAAATACTATATTTATGACAAAAAGTAAAACATAAAGTCTAGGAATATAAGGGAACTTTCTTATGTTAGAATTAATCTTGGAAAGACTAACAAACCCCAAAATGCTTATGGCTGGGGGTTAAGTGCTTGCCTGGTGTGCAAGAGACCCTGGGTTTGCAGCAAGAGGAGCAAACAAACATAAACCCTCAGCTAGCCCATCACAGACAAGTAGACTTCTGGATCCTGAATAGAAAATGTCTTGTGGTTTAGAAGAAACAGTGAAAACTTCCTGCTTCACTCCTGGGAGGGTGTTTTAGTTAGGGTTCACTAGAATCACAGAATGTATGGGTTGTCTCTATATAGTAAGAGAATTCACTGATGACTTACAGTCTGTAGTCGAACTCCCAGCAATGGTTAGCTGAAGCTGTGAATGGAAATCCAAGGATCTAGCAGTTGTTCAGTCCCACAAGGCAAGCGAGCGAAGAAGAGTGAATCTTCCTTCTTTTTTACTTTTTCCAAACTTCTTTAAAGTTACATTTAGTGCAGTGTGAGTAGATAACAGGTGAAGAATATAAACAACAGTAACTCAGGAGTTTCGAAACATTGCCTTGCTTCCCAATCAGGTGTCAGCCCTTTAACCTACCATTATATCCAACCATCCACCCATCCATCCATCCAACCACCCATTCATACATCCACCCATCCACCCATCCATCCATCCATCCATCCATCCATCCATCCATCCATCCACCCATACAACTATCTATCCATCCATCCATCCAACCATCCATCCATCCATCCATCTATCCAACCATCCATCCATCCATCCATCCAACCATCCATTGATCTCTCCAGCACTAAGATTACAGGTTTATGCCAGTTTCAGGTCTATGGTATCAACACTGGGCTTTCAAGTACACAAGGTGAACATTTACCCATGTAACTACACCCTCAACTCTACTGTTGCTTTAAGGCCAGCTGTACAAATGTGAAAAGGGCACAGAGTCTTAATAATAGTACACGTGTTGCAGCCTCCCCTCACCCCAGCATAGGTGTAGCCATTTTGTTCCATGCCTGCCAGCTAGTTCATATTTTTGCTAGAACATGCTTGGAAGTCATTGACAGAAAAAAAAATTTGACTCAGAGCAGGGTCATGCCAATCACATACCCTGTGGTGTTCTATATGTTATGAGGTTTGTTAATCTTAAGAAATTCCACAACTGTACGCTTCCTGTAGGACCTGTCAAATTAAAGGTCAGTATGTCTAAACTAGCTTGAGTGAGAACTGACCACCAGGTAGCTCTTCCAGCTCCTACATTTGAGTTCATTGTTGTTTTTTCGGTTTTAACCTTTATAAGACTGCTGTTAGGAAATGTCCGGTGCTCAGCTTTGAGCTGCTGCCCTGGTCAATCAGTCTTGGGGTGTGAGTTCAATAAATAATTCCTGTTTAACTGAGTTTAGTGTTCGTGTGATTTGTGGAGCAACTCCAGGACCCCAAATATGTTTTTATATTGTGGGCCCACAGAAATGGACTTGAACCGTGAACTTTGGATATAGATGCTCTGGTTGAAAACGATCGCACCGTATTAAGGTGCAAGTTGTATGTAGACCGTCTGCGTCTTTTGCCTGTCGTTTGCCTACTAGTATAGATATTTGGGCCCGCTAGTGAATAAACTGCATATTATGAATTGACAGCAAAGCCTTTCACTCACTCATTTACCCCAATTTGGTGTGAAAATTTCCAAGAATTCTCATATTAGGGTGCTTGCCAATTTTGAAAATAGGTTAAGTGGAGTTGCAGCCTGTATTTAATAACGAAGCTATAGTTTGGTCAGGTATTTATTTACAATGTCCAGATGTCATTATCCCTTCACCACTGCAGCCCAGGCCTCTGAGTTCCTCCGCTTGATTTGGAGAAACAGCCGGGGCCTCCTAACTGACAGGGCATAGAGAAGTGATGGAGTTTGTAGGCACAACCTCCGCGACCCTCACTGCAGCAGCGGGTAAACCTCTCTGAAGACCTGGTGAAGCCTAGCAACAACCTCAGCGACCAGACTCCAAGGCTGCGCCGGCCAGGACCCGCAGGGAGCCGCCGCGTTGCCAGGGCGACGCTTCCGGCCGGCGCGCGCAGCCCCCGGAGCAGGAGAGTTGCGCGGTGAGCGGCTAGACTTGCCCGGCGCCGAGAATTAGCTCGCGGGAACGCGCTGCCGGCCGCGCGCATTCGCTTCCCAGGCTCCGTCGCTGACGCGTCGTGGACGTTGGGGAGCGGGAAGGCAGCGGCAGCGAGGCCGGGATGAACAGCGGCGGCGGCTTCGGTTTGGGCTTAGGCTTCGGCCTCTTCCCTACGACGGTGATTCAGGTGACGAACCTCTCGTCGGCGGTGACCAGCGAGCAGATGCGGACGCTCTTTTCCTTCCTAGGAGAAATCGAGGAGCTCCGGCTCTACCCCCCAGAGTGAGTGCTGGAGCCCGGCGGGGGGAGGGGCGCGCCGCCATCGAGACCTCGGCTGGGGGGGGGGGCGTCACGTGACCGCGCGCTTACCTAGGCGGCCATGTTTGATGAGGGCACTAGGCCGGCTGCGGGGCTCTCGACTTGGGGTTTTGTTGATTGGGCTCCACGCGGGGTTCCTGCAAAGGATTTAGGAGTGCCTTCCCCTACCGAGCCCCCAGGACTGTGGTTGATACCGGGTCTTCGAATTGGGCGCCCCGGGCCTTTGGTTTCCCCCGAACTTAAGATGGCCGCAGGTGGGCCGGCGGTAGTAGTCCTCATGGCAAATGCTTATAACGTTTTTGAACTGGGAGAATCGTGGAGAACTCCAGCAACGCCAACGCCCGGACCTCTAGGTCTTAGTGTCAGGCTTCTAGTGCTGATGAGAGAGAGTGCGGATGACAACATGGGATCGGGGCTGTTGTTCTCCGCCTTGATCTTAGACATTTACCATCGTTTGGTTTTTCTACCCGAGCCCATAATCGCGATCTTAAGGATCTCAATCTCTCCTTTTGGCAACAGCCTGAATTTTTCTCCAAAAAGGTCGCATTGGCTCAGACGTTTCAAAAAGTATAAGTCGGTACAGAATTATCGCTACTGTGTACATGTGTTTAAAACCCAGCGCCTAACTGGCATTTTTATGTTGACATATAAGTGTACTTGAAGTGGTAAATTTCCCTTATGCAATATTAACTAATCGGAAAACTCGTAATGGTTTTACCGTTCTTAACATTCTCGCACTCATAAACTTTAAGAAAATACTAAGGTTCACAGTATTTTGTTCTTGATGTTAAAATTATTTAAAGAAAAAGTTTCGATTTGGGGGGGAAAAGATTTTGGCTTATTTCATAGTCATGCACACAGAACAATATCTCTCCCTACTCTCTGCCAGTAGCAGAGCCGCTACAAATTGATTTCTTATGAATGTGGATATTTAATGCTAATTCCTTTGTTCTTGTAAATATTTCATGCATTCAGAAAAGCTGAAATAAAATAGTGACTGCCCCTCTGTATTCTTTTCACTCGGTGCAGTTGATTATTAAATTTTCATTTATTCTAGCTGGGCGTGGTGTCACACACTTTTTTCCAGCACTCTAGAAGGCAGAGACGGGGATCTCTTGAGTTCGAGCTCACCCTGGTGAGGTTCAGGATAGCCAGTGCTCTCTGGGCGAAGTGAAACTGTCTCAAAAAAACAAAAGATAGGAAAAAAGAAAGAAAACTCAATGTTTTAATAGTTCTCCCCTCCCCCTTTACCTAGTATATGTTCGGAGAATACCATGATACTTAGTGATCTCCAGACTAGAACAGGCCCCTTCTTCCCTTAAAAAAATCTTTAATGAAGTTGACATTTTGTGATGTAGGTTAGGAGAATGACATACAGTCTGAAATTACATGCTGAGATTCAAGCTGTGTATTTTTTACAAGAATCCTGCAGAAGTGCAGGAGCATAAGGGTTGATGTCACTGTGGCACTAACATCTGATGTCACTGTGGCGCTAACATCTGTAGTGTCTCAAAGAGGCTTTCAGCTCTCATCCTCCATGCCCAGTGCTTAGTAATGAAGGCCGAGTAAGGAGGACTGTGTCTTGGAAGGCTTGGAAGCCAGTCGGTGAAATACTCTGCCGATGAACTCTTGTAAATTAACTTTGGGATGACAGAGGGTCTGAAGAAATATAGAATGTTCTTCACTCCCAATGAAATGCCGTTTGTGATGGTAACACACTGCCAGGTATTAACTGGCATTTGGGAAGATGCATCTTAAAGAGTATCCCTTGTCGTCTTCAGGGCTGGTCTTATTGAATAAATCCAATTTTTCTTCCTGCATGAAAAAAGTGTTATTATTTGGGGATTAAAGATCAAAGGGGTAAAAAGCTGTTTATGTTAAAATAGAGTCATCAGTATGTCACAATAATTCCTTTGGCAATGTTGTTGCCAGACAAAAACCCTTACCTAGTTTTTCTCTTTTCTTTTCTTTTCTTTTCTTTTCTTTTCTTTTCTTTTCTTTTCTTTTCTTTTCTTTTCTTTTCTTTTCTTTTCTTCTCTTCTCTTCTCTTCTCTTCTCTTCTCTTCTCTTCTCTTCTCTTCTCTTCT
Organism: Apodemus sylvaticus; assembly: GCF_947179515.1. Lineage (NCBI taxonomy): Eukaryota > Metazoa > Chordata > Mammalia > Rodentia > Muridae > Apodemus > Apodemus sylvaticus. The sequence goes on from NC_067487.1 coordinate 57,039,998, forward strand.
CTTCTCTTCTCTTCTCTTCTCTTCTCTTCTCTTCTCTCTCTCTCTCTCTCTCTCTCTCTTTTTTTTGGTTTTTTTGAGACAGGGTTTCTCTGTGTAGCCCTGGCTGTCCTGGAACTCACTTTGTAGACCAGGCTGGCCTCAAACTCAGAAATCTGCCTGCCTCTGCCTCCCAAGTGCTGGAATCAAAGGCCTGCACCACTACCGCCTTGCTCCTAGTTTTCATAAGTTTAGGAGTACAGCCTCATTCTGATTTTGTAGTGATACTGATAAACTTTATTAGCAGGTTTTCCTCTCCATAATGCAGTTATGCTAGCTGGTCCTTAAGGATATACTTGTAGTTTGGGGCTGAAGTGTATAAAAATTCAGTCAGTAGAACTGTTGTCAAAGAAAATGATAGTTGTTTTGATTATCATAAAAACATTGCTTTGTGATTACTATTTAGACGTCGAGCAGTTGTTTGATTTAAAATTGGAGATACTAGTGAAATGTGAAAATAGATCACATCAGGAGTCTTCCTTTTTTGCTCTCCACTTTATTTTTTGAGTCTTTCTCTGATCTGAAGCTCCGATAGCTTGGCTTAGCTGGCTCACTGGGGATCTCCCTGGAGTGCTGGTGCCTCAGCCACACCCCCTCCCCACACCCTGCTTTTATGTGAGTGCCAGGATCCTACAGATGGGGAGGGGTCATTTTATTTTTAAACATTAAACATTCGTGTAAACAGGCCAATAATGTGGGTCCAGGTTGATAGCATGAGTCCTAGAACCCACTGTGAAAGGAGAGAATTCAGTTGCTGAAAGTTGTCTTCTGACCTCCCTCTACAGGTACACCTGTGCATACACTGCATAGATAATACAGAATATTAAAAAAAGGATATATGTAGACATTCATTGAACATACTAAGAATTAGTTGACATTTTTCCTGTTGCCAAATAGTTAAATATCCAGAATTACTCTCCAACTTTTCGCACAATAATTGAGTTTCATAGTTCCTGAATACATATTTATATAAATTGCTTTTTTCAGTAAACATCATTGTGATGTAATGTTTATACAGAAAAATGAACATCATGGTGTGGAGATCAATGAATTTTTACAGCTTTAAATATAGCATTGCAGCAAGCAACACAGGTGGGTGGGGCTGTGTATGCTAAAGTCCCCTGTGCCTTCCTTCAGGTCACTAACCTCTCCTAGGATAATTCTATTTTGATTTCTAACACTAGGGAGATTTTCACCTGTGCAGTTTTTCTTGCTTGCTCTGGGGTCCTACTTTTCTGGTTTTTGAAGCTCCAAGAACCAAACTAAAAGTCTGTTTACTTAAGTAACTTAGTTACTTAAAGTAACTCAGTTAACTTTAAAAAATTACATGCTCTGTCAATTTTTTTGTTGCTCTGACAAACACCGAAGCTCATCAAACAGGGAGTTCCTTGGCTCAGGATTTCAGAGGCTTCATAATGTGTTGGCTGGCTCTGATGGTTCAGCCTTTGGTCAAGCAGAAATAAGATGGTTAGGAAATAGACAGATAAGGTGGTTAGGAAATAGACAGACCCCGGGAAGGAGCCAGGGACAAGATAAAATCTCCAAGGTCCACTCTGGTGCTGTAGCCTGCCCCACCTCAGAAACAACAACAACAGTAGCTGAGGACCAAGCCTTCAACACAACTAGGGCCTTCTTGGGTTACTTCGTAACCTAACTATAGCAGCCTTTCTTTATAGAATGGAGAACAAGAAAGTCTGTGATCTTACCATTCCTCCACCAAACTCCTTTCATTAGCATGTTTTTTCTTCTAGTCCTCTATATGTTCCTATTTATAATACAGTGTAATCAAAGGAGTCATACACTATGATTATAAACTTTTTTTTACTTAATCTGAAATAAGCACTTTTCATATTGCTGTGCTTTAAAGTAATATTTAGACATGTGCTGTGTTGAGTGTTTTTGAAATTCTGTCGTTATATGTTGGTTATCTTTATAATTTTTAATTATAAATGAATATGTTTAAGCTAGATGCATTTAGAGATGTTGATCATCAACAGTGATTGGTAGGTCTGCAGGCAGTGTCAGCACTTCATAAGAAAGCCTTGGAAATTTGGGCCATCCAAAGTACTTTTGGAGTCCTTAAGTAAATGCTATGTTGGTCAATAATTGCATACATAAAACTATTTGTCCATTTGTTTTGGACATTTTGAAGGATCTTCTGAAGCAGGTGTTCTCACAGGTGGGTCACATCCTTTTTGGGGGTGTCAAATGACCCTTTCACAGGGATCACCTAAGATTATTGGAAAATACAGGTATTTACATTAACATTCAAACAGCAAAATTACAGTTGTGAAGTAGCAACAAAAATAATTTTATGGTTGAGGGTCACCACAACATGAGGGACTGTGTCAAAGAGTTGACGCATCAGGAAGGGTGAGAGCCACTTTACATCTTTAGATACAGCTTTAGGTATATCTAGATGTACCTAAAATGTTTAATAAAATAGTAGACGTATTGGGAACTACACTGGCATTTGTTTTTGTGTTTTTTTTAAAGATTTATTTTATGTATGAGTATACCATAGCTGTCTTTAGACACACCAGAAGAGGGCATTGGATCCCATTACAGATGGTTGTGAGCCACCATGTGGGTGCTGGGAATTGAACTCAGGATCTCTGGATGAGCAGCCAGTGCTCTTAACTGCTGAACCATCTCTCTAGTACTACATTGGCATTTGTAAAGTAACATTACCATGTTTCATGAAAAAATACCCAGTTATGACCCCAGAAATTTAACCTGTCCCTAGAGGTGGGGTTTGTTTGTTTTGATTTTAAATGTTTCCACTTAAAACGCAGAAGTCTTATATTCTTAAAAAAAAAACCCTAAAACTTGATTCAACAAATGAGGTCAAAATCTACTACTTTTAGACACTGCTTTTTTTTTTTTCTTTCTTTTTTTAAATTTGGTTTATTGAGACAGGGTTTCTTTAGATTTGTAGACAAGGCTAGCTTTGTCTCCCAAAAGCTGGGATGTACACTGTGCATCACCTCACTGATGAGCAGACAGCTACTTTCTACAGAAGGTTACTTTTAGATAAAACAGAGTATGTAACTTTTTGAAAAGTAAAACTGTGGTCATGAGTTCTGGTGGTATGTGTGTGTAATTCCAGCTACCTGTAAGCCCGAGAGAGGAGGATTTGAACTTCAGTAAGCCCGTGTAACATAGGAGACCTTGTAGATCAAAATTAGATTTTAAAGTGCAAGGAGCTGGAGGAAGGAAACACTTCATAGTTAAGAGAACTTGTCTGGCATGTTTGAGACCCTGAGTGTAGTGTCCTAGTATCACAAAATCATCGAAGTGGTGATACAGAACAGTAGTTCTATTAGATAGTTCAGATATACTAGAAAAGACCTAAGCATAATTTATAAACATAACTAATTTTTTAATAATACAGTTTTGATACTTGGCAGTGGTAATGCCTGCCTTTAACCTTAGTACTCAGGAGGCAAAGGCAGGCAGATCTCTATGTTCCAGGACAGCCAGGGATATCCAGGGAAGCCCTATATTGAAAATAATATAATAATACAAAGTAATAATTAATAATAATGATAAACTTTTGTTTGTTAGTTACCATCTATATGAAATCTATAATATTCAATATAACTATTCTCAAAGCTGAAATATTTACATGTTATAAAGTAATTGTGAAGTTGTGCTTGGTGGGAAATGAAAATTAAGAAAATTGCGTAAGGACTCGGGGGTACATGTAGTTCAGTGGCAGATACCTGCCTAGCATGTACAAGTGTACCACAAAATGAAAATTACTGAACACTGAAGTACTGAATCAATGATCCTCAACCTGTGGGTTGCAATCCCATTTGGGGTCTCTTAGGAGCAGAGAGAGTCCTCAGTATGATGTTCACACAGCTTTCTCTTTTTATGTAGCCTGGGGAATAGTACCAACCATATTAGTGTGGGTCTTCCCACTTCAGTTACTCTGATCTAGATAGTATCTAATAGAATTGTCTTTTTGGTGGTTGTGGATCCAGTCCATTTGACTAGCAATATTAACCATCATAGGTTGATAGTGTAGCTGTAACTTTAACCATTTAGTGTTATTCTACATTGTTTTAAAGGTAGATTTATTGCTATATATTTTGGATCACAGAGAACAAATTTAGTGAAAAAAGTGACTGGAAAGGCTGGAGAGATGCACACTCCTGTCAGGTTCCCAACACCCGTGTTAGGCAGCTCACTTGTCATAACTGCAGCACAGGGGCTCTGATATCTTCTTCTGGACTCATTGGTCACTAGCATTCACATGTGCATGTCTATACTTAAAATCTTTTTTAAAATGTGACTTTGAAATTACTCAGAGACTTAATGAGAAATAGCATAGATAATGAATTAAATAGACTAGACTGTCTAATATTTTGCAAATTATATTACTTAATATTTTGTTTGTAAAACCTTTTTGGTTTTGCTAGCCTGAAGCCATGCAAAAACTCTTGTTTGGTTCTATATTACCTAATTGAATTGTATGTTCACTGAAGTTTTCAGTGATTTTTTTTTTTCTTTTTCTTTTTTGAATTGGTGGCATTGACCCAGGACTCCATGCACTAGCTATGGGTTTAGCACAGTTTTAGTCATGGAGATGTTGGGGAATCAGTTAGCAGTAAGAGAGGCTACAATTTGAAGTCTTGAGGATGGGAACTTCTGTAAAGGGATTTTGACTGTTAGCATGTTAGCTGTTTTGAATTTCATTCAAGGACTGTCTGATTTGTAGGCACCTATAGAGTGACCTCTGTTTTTTTCAGACAAGTCAGTATTAAATGACTGAAATTTGTTATTTCATGTGTTAGTCATTTTTAGCAACAAAAATTATTTTAAGTCTGATGTACAAATTTCAAATGAAAATTATAAAACCATGCAAATGTTTATTAATCTATTTGTTTTCTTTTTATTTTGCAGCAATACACCTCTTGCTTTTTCCTCCAAAGTATGTTATATTAAGTTTCGTGACCCATCAAGTGTTGGTGTGGCCCAGCATCTAACTAATACGGTTTTTATTGACAGAGCTCTGATAGTAGTCCCTTGTGCTGAAGGTTGGTATCTTATGGTTTTTTCCTTATTGTTTTAATATCTGTCCTGTCTGTTACTATAGCCTTTAGCTTTCCTGGAAATTGGCCAGTACTCTTTGTGAGTCTGTTTGTGCACACTCACATTCGTGTGTGTGAAAATGAGAATAAAATTGGAAGAAGAAAAAAAAACACCTGTAGAAAATTATACTGAAGTGGTTAGTTTATTATTTATGGATATTTGAGATTTTACAACTGAACATTTAGAAAATGTATCAAATATTTGCATTTTATAGTTGGCTTTGGGTTTTCTGTAGCCAATTCGCAGATTATAAAAAAACAACAACAACAAAAAAAAACCTTAGAATTTAAAAACTTCAGTTGGTGTGAACACCTATTTTAAATGTCTGTGTAAGCATGTGCTCCTGAGGACAGTAGGGGTTCCCAGGTAGAGCCTGTGTCTGTCCAGTCAGATTGGGGCTGGGACTTTTTATATGTATTCGAAAATACTCAGTTTATTCTTTCAAATATCCTCTTAAGGTGGTTTCTCTCAATTGTTTCGAGACTATTGTTTCATATTCAGTGTAATTTTTGTTATACACCTGGAACGTTTTTCTTCGATTGGCTTTTATTGGGGAGGGTAACTGGTTTTTAAACCTCCATCAGGGAGTGATGTCAGACATGGGAATGAGGCCCAAAGCCTTCTTGTTACTTGTTAAATTTTACGTCTCACCTTGCTTTAAGAGCTAATTATTTTTTAAAAATTTTATGTTTTTCCAGTGACATTCATATATAATTGGCTATTGATTTTTGACAGTTTTAATGTACAATTAACTTAGAGTACTGACTGGCTTATATCCATACATTTAATTTTTTTTCTAGATAATAATAACTATAGCATAAAAGTATGCTTGAAATGATTTAATGGGCTTTTTATATGTAATTTTAAAAACTTGTAGTTACTGGATTTACGTTAAAATCATTAGTTCATCTAGAGTTTGCTGCACTTTGGGAGTTTTATGCTTGTTTCAGAATGCCTGTTTTGGAATGTTAAGAGCATTATAAAATAAAGCTCCTCCCAGAATGGTAATTTTGAAATCCTAGAACAAGAAGTTCTGGTTTCTTTTTTCCCCCTCCAGATAAATTCAGCAGCATATTTCTTGTGTTTAAGGGTTAGAGTAGATAGGGAAGATAAATGTGGTGAAAAGTAAATTATTTATCAGTATATTCTTATTTGGTCTTAAGAGCACAGTGAGCTCAGAGTTGGGGAGTAAGGTGAGAGAGCAAGACGTTTAATTCTGCAAAGTTCCGTGCTATGAAAATGCACAGGAAAAACAGCCTTAAACAAGAACCAGCTTGAAAGTACATAGTGTAGGCTTTTATCAGTACTGATTTTGAAGGAAGAATTTTAAATCATTGTTGGAACCTTGCTATAATCCCATAGAGTCAGAGAAACTGATTTGTAAGAAACTTTCACAGTAATGGAATATGGGAGTCCTTATTTTAGTTTGTTTTACTTGGTTGATTAAAACAACTATAACTTTAAGCATTTCTAATGCTACCATTTTGCAAGAACACTTCACCATTTTTGGACATTCGAATCTAAAATTCCATTGCATTTTTTTAATCTGTACCTTAATAAAGTATCTTAAGGTACCTTAATAAGATATCAGGAAAAACCAATGCATCTTTTTAAATTAGGTTTTTCAAATATAGCTGATTACTTTTACAGCTGTTAAGCCTGATTATGCACTTCCAGCAAAGAAGTAACACATTGCTGTATTAAACAAGCAGAAAAGAGCACAGTGAGAGAGAGAAGCAGATGAAGGCAGTCTGCAGTGGAGGAGCTCAGAGAGAGAGGTGTGGGGCTGTGTGTGCTCTGGACAGTCGACAGTTACATGCTTCAGCGCCGGGGAAGCAGGCCCAGGGAGTAAACGAAGAAACGTTTACCCACGTTTTCAGTTTCCTTTAGTGTGCTGTGTTTAGTTCAGACAGTGATGTGAGTCGAGGCTGGAAAAATGTTGATACCCATTAAGCAGGTACTACTGTTCAAAAATGTGCCATTTTGAATAAAGTATACCTTCATTATACTTGTCTAGATATGACCTTCTTGTTGTTATGTGCATTGCAGATTTCTTTTTATAAATGTTAACATTTAGAAAAAGTAAGATCAACGTAACAGGTGTGAGCCTAATCGTCAGTCATAACTTTATGTCCACATTTTCTGGTAGATGGATTTTGACTATTAATTTGGTTTTGTATGTTTTCTCTATGTGATATTTGTGCATTATTAGATGACTAGACTGGCCAAGGCAGACCTGTTACACTTGCCTGAGTTAGGCATTGTTTGCCATGCCACTAAACCTGCCGCCAAGTGAAACCTTCATTGGGGAAATGAGATCGGAGTCTGAACCGCAGAAGATGGACGCCCTGTCTCTGTTTTTATTGTTTTGCTTTGATTTCATTTCTTTTTCTTTTGTCCCTTTTTGTTTTGTTTTGTTTTGTTTTTGTTTTGTTAAATCTTTCACTTTTAACTTACTAGCTGGTTTTCCAGTTCTTTGTGAATGGTATTCCATTAAGAGGTTGTAATATGTTACAAATTTATGGGGAATGATTAACAGAGCTCAACCTTGAGATGAACCAAACTGTCCTGCAGTAAGTTAGAGTACAGTGCTGTGAGAATGCTCAGGCCTTCTGACTGGTCTTGTGGGTTAATGAGGTACATTTTGATCTTCAAACATTAAAACACTTATGAGACTCTTAGGAACATTTTCTGATGGGCTCAGTGCTTATTTTTTCCCCAAGTCTACATCTCTCATAAAAACCAACTGATGGCTTATAATTTTTGTCCTTCCCCTATAACTGTAGGCATATAAAACCATCAAGGAAAATAAGTGCATTTCTTTTACCATCTGAAGGTAGGGGGTGGTCTTTGTCTTTTATTACCTTGGTCTTATGAAGCCTTTTGTTGCTTCTGGGGAAATTGAAGAAAACTGTTCATTATTTATTTGCATGTATTTTTTTGTTTGCTTGTTTGCTTGATTTTTTTTTTTTTTTTTTTTTTTTTTTGTTGTTGAAAACTCTTCAGAGGTTACTAGCTTTTTAAGTGGATTCTGAGTGAGGACTCAAGTAGTATGAGAGATCTCTGCCTCAGTTTGGAAGTGTAGTTTGGGGAAAATGCTAAATGCTTGCTTGTGTTACACTTCTATATGCTCTAGGGGATCTTTAGAGGATACATTTTACAGAATTATAGTTTGGAAATAGCACAACGGAATTTTTCTTAAGAGTATCTTTAATAGAATAAGACAGAAATAATATGAGCTTAAAGTTACTGATTTTTAATAGTTTATTGTCATGAGGTAGCCGATAGCCCACTAATACTTAAGACAGAACTGAGACCTCACAGTGCTAAGTGATAAGCTTGGTTCATGTTGAATACCTTATTGTTTGTGTAGTCTCTATACTGTATGGATAACTGGGTTTGGTTATTGACAAATACTAAATTTGGCACATTACTAGATTGTAATTCAGGTAAATAAATTAGGGCACCTAAGCATAAAGTGTAGACCTCAGGATGGCAGTCATTCACTGAAGGGTTTCAGGTTTTAAACCTTAAAAAATAACTGTGTGTTTAATAGATAAAACAAATGTGATAACTAATATAAATAGTATAGTATATATACATATATGGGCATATATAGATAAGTAGCAATATTAGTAGTTCATTGTTATTTTTATATCTTCAGAAAGGCTTAACTTGTTATCATTCTGCATGTTAAGAAATTTGTTCTCCAGAATTTAAAGTAATAATCTCATTTTTTAAAATTAGTTAAATTTAGATGCTGTAAAATTAGAAAGTATGCATTTGCCAAAGCCACTAAACTGTATAATATAATAAATAATTTTTTTCTATAGATAAGCTAAGATCATTATCTAAAGTTTTAAATTACAACTTGAATTCCATCTGGGCTTTGAGGTCTTTTGGAGAGATTTTTGTTTATCTCTGTGCATCTGGTTGTTGTAAATAGGATTTACCATTGAAACAAGGCATAATGCTTTTGAAAATCTACCACATAGATTTCAGCTTGTGTGATTTTTGAAAATGCAGTTTTAATGCACTCATAATGAATTAACAGAAATGGTAATTTATATATGGAATCAAGTTTGAGAAATATACCTACCCCCCTTTTTTTGCTAAGAAGATAGGAAAAATGTAAAAGTTTTAGTCTTAGTCAAATTGTTTTAAATTTAGAAGCCAAATATGGCAGATAATGAATTTTAGAATAATTTTTTTGTTTTTTAAGTTGCAGGCATTTTTCTTAAATAGTTTTACTAAAAAAATGATTTTACTATTATTCCTGTTAGAAAATCACAGGCTTTATGAGAAAAGCATTTGTAAGCATTAGTCACTGTTCTCAGATAAGTATACAAAACTACATCTAGTTAGTAGTTTAAGAAGTTTCCTGAGACGAGGGAAATTTTTGTTGATTCAGACCCTAATTTTTTTTCTCAATTGCCTAAGGCATCTTTGGGATTGGATTCTCTGTAGGTGTTAGAGGGTGAGGTGCCTCATTGATGAATGGGTATGGGCCTTTTTAATTCAAGCTGATTATGTGTTCAAGTTTTCTGTTTTCTTCTGTTTATTTGAGATTGACTGGAGTCTTTGGAGGGTAATCAGAATTGTTTGCTTCTCAAGTAGTTAGCTTCAGTTACAGGATAGAGACTCTCATTATGGAGCAAATTTCAATTCGCACATATTTGGTTTTTTTTTCTTTTTCTTTTCTTTTCTTTTTTTTTTCTTTTTTTTTTTTTTGACTAATTTGGTTATTTGCCATTTCTGGGGATTAAACTTTAAAAAATGTTCTTCTTTTCTGTATCTGATGTTCTGTGTGCTATTAGTGACGCAGCCAACACGAACGGTTGTCATGTGTAACACAACTTTCGATCACCGCGAAAACAGCGTCCTGGGAAAGCGTCCATGCTTGATATCGTTTGGTTCATGAACATTAAGTTTCCAGTACAGGTGACCCATAGCTCAAAGTGTTAAATAATTGTCTACATTATTCAGTTTTTAAAATAATGTTCCATTAATGAGATTGTTAGTCTTTGAAGTTTTGCTCACTTTTATTTTTCCTAATAGAGCAGGATAAAAGGAAAGCCTTATGTTCTTATTTGTTTCTTTGTACGGATCTAATAGATAGATTCATTTATTATTATTATTTTTTAAGTGCAAGGGTAATTGTAAAATCATAGTGTAAAGTTGGTGTGGTGTTTCTGCTTTTCATAATATTTGGAACTTGCCTCTGCAGGTAAAATCCCAGAAGAAGCCAAAGCCCTTTCTCTACTGGCTCCTGCTCCAACCATGACAAGCCTGGTGCCCGGGGCAGGCTTGCTTCCCATACCGACCTCCAACCCTCTGACGGCCGTGAGCAGCGTAAGTCTTCGTGATGGTGTGGGGCTACATTTGTGTGTAGACTGAATATGGAGGAGGAATTAGTCTTACTTTGTTTTGTTTGGTGGCAACCACTCAAAGTCCATGCTTAAAAATTTACCCCACATCATCTCAGTCGATGTTGCTTTGGGAATTATTCTGAAATAATTGGGGGCTTGTTCACATTTGAAAATTCAGATAGGAAACTCGGTGCTTTAGGTAACACAGACTTGGAGGCCCAAGATCAGTTCTCAGTTCAAGAAAATCAGGATGACTTAAATTCATTTTAAGGGAGATAAACTTCGGTAATGGAAAAAGCATTTTAGAGATGATTGAGAAGGTGGAACAAGATGAAAATACGACAGAATCCTTACATTTTTGCTGTGTAGAATTAAACAGTTATTAATAGCTTGTGATTTCTCAGTAAAGGAAAGATAGAACCGTGAGAAAGTGTCTGGTCATACTCCATTTAAAGGAGGACCATTTGTCGGGCAAGGACTGTGAAGAAGTGGCTTCTGAGATTGACGATTGTACAACATCCTACTGCAGGAGACCGTGAACGAGATGATCTTTAGTTGAATGTCTGTGCTTGGGGAACTAATGCTGCTCAGTTTGGCTGGGACAGGGAAGGGAGAGAACTAGGGTGTAAGATTGGATAGGACAATGACTTGGTACTGCTTTTTAGATCATAGAGAGGTATTTGAATTTTATTTTTAGGGTGATTAGAAGCTACATGACCTCACATGTTTTTAAAACAGTGAGTCTGACCCCTATGACAAGAGGAAGTGACAGTGGTTTTTGTAAGCTTGTTTTTCATCTTTAGAAACTGCTCTTATTTAGCAGTTGTTAAATCTTAGTCATTTACAATATATTTGCACATATTGTCAGTGATCACTTTTATGGAGTAGCACAAGTAGAAATGAAAATGATTGTATTTTTTTCTTTCAAAACCTTTTTTTGTTACTTCTGCCAAATGCAGAACGTGTTTTAAAATTCTGCTATCTCTTTAAATATACTTTAAAATGAGCATGTCTCCTAATGTGTGTTCTAACACATATTTACTGATGTTCTAGAAAGCTTATCCGATGGGGCCCAGATAAATGGTTCAGCAGTTAAGAGCACTTACTGCTCATGCCCAGGACCTGGGTTGGTTCTCAGCACCTTTGTGAGGTGGCTTACAATCTTCTAGAACTCCACTTCTGGGGTACGCCATACCCTCTTTTTGCTCTCTGCAGGTACCTGGGTCTTTGTGGTACACACATAAACATAAAATTTAAAATTTAAAAAAGATGGTTTTGTGGTTTTTGGGTTTTTTTTTCCCCCTTTTGTTGTCACATTAAAATAGCTTACCAATTCCAGATTTTTCTTGAACTTTTGTCTACTTCAGCTTTCTTTTGTTCATGTTGATGCCTTGCGTTACCAGATCATTTAATTTCTCCACGATCCTTCCCTCCTCTTGGTCTTTCCTTTAGTCAGGGTCTCATATAGCTTAGGCTTCCTTTCAGCTCTGTACTGAGAAAATAACCTAGAAACTCTTCTTGGTCTGCCTGTCTCTGATGTGTGTAGATTACCATTGTGTGCCACCATTTCTACCTTAAATTTTTAAAAATTGGATTCTGTAATAACACTGTCCTAGTGCTGATAACAAGGATTCAGTAAACTTAAATGTTGTAGTAATGATTACAAACTCACCCAGTTGTTGTTTTTTGAATCACTAAAATACAGGTAACATTTGCAAATTCTGTATTTATGAATTCATTCACTTAGTAAAAGGCTTTGGAATCTCCAAAGCACTGTTGGCAGTGTGCACATACTCTAGAGTAATGATGAACTTGAGTCCCATGATGTGTAAATTTCCAGATGAAGCTAAGCATCTTCTGCTGTGTTTCAGTTCTCATTTTGCACACTTTGGAATTCTCTTTTTGTATATAATTTACTCTTAGATAGTTCCTCACACATGGTGCTTTAAAAAAAAAAGCTTAGTCAGTATTATGGAAATGTAGAAAAGTTTCATTTGTTGTTTTGTTGGCCGTGTATTCAGTGTTGAGAAATCAACATATATTAACTGAGGGACTCTTAGATAGAAAGACGCATCAGAAAGTTCTGTACTGAATGCTTGATGGACAGGGATATTGTCATGACAGACTCCCAGGAACCTAACCTCCCTTCTTTCTGAGACATTGGCCCAGTGTACAATAATGCTTATGGTGATCACAGAATGTAACTACACTGAACATTGAAAAGTACTGTTCATTTTCAGTATCAGTTTAAAGGTAGGTAAATATCCAGGCAATTAAAGAAATGTTTGTTATCTTAAAACCTAATGTTCAGATACATGTAGCTTAAAGCAAGGCGTCCCCCTTCTCCTTCCATTCACGCTGGATTGATCTACTGTAGCAAGATGAGAGGACAGTGCTTTGGACACCAGTGAAAACTGCTTCATAGCTTACTTTTGTTTTTTGTAGCTTGGTGTTTCACTAAGCAGTTTGGGAGCTATACCGGCAGCAGCACTGGACCCAAATATTACAACGCTTGGAGAGATCCCACAGCCGCCACTTATGGGAAATGTGGATCCTTCCAAAATTGATGAAATTAGGAGAACAGTTTATGTTGGAAATTTGAATTCACAGGTAACTGAGAAGAAATTGGGTGGTGATAGCTGCTTATTTTTAAAAATTCTGTTGATAAAGTATTATTTACTTGTTTTTAATTATGGTTATTAGCATATATTATATAATGGGTTTCATTATGATGTTTTCATATGTATTTTGATCCTATTCATTTCCCCCATCCTGTGGCCTCTTCCCACTCCCACTGATCCCCATTCTCCCAGCAAGCCCTCTTCTACATTCATGTCTCTCTTGGGGCCCAGTAAGTTTAATGGGGATTGGATATTAGGAGCACAGGCAAGGGTTGTTGACAGGAACATGGGGACAGTTGCCTTGTCACTAAAGAAAATGTACCCCTCACCCTGCAAGCATTAACTGCTTTACTTACCTGATTTAAAAAGGGAAAAACAGTATATTGTATTAAAATGTCATTCTGCTTCCTCAGACAACAACAGCTGATCAACTACTTGAATTTTTTAAACAAGTTGGAGAAGTGAAATTTGTTCGGATGGCAGGTGATGAGACCCAGCCAACTCGGTTTGCTTTTGTGGAATTTGCAGACCAAAATTCTGTACCAAGGGCCCTTGCTTTTAATGGAGTTATGTTTGGAGACAGGCCACTGAAGTAAGAAATCTTCAACAAAGAAATTTTAATGACTTAGAAAAAGCTGTAAAGTGTTTGATTTAATTAAGACTTTAAAAAAAACAGTAATTGGTAATTTGTGGAAAAGAAGACTGTGTTAAGTATAAGTGAAATCATGACACTGTAACCTTAAGACCTGTTGCTCTTTAATATGGAGTTGACTGCTAATTGTTCGCATATGATACATCATGGCTTTAGGCATGTTTCTGTTCAGTTCTGTAAGTCAGGTTTGTTTTGTGGTTGCAGATTAAGAGCAGCTTAACTTAAAATTGAACTGCAGAATTGCTTATAATAAGAATTTGAATAGATTCCAAATCCTAGGAAGAAAATAGTGTTAAGTATTTAGAAGTGTTTTAAATCAGACATTGGGAGTTTATCTGCTCATGGCCATCCTTGTTTGCAAAAAATTCATATCACCTTTTAGATTCTCAAGTCCAGAAATTGTAATTTATGCAGATTATTAAGTTGGCTTTGAGTTTTGTAGGTGGATCTCTTAATAGTTTTGGATTTTACTCTTAAATGATCAGTCCCTATTGTTGGGTGCTCAGTCTTCTCTGTGGACTGTGTAAGATAAACACAGCAGGTGTGTCTGTGTGTCACAGAAGCCACTGTGCCTAAAAAAGTGAAGTTTACCAGATGCCCTTCAGGTCTGACTCAGACATAGATAGGACAGTAGTGAATAAAATGACCATGTAGTCAGCTTCCCCTTCATCCTGCTGGTACATGCAGGGCATTAGCACAATGTAACTAAGAGTAGAAGCGGTCCATTTTAGTCCTGACCACCAGCATTGTCAGTCACACTTTTCTAAGGTATGTGCAGAAGCACTTGCAAACTTATAACTGCCTATTTAGTTGTAGAGTAAGGTAGACTTCAGTTTTTCCTGCTTTTGTTTCTTTGTTTAGCAAAAAAGTGTTAGGTGGAGATGAGATCATTTTCTATGGTTACTTTTGGCTATTCTGTATTTAGCTATTTTTATTTCCTTATGTGCTTTTCAGATGTCCTCAGATTTATAAACATGTATATCATACTAACATTTGTTTCATGCTTTATAAACTATGGTGTGTGTTTGTGATATACTAATATTTTTAATTTAGAATAAATCACTCCAACAATGCAATAGTAAAGCCTCCTGAGATGACACCTCAGGCTGCAGCTAAGGAGTTAGAAGAAGTAATGAAGCGAGTGCGGGAGGCTCAGTCATTTATCTCAGCAGCCATTGAACCAGGTAAGGCCACAGTGTTGTTGTACAGGACGTAGTCTAAAGACCATAGACTCAGAACTGCAAGGGATTGTAGGATTACACTGCTCAGTTCCCTCATTGTACAGATCAGAAGACTGAAACTCAAGACAGAGTAAGTGGTTTACTCAGAGCGACTCAGCACAAACCAGCTTTGCCCTGATACCGAACTGATGCACTTTAGCCGTAGTCAGTGAGTAGTCTGTGGAACAAGTCAGTGTGGAGGCTGGTTTACTGAAAGCAGAGTGTGAATGTTTCTGTGAAGCCCAAGAGGAAAGAAGAAATGTTTAAAATGTTAAATGGAGGCAGGTTGCCTTTCCCTCAAAGTTTTAATTTTAAGATAAGAGAAAGTGCATCTAACTTAGAAACAGCATACCCAGTTTTGCCAGATTAAAGGAAAACTTACTCAAATATTTGTGTTGCTAAATACTTTAAACTCCACTCTAAAATGTCTGTGTGATTTATCTTTCATTAGATTTCCTAAATTAATACTTGGAATTTAGGTTCAGTTCTAACAAAATAAATGTAGGAAGGTCTTAGCCTCACTGTCATAGGAATTGCAGACATGTTTTGATCTGACGTTATGGCAGCAACAAAATACTACGAACAGCTGTTTATAATCATGTGGTTTATATGTACTGCTGCAGGGTGGCTGCACTCAACGAGTTTGTGCAATGACTTTCTTGGATGTTTCTGAAGGATAATTGCACAGGAGGAGGATGTACAGAGAGTAGGCCCCTTGCACTATATGTGGTATATTCCACTTGTGCCTAATTATTAACTGGGATCTTTAATTGTTCTGAGCTTACGCTGCAAAGTGGTTTTTTCCTCCCAGAGTCTGGAAAGAGCAATGAAAGGAAAGGCGGTCGATCCCGTTCCCACACTCGCTCAAAGTCCAGGTCTAGCTCAAAATCCCACTCTAGAAGGAAGAGATCACAGTCAAAGCACAGGTGAGACTCTACTGTCAATGCTCAATGTTCTCTCAGTTTGTATTTCAAATAGTTACGATGCCAAAGTATCAGAACTCAGAAATCTCATTAGTGTTTGCTTATCTGGTAGTGTGCCTATTGTTCCAAACTCTTGCTCTGATGAAAATATTGCAGTTAAGGGCTATACCAGTGCTGCCCAGCCCGATTCTCTCTTTCTGTATGCTCAAAAGAAAGCATTTTTTCTAATTGATAATTTTTAATATTTTCAATAATCTTTAGTTTTAGAAAGTTTTCTATTTGCATGTGTTTTATACTTGAATTTTTTTCAAACTAGCCTTTTCCGCATATGTGACAAGGTGTTTGATTCTGTCCTGAGAAAAGCTAATGCTGACCGCAGTTCTCTCCAGCCACCCTCTGGCCCAAGCTCTAGTGCTGTCCTCAAGTTCTTTTTGTCCTGTTTTGATCATAATTTCAGTATTTTAATTTTTTCCTTTTCTATGTAATTGCTTTGTGTTTGGTGCAAAGGATATCTTAGAGTGTAGATTGCAGCATGTCCTGATTTGATTGGAAGTTCCTTGAGAATTTTGCCTGAAGTGTAGTACGTTCTTGTTGCATGCTGAGTTACTATGTCTTGAGAGAATGGCACAGAGATGTGTACATGCATGTGTAAGGTGGGGGAGTTAAAGGAGGAGGTCTCAAGGGAAGCCTCCCTAGGACCTCCAGTCTACTTTGTCTGTGGTGATCAAGGAGATTCTAAGATGAAATAGCAAAACAGAGAGATTTTTCTTTGACTTTTGTAAACTATACTTCTACCCCCCTTAATGGTATGGTCCATACATAGTTTGCAAAATCTTCTTTGGGGACTTTGGTGTCTCTAAGCTCTTAGTTTGGCAAGCTCAAAATCAGGTCCCTCAAGTTTAAGCCAGCCTGGTGTACATAGTAAATACAAATCAACTAGACCTACCATAGTAAGACATTGTCTCAAAATCACCCAGAATATAAGTGCAGTAGGAACCAAGGCTAGAGCAGAAAGTAGAACAGATAGAGCAGTGTGGAAACCAGGGTGGATGGACTGCACGTGGTGGCAGGAGAGTGGAGGTCAGGAAAGTCTGAAAGTGCCCAAGAGGAGTAAATGAAGACTCATTTCCTGACTCGACTTCAGTGGCTGTAAAGGACAACGAAGCTCTTAGGCTGAGAAAAAGTAAAACTTTTCCATTAACAGTGGTTTATTTGATAATATGTGAAGCTTTATGTGCTTTTAACAATTAGGTCAATAGCTGAGTTGTCTGCTTTGTCTACTGCCCACTTTAAAGTCTTTTAGTTCACATACTGTTTTCTTCCTCTAAGAGTTTATTATGTCTTCTAAAAGTTTAAAATGAAATTTTGTCAGTTCTTATTATTAGTGAATGTATTTTCATATAGATGTATCTGAGGCTAAAATTAGAAATCAGTGGCTCTTGGCACACATGTACACTCAGAAATAAATGTGCTAAATGTGCTTTACACATGCATATTGAAATACACATAGGCTAACTACAAGAGAAAATGAGTTACCTTTAAATAGAGGCATGGAAATCTTTAATTAAAGACATAAGACTTGAGTTTGACCTGAAAGAATCTTCCGACACTTTACCCCATTCCCCAGCTGACTTAATAGGGCAGAGTAGATTATAATGTTACATGTTTCTAGAATTTTGCATCTCAGGCAGAAAACTATTCCCATGAAAGTTTTTAAAGTTGAGTTGCGTTCCAGTCAATTTTTGGGGAGCAGAAGAGATTGGACAGTGGGTGCCAAAGTACATAAAGGAAACAGATTAAGTTCTCACCTGCTACAACACATAGGGTGCTTAGAGTTTGTAGCAATTTATCATATATTTTAGAGCTAGAAGAAAGGAGTTAAAAATCTGCTGTTAATAAAGGAATATTCCATACTTAAGGAGAAGAGTGTGGGTGACACTGAGTCTGATGACTATACTTTGTACACATATATGCAGCTATCATTCTGTCCCGCAGAAGTAGATACATTTCCTGTGTGTGATCATTAAAGGGGAGTGGTGCCAGTTTCGTCAACCGTCCCTCTCCTTCTTTTGCATCTCCTTTGATGGTGAGAGGGAGGGAGAAAGGAGTGGCTGTCCTTGGCTAGGATTTGAGGAGTATATTTCTGCTTTGCCCAGATTTTGCTGTTTTATTCACAGAGTTAGTGTTGGGAACATGATTATTGTATTTTAAGTTACATAAACTTGACAGATCAGATTAGTAACTCTATGAAATAGTGTTTGAATGGAAACATTGATGTACAATTGAGCTTTGATACAGTGTACCAGTAAGTTGCTATTTGTCATTTAATTTGAAAATAATTTTTAGACAGTTTAAAATGAACTATACATAAATTTTGGATAAATGAAAGTGTATTGCTAGTAAGATTATGTTAAGATTATGTTAGCAATTGGGGGTAGGTAGTCTAGGGATGCATCTGGCCTCAAAGCCCACCTCGGACTTTTTTTTTTTTTTTTAAATCCTTTTTTGTAGAATTTGTTCTGATTTATTTTATTAAAACATGACTATCAATGGGGCTGGTGAGACAGCTTAGCAGGTAAAGATTATTTCCACTAAGCCTGGAACCTGAATTCAATCCCTGGGACCCACGTGTTAAAAAGAAGGACCCACGTGTTAAAAAGAAGAACCCACTCTACAAGTTGTTGTCGGACCTTCACATGTACTTTGACACACACACACACACACACACACACACACACACACAGTAATGTAACTAAAACAAAACCATAACCATGATGATGAATTTTGCGTATATAAAGCATACTATGAAAAGCTTACATATTCCTGGCCTCTTTGGAAGAAAGAAGACAGTTAACCTGTATGCTAATTTAAGCATTCTGCTAGGGGCTGTAAGGCACTTTGCAAACATCATCTGATTGAGTCCTCATGATAAACGTTGGCAAGTGTAGGTGGGATTCAGATTGCAGAGGAACATGGACTTCTAGTACAGACCAGGGACTTAGCCGGAGCTCACAGTCACTGTGGCAGACTCAATACCTCACCACTTCCGTATTTAAGCTGTGTAAGTGTGTTCTGCTACACTTTAAAGGAATTTGTCCTTTTGTTTTGCTGTAGCGTTGGGAATCAAATCCAGGGCATTGTATTTTCTACAAACTTGCATTGAGTTACATTGGCAACCCTATTTTATATTTCAGTAAATAGTACCTAGGATATTTTATTAAGAAAAAAATAACACTAAAATATTCTCAGTTTATTTCAATGGGGCCTCCTCAGAACTGAAATAACAAGTTATGTTTTTCTGGGGGGGATAATAGAGTAATAAAGGTTTCTTTTAATAGTTGATTATAATTAGAGTTATAAGATCAAGACACCACATCTGACGTTTGAATATCTGATTTCTCATGCTTCGTTTGTTACACTATTACTATCATCAATACTATCCTTCCATATATATTTGATTAAAATATTTTTTATAAATGTGTTCTTTGACAACTTTATTACTTTTTTCCTAACATTTGTTGCGACAAACAGTGCATGGCCACTTATAGAAATTGTTGAAGTATACACCTGCTCCCCTCAGGATGAATCACAGCTAGCTTACAAGGAAGCCAGGAATTAGAGACAATCTGTGATGTGAAAACTTGGGCCAACGGAACAGTCTGCAGATTTGAGGCATGTGATATTCTGATGAAAAGGAAAGCTATCCCTGACAGAGAAAATAACTATTAAATTATTTTTGTTTTGCACGATATAACATAGCTGGCAAACTTTCCAGTAATTTATTTTGCTATTATAATGAGAACATTATAGAGGGGTCATTTAAGATCTTACTAAATAGAAAAGTTTTTCTAAATGATTTTATTTGAATATAAGAATTCTTAGCTTTTTTTGGAGTTGAAATTCTAAGAATATCTTTTGACATCTTTACAATTTATTTTCCTTTAGGAGTAGATCCCATAATAGGTCCCGTTCAAGACAGAAAGATAGACGTAGATCCAAGAGCCCACATAAGAAACGCTCAAAGTCTGGGGAGAGGCGGAAGTCACGGAGCCGGTCGCGGTCTCGGTGAGTTAGTGAGCAATCACAGAGAGTTTAAATCTTATCATTGTTTTCACTCATGCGAAATTGTGGTTCAGGTTTAGTAGAAATAAGGCTTTCTTGTTGCTTTAGCGTCTTAAGATTAATATTGATTGCCTCTGATGCAACTATGGCCAGTGTGGTTTAGCTCAGCCTGCTGTATCTCAGCTCAGCTCTACTCCTGAGTTACACAGAAATTTCTACTTTGTTTGCAGTCAATGCAGATGATTTTTATTGGTATTTGTGTAGAGAGACCTCTTTCTGAGAGAGAATTATTTTAGCCAAAAATGTATTTTTTTTAAGGGACAAGAGAAAAGATACCCGAGAAAAGGTGAAGGAAAGAGTGAAGGATAAAGAGAAGGAAAAGGAGAGAGAGAGGGAAAAGGACCGTGAAAAAGACAAGGAACGGGGTAAAAACAAAGACAAAGACCGTGAGAAGGAAAAGGACCATGAAAAGGAGCGCGACAAGGAGAAGGAGAAGGAGAAGGAACTAGATAAAGACAAGGAGCGGGACAAAGACAGATCCAAAGAGACGGATGAAAAGCGGAAGAAGGAGAAGAAGTCCAGAACACCACCCCGAAGTTACAATGCATCACGACGGTCTCGTAGTGCCAGCAGGTTTGGTGATACATAACTTCTGTGTGTGCGTGCAAGTGCACATGCCTGTGGGTGCTGATGTGTGGAGGTCATAGGGTGACATTGGATGTGGTTCATTGGCCACGACACAGTAGGCTAGACTGATTGGCCAGTTAGCCCTGGGGATCTGCTTGTTTCTGCCTTGCCAGTACTGGCATTAAAGATGCATGCTACCAAGTCTGTTTCTGTTAATCATGTGTTGTGCTTTCCCACATGGGTTCTGGACGCAGAACTCGGGGCCTCATGCTTGCATGACAAATGCTTCACTGACTGAGCTATCACTGCACCTTGCTTAAACTTTAGCCAAGAGGGACTGATGCGTACATTTTTAACTGAGGGGGAATACTGTATGCAAGCACAGTAATTAGTAACATTTAACCTTAATTAGCAAGTCAGCTTTTCTTCAGCAGAGGGATTACTACATCATTGAATCTTCTGGATGAAATATTTGGACACACTTAGCTGTCTTTCATAATGTAATATTTAAGTCTGGTTAATTTTTACTTACTATTTTTCTTAGAGAAAGGCATATGATGGGACAATGTTTTTAAGATGCCTATGTAAAAATTCTTGTCTGATAGCTGATCTTTGAGACTTTGTTGTCTCTCTGGAGTGGTATGGTAAATCTTAGCATGTTACGTGATTTCCATAGTTGTAGTGTGATTCCCGTCTGTCAACTAAGTTAGCTTTAACTTCCATTATGCTTTATGTATGATGTTTAAGTATTCTCATTGGTTAGTTTTAAACATTAGATCTTTTTCTCTTAGGACTATTTTTTCCACTTATTAATAGATATACTGCCACCAGGTGGCAGCATGTTGCTATGGTAGCAGGTACAAAATGAGACTCTTCCTCAAGGTTGTTTAAACCCTTTATCCCTGATTCCAGAAGATTCTATTATGATAACTTAAGCCTAGTCTTTTAAACTAAATAAATGTTTCAATAAATTTTGAAGTTTGTTTTTCATTGCATATGAGTAGATAAATGAATATATTTCCTATTTTGAAAAATGTTATTCTACAGCTTATTTTTTTACGCTAGCCTATTAAAAGATAATAAAAGCTAATTGTAGTGTTCATTGGGTTCTGGAATAACAAGCCAAATCTAGTTCTTAGTTGACTTGAATCTTTCACCTTATTTACTTTTTCCAGCAAGGTTGTGAGACTCCTAGACTGTGGAACTTAAAACTGGCTCAGAACCATGAAGTTGAAAACAGTAACACTGGTCACAGCAGGCTCAACATAGAAACATTGAAACACATTTAAACAGCCTTTTCCCTGGGTATCAGCCTAACCTGTGACTGCACCCTGGTTGCAAGTGATTTTGTTGGTCATGCTGTGGGCGCCTTCATGTTATTGTGCCATTCAGATACTTTGCTTCACAGCATCAAATGATTTGATTCCTTTTTAATTAGTAACATAAACTCATTTTTCCAGTAACACTGAAATGCTTGCTGGCTTTTTTCCGCTGCATGCTCAGCTCGTGCCTGCCCGCCCGCTCGCCCGCCCGCCCGTGTGCTCGCTCTCCTGCTTGCTCTCCTGCTTGCTCGCTTACTCTCTTTCTCTCTTACTTTCTCTTGCTCCTGCTCTCATTCTTCTCAACAGAGTTTGTGTAGCTCTCAATATGTAGACCTAGCTGGCCTCAAACTAAGAAAGATCATGTGACTTTCCAAAATGCTTGGATTAAAGGCGCCTGACTCCTTTTATGTTTAAGGGAACTAAAGGGTTCAAATCCAGTTCTGATTTTGATTCTTAGAACTCTGGGACCTAGAGACCAAATGAGCTGGGGAGAGTTAGTTAGTTAGTTAGTTAGTTAGTTAGTTAGTTAGTTAGTTTAGTTAGTGTGTACAGAAACTGATTGTCTGCGAATTCTGTCAGGATCAGCAGCTATAGTTATTACGCTTTAGTAGACCCTTCTTTTTCTAATGTTCTGAGTTGCTCACTGAGTAGGAAACATTCTAACTGCTCAAAACAATCTACTTCATGCTTTTATTTCAACATTGTCTCCTAATCTATATTTTCAAAGAAAGATTTGATACTTAAAAAATGTTGATTGCTTAAAAATTACTATTATGAAAGGCAAGGAAAGGCAGAGTGTTACTCAGTGCTTTTCTACCATGTGTGAGTAGGGTTTGGTTTCTCCAATATTCTGTTTCTGCCTCCCACAAAGAAATAGACTCTTCATCAGTTGAGCACCTGCCATGTG
The DNA here is from genome assembly GCF_947179515.1 of Apodemus sylvaticus. Lineage (NCBI taxonomy): Eukaryota > Metazoa > Chordata > Mammalia > Rodentia > Muridae > Apodemus > Apodemus sylvaticus. Next base: position 57,062,837 of record NC_067487.1, read on the forward strand.
CCAGGCTCTATTCCTAACACATTACTGGTGTTATCCTCTAGCCCCAGCACAACCCAGGACGCCTGGAGTTACTGACTTTGGGTTTTCTTTGTTTTAGCAAGGAGAACTTGAATTTCAGAAGATTGATGTTTTGGTGGTGTGGTCAGTGGATCTGAGAGCTGCTGCTCTTGTATGTGGGATGTGTGTGTGCAGTGTGTGCATGGATGTTGGCATGCATCACGGTTAGAGGGCAGTCTCTGTCTTCTCTGTCATTCTCCACCTGAGGTTTTTGAGACAAAGTCTCACTGAACTTGAAACTCAGTGACTACCCAGGCTGGCTAGCAAGTCTCCCAGATGCTCCTGTCTCTGCCTCTTGGTGCAGGACTACAGGTATGTGCCTCTCTGCCAGGCCTTTCCCAGGGGTGTTTGGGCAGCAAGTACTTATTTACAGAGCAGTTGCCCCCAGCCCTTGTCAGAACTTCTTATATATAAGATTATTGGCTATACTAATAATTTGATAAATATGTCTTCATACCTCGTCCCTTGAGTTGTGGATGTGGTGAAGTTCATTGATTCTAAGTTAGTCACTCTTAAATATGATGTAGTTTAGAATATGTATTATCTGTTAATTTTTTTCTTTTTGCTTATTATTTCCTTATCTAAATTTCAGATTTTAACTACTCGCGTAAATTTGCGCATTAATTTTAAATGACTGGAACAACAGTGATGATAGTAATCTAGAGGGGAAACAGTTTCTCCATAAGTTACTTAAATGCTTTTTCATTCTGATACATCTAAGCCTTAGCAAGATAACTTATTTTACAATTTTTCCAGACTTTGTTACTTTGTTAGAAAACCTTTGCAGTGATGCAAGAGGAGCAGAAGCACAATGATGGGAAAGATTTTAGTTACTAAGAGAGAAGATACTGGAGTCTGAGCCATCCTTGATATTTTTTCCATTTGAAAAATTGTTCTAGTGAAACCCATCACTTTGTATACTAACTTGAAGATTTTAAAAGAATTTAAAGTATGTCAATGAAAAGGAGGTTGTCCTCTATTTTCTCCTGAAATTTTACATGATGGTTTTGCCAACGATAAATGTATGGTTCATAATTTGATCTACACTAAAATCAGGTAATAAAACATGCTTTTAAAAAAGAGTTTAATGGGCCTGTAAGGGAGTGGCTCAGGGCACAGCACCGTCAGCCGTGGGGGGTCTGGGTCTGATCTCCAGGATCCTTTAACTAACCTCTCCCAGTGAAAATAGAAACAAGCTAGGCTGTAGTACAAGCCCAGAGTCTCAACACTAAGGAACTTAAAAAACATTAAAAAAAAAAAAAATCAAACTTTATAGTTTGAACTGTCCTTAATTTCAGTTGCTGAATTTAGAAAAGTGATTTCATTTGTCTTTTAGGGAAAGGCGGCGGAGGAGGAGCAGGAGTTCTTCCAGATCACCAAGAACATCAAAGACTGTAAAAAGAAAGTCTTCTAGGTCTCCATCTCCCAGAGGGTAGGTGGATGTATCTGGTATAACGGAAAGAGGGAGCAGGAAATAAAAATGAGTTTCTTTTTCAATCTCTTTTTTATGTTTTGGTTTTTGAATGGCAAATATATTTGTCTTCTTCAGAATAGTTTTTAAAACCATCCATGTGCTCATCCAGTCTGTCCATATAGGAACTTACCATTGCAAATCCCTCCCCACCCCCGGGTTTATATAGTTAGAAATGGAGGTGTATAATTGTTTTACTTAGATTAAAAAGTATCACAGAACAGATAGGGGTCATACCTTTTGCCATTCTTCACTATAAAAAATATGTCCGCAGTGGTGAGGGAATCTCTCTGTTCCTTTTGATTATGCTGGCTGGGACATTGGTTCTGTGACAGTGCTGTTTTCCTTCTGCTGTGGGGAAAAAATGTGGCGGGAAAACTGGCAGGCAAGTTCCGCATAGGAGAAAGCTATGGAGAGAGGCTGGCTGCCTGGCTAGCGGGGAGGTCTCTGCCCAGAAGGTACCTGTTTGGCCCCGGGTACCTGTTGAGGAAGCATGGCTAAGAAGAGGTTGGGTCCTTTCCTGGGGGCTGGAGATGCTGAGGCCTGATCCATGCTCCTACGTGGCGGGTTTTGATAAAAGACATCGTTTCAAAGCTTTAATATAGGAAAGTAGGAAGAGAAAAGGAGATAGAGAGAGAAAGAAAAGATAGATGAAAGCTGGCCATGACCACGTGGAAAGAGGGGAAAAAGAAAGGGGAGAAAAGGGAAACAGGGACAAGAATGTGGGGGCAAGAGAGAGCGAGGAGGGGCAAGAGAGCGAGGAGGGGCAAGAGAGAGCGAGGGGGGGTCAAGAAGCCTCCTTTTATAGTGGGGCAGTGGAAACCTGGCTGTAGCCAGGTGACTGTAGGGGTGGAGTCCAGCCAGAACAATGGCCGCAGGGTTATGGAGTTGAGGAGTCAGGAGTCTGGGAGCATGGCTCACTGGTTCCATCCCTTGTAGGATGTTCTACTAGGTCTCTGGAGTAAGCCTTGCTCAACCAGGCCACAGACTGCCTTACACGCTCCCATATTCTGTCTTCTTCCCATGTACTGTTTATTTCAGCTTTTGTCTGTTCCTTTTTACATAATTAGGCAAATAGGCATTTTCTAATTTTGTTTCACACAAAGAATCGCATACTCTTATGTATTTGTGTAGTCAGTGACTATGCCCGAGTCTCATTGGTGTTTACACACCAGTAGACCAGATGACCCTTGAACTTGTGGTGATGTACTACGTCTGTTCATCTATTTTTGTGTTTTAAATTTATTATTATTAGTGTGTGTGCGTGTGTATGTGCATGGAGGGGCATGTATGTGTGTGGAGGCTGAAAGCCATCTTTTTCAAATTAGTTCTCTCCTACTTATATGTGGGTTCCAGAAATGGAACTTGTGGTTCAGGTCACACAGTGTACACTGTTACTCTGAGCCATTTAGTCAACTCTTTGATGTATTTTGAAATAATTTTTGTATATGCTTAGTGGTAGAGTTCCGACTTCATTCTTTGGCATTTGGATTTTAAGTTTTCTCAGCATCACTGTTGAAAACAGCCATTTTATCACTGAATGATGATCTTGGCCCCCATCTTGAAAATCATCTGACCTGGTATCCAAGAGTTTATTCTAGGCTATTCCACAGGCTTACATGCTTGTCCTGAGGCAAGTACCATGTTTTCAGGTATTGTAGTTTTGTAGTCACTGTGAAATCAGAAATTGGGAGTCATTTAATCATGTTTTTTACTTTGATTTTAAAATATTTATATATTTGTTTATTTTGTGTGTGTGTGTGCCCGAGTGTATATATGTTCACAAGGTGTATATTATAGGAGCCTGTGGAGGTAAGAAGATGTCAGATTCCCTGAACTGGGGGTTCTAAAAGTGCATTGAGTGCTCTTAACAGCTGTGCCATCTCTCCAGCATCTGCTTTGTTCTTGTAAAAATCATTTTGGCTATATGGTGAGCCTTGAAGGTGTCACACAAGTTTCATACATATTTTTGGTATGTCTGCTGCTGATGCTGTTAATGGTGTCTGTAGGACCATATTGCGTCTGTGTGTTGTCTCGGCTGGTGCTCTTTATGGCGTCCAGTCTCGCCTGCCGCGGTGCCTTCTGCACACTCTTTCATTGCTGGCTGTGCTGGTTAATATAGGAATTGGTGGTTTGGTTTTGTTATCTTTGGTTAAATTGATTGTATTTTCTTAAAAATGTTATTGTTGTTTTATTTGTAATTATATGTTTGTGTGTGGGTTTGTGCATGTGAGCACAATACCTGCAGAAGTGGGCAGGGGAGACACAGGTGGTTGTGACCTGCCTGGTGTGCTGGGACTGAACTTAAGGCTGCGCATGCTTGTGAGCCTTCTTTTTATTATTTATGACACTCCTTTCTATCATTCTTTGGATTTATTTTTTTTAAGTCATATATAAAGACATATAACAGACATGATGTTGCTTTGTTTTGAGGTACTTGAGGGTTTTTTCTTTTGTTTTGTAAAGTTTCTTGCAAATAAATTTACAATTTTTTTTGTTTTATGTATTTAGAATTGTAGGTGTGGCTAGAAATTTCTTGGTTTTGTTTTATATTGGTTTGGTTTGGGTTTTTTGGTTTTTGTTTTTTTTTTTTTTTTTTGAGACAGGGTTTCTTTGTGTAGCCCTGGCTGTCCTGGAACTCACTCTGTAGACCAGGCTAGGCTGGCCTGGAACTCAGAAATCCGCCTGCCTCTGCCTCCCAAGTGCTAGGATTAAAGGCATGTGCCACCACCGCCTGGCTAGAAATTTCTTTTAACCTAGAACTCACCCATATTTACTTTTAGTATGTAGTCATTTCATTTAAAAATAAGCTGGGTCTCTAAGCCAATTTGGTTTGTTTCTGTTATTTAGAATGGCATGTGCATCTTGTTTTATCACCTTGCCAAATGATTAGCCGGTGACCCCCAAACCTCTTATAAAATACCATTTTCCCCAGCGACCTGAAATGATACCTTTGTTGCAACAGATTGTCATTTGCTTTGGATCTGCTTCCTAGTTGTCCTCAGTATTTTCATTAATTTTGAGTCTACCTTTAAGCTACTCAAAGAGGGAACTGCTCATATTTCCATGTTAGAGCCATCTTGGCCTGACCATGTGCTGTTATGCTTTTCAAATGATATGCATAATTTTCCCCCTATGATCTTAGGGGTTTGTGATTTTCTTTTAGTAGTGCCTTTTGTGTGTTTTAGGTTTGGCTTTGAATTGTTGGTTCCTGTTTCTAACGGTAGATGAGATGGGCAAGGAGTGTAATGAATTACCTGAAGTTCTAGCATTTACTGAAGCTCTTCTGCTTCTGCTTCTCTGTTTGTTTTTCTTTTTTCTTTTGCCTTCTCTGTTAAAAATCAAGTAAGTCTCAGAAATCAAACTCAGGTCATTATGCTTGGTGTCAGCTAAGCCATCTTACTGATCTCTTTTTATTCCCTCTTGAATGTTCACACATTAGCCTGTGAAAACATTACACACTAATACGTGGTACATTTGGAGAATATGAAAACAAGGAAGTTTGTAGGGTTAGGGATTCAGTAGGAGAGTTCGCTTTACTAGAAAACAGTGTCTGGTTTAGGGCAGCATCTTCCTACATGATGTTGATCTGTGTATGAGGAGCTATTGTATATAGTTTAGGCTGATTGTAGTTGGTTTTTAGTCTCATCCTTATTTCAGTATATAAGTATATTATATAAGTATAAGATATAAGTATATCTTGAGCATTTAAAATGTAATAAATTGATGGTACCAAGTTGTGTTTTAAAGGAACATGTGGTGGCTACTGCTTAAATCACTTTAACCCCGAGTGAAGCGAAGGGTGGGGTGGAGGACCTGGTTTTGTTACTTTGCCAAGCCAATTTACTAGCATGCCTATTTACATTGCATTGTCTTGCATGGCCTGTTAGATAAGGATTGCTGTCAAGAGTATAGAGAGTATAGGTCCTCAAATTCTTAAAGACAACTCTTGCATTTTCAATATAGCCGAAATAAGAAAGATAAGAAGAGAGAAAAAGAACGGGACCACATCAGTGACAGGAGAGAAAGAGAGCGTTCCACCTCCACAAAAAAGAGTTCTAGTGACCGAGACGGGAAGGAGAAGGTGGAGAAGACTAGCACACCAGCTAAGGTAAGCCACTCAGCCAGGGCCTGCAGGAGAGGGGAGCGGTGCCCGTGCGTGCTCTTGCTGTCCGCTCTAGCTGCCTTGAAGAGATGAGAGCCTGTTGTAGAGAATCAGTAGAACATACAAGGGGAAGAGTTTGTTATCTCTGGGTAACACGTGTCTTTGATAATCTCAGGACACATTTGAACAAAATTGATGGGCCTTTTCGTCATTGGTTTTGAAATGTATAGCTAAAACTAGGCTTGATGTGTAATACATAATTGAAACCAAATTTCCTAATACAGAATTGAAAACTAAACTCCCTAGTTAGCTTTTCCTTGGAAATTGTAAGTACTTGTGAATTATGACAGTTCACTCTTTGCTATCTTGTCTTCTTTAATTCTGTTGGAAATATGATTCTGGAACTTTGATACTGACAGCGTTTGTCATCATCAGTGACATCAGCAGTATTTCTTTAGCATGAATTATGACTAGGGCATTCATTGTTCTCTGATCCTTCCTTAGCCTTAGGGCAGAATTTGGACTGCTTTTCAAGGAGGAAGAGGGACTTTTTGTACATGTTCACATTTATTTCTTGTAGTTTATTGGAAAGTTATTTGGCTTCTTTTGTTTTACAAGGCTGATTTCTGATTTTGAAGAGCTACAATTTCTGTTTACTTGTTGTATTCTGATTTTGTTAACCATCTTTTGTGGGGAATAGCAATAGTATACAAAGGACAAGTTGATGCATGTGCTTGCATGTTTTTTTAATAAAAGAAAACAATGTGTTTTATTCACAAAAGACATGTCATTTAGGCACAACTGTAGGTGATTATTGTATAAGATAGTAAACATGCACATGATGTGTTTTGCAGGAGAAGGAACATAGTAAAGAGGCAGATTCAACTGTGAGCAAAGATGCAGGTGAGAAGGGCTCTCCAAGGACTGAGGAGGAGAATAAAGTGCAGCACAATGGGAATTGCCAGCCAAATGAAGAGAGTCTGTGCAGCAAGGCCGACGCCGTGTAGGCCTCCCCGTCCACCTCCTCCACGGCGGGCTCCAACCCAAAGCTCTCAGTTCAGAACAAGGTGTAAATGAAGACAGAAACACATATATGGTAACTAAAGCTTTTAAAGCTATGAGGTGACATTGCGAACATCTTGTTACTGAGCATGGACATCATGAAACACCAGATGTTATTCAAACTGACCATCTTCTGAAGTCTGCATTTCCATGGTGGCTGCCACATTTCTCATGTGGTGGATGCATCCGTTTTTGCCAGAAAGGCAGAGATCCAGAGCAGAACTGTCCACAGAGATGAGCAGGGGAGGCTCTTAACAAAATGCTAGTTACTGAATTTTGTATTGTTTTACTTTTTTAAAAAAAAAATTTCAATATATACAGTTTGATGATGTGCTTGAAATTTGTGCAAATATCCATACACTCTTGTAAAGTGCAAATTATGTAAGAAGTTTTAACATTTACTTCACAGGGATTACAGTGATTGTGGTAAATCGCACTATTGGGTTTTCTCTTGCTCACTGTTTTGGACATCAGTTTTTCTTTAAAACAGTTTTACAGATTAACATTGCTTAAATAAGTGATTAAAAACCAACTGACAATGCATGCTACTGTTCTTCAGAAGAAGAGCATCTGTGTTGAATACTAATAATGTATTCAGTGTTTAGAGTCATTGGGTCTGCCATGAAATGAGCATTTCTTCTTAAACTTCCTTAACATTTCCAAGCTCATGAATAATATTGCAGTGTGTCTTGTCAACTGTAGGTGGCAAAGATGCCCTTATAAAGAGGAAACTGAGCTTTCAAAAGTGGGCGGCTATTGGAGCACAAGCTGAAGCTTTAGTGCCTTCTACAATGTGTGGTACACTGTTTTCTAGGATTTATATGTGCTAGTCATTCTTAATTCATATGGCATCTAGGTGGCTGTATTCTAGTCACACCCATTGGGAAGTGTTCAAGTGGTGTGTCAGAAGCACTTGTTTATTCAGATAAGAAAAGGAAGTCCTGTTTACAAGACACATGGAGGTTCAAACCACCATGTAGTTTGGGGACCACCAGTTTTACTGCAATGATTAAACAGGAGACATGCTCTTACATGATCAGAGGAGACCTACGAGTTGACTTCATTGGATGGCCTTACTATTACCTTGCAGTCATTTTCTCCCAATGATGCAGAAATTATTCTTAAAGGAAGGACTAGGAACATATGGAGAGGTAAATTTGTATTTAATGATATGCTTACATGAGTTTAAGAGTCGGTCACCCATCAGTCTTAGGCTCAGCTTTTTACAGAAGGTATGCAAGTTGTAAAACAGCATCTGTGTTAGTGTTTTCTCCAAAACTATACATTCTAGTTAATGCACTGTTCATTATTGTTACATTGCCAAAACAAAACCCCACTTTTAATTTGCAAAGGCTATTTGAAAATCAAGTGTAATTATTTTAGCAGAACCTAATACAATCAAATTACTCAGTTGCCTTACCTCATGAAGAGTTACTTTCACAGATTTAAAAAGCCAAGTAGCACTTTAGTTCCTTGGTTTCAACTTGAGTCTTTTTTCCACATTAAATACTGTCGAAACTATAATCTGAAGACTAGAAAAGCCCTTTCTGCAAATCATAAAGCCTGGTTCGATTATGAAGCTGCTTAATCATCTTCAGGTGTTCAGAATTACTGTGTGTATGTGTGTGTTTTCTTTTTTGTCACTGTGTACATTAAACTTTTGGAAAATGCTTTACTATGTAAAGTATAGATGGCCATTTTAATCATTTAGCCACATACGGTTGGCTGATAAACAGCTTATTCTGATACAGAAATACTTGGACACCTGTGGAGAGATTGTGAAGGAGTGTCTCACTTCAACCGCTGTCTTATTTATGAAATGTAAGTAGACTAGAGCAAATGTTGGAACTGTTGTTATTTTTTAGTACCATTTCTCTAATAAAGTTGAGTATTTTAGCGGAAAGAGTCTTCAGTTTCCATTCTGCTCTGAGTTTGTTTGCCGTGTGGAGGGTGTCGGCATGGCCTGAGCAAACCTTTGCAGTCTAGAGCAGCCGTTGAAAGTTAGGATGTTTCCTTCCCTCTGGACGACTGTTAAAATGTTTTTGAGGTGGAAATTAACACTTAATTCCTACTGCTAATTACCTTTCATTCAGGTATTTATTTGCTCAAATAATCATTAATGTAGAAAATGGTTTTAAAACTCAAAATGCGTAGGGATACCAGAGAAAGTGAAGTCAGACGCTGTGGGATTGGTCTGTCAGTTGTGTGGGAGTGAGGCACTGGGGGGGGGGGAGGCACTCCTGGTCTTTGGTTTTATTCCTTTACTGTCGCCTAAGATAGATGTTGTGGGGAGGGGGCAGAATTGTCTCCTGCTAGTGTGGCTAGTCTCTCTCTCTTTTTAGACAGTCTGATACTGTGGATAGCTTCTGTATGCACACTGAGCTGATATAAGCACCAGTCTGGTGGCTTTACAGTTAAGAACCTTAGCAGGTTTTTAATTGCTAATGACTGTCTCTGTAGTTGATGTTTCCATCTTAATCTAGTTAGCTCGAACTGAGAGACATTATTCAGCCTGTAATCTTCTCCATGGTTAGAATTCTTTTTTAGAAATACATTCAGTGCCGGGCGGTGGTGGCTCACGCCTGTAATCTCAGCACTCTGGGAGGCAGAGGCAGGCGGATCTCTGAGTTCGAGGCCAGCCTGGTCTACAGAGTAAGTTCCAGGACAGCCAGGGCTACACAGAGAAACCCTGTCTGGGGGGGGGGGGGGGGGGAAGAAAAGAAAAAAAAAAAAAGAAATACATTCAGTGTTTATTACATATTTATCTTTGTCTTAGAGGCTTAGATTTTGATATACTTAATTACAAATAAAAAAAAACCAATGTTTATAATCAAGATGGTTTATTTATTTATTTATTTGGTCAGGAAAAATTTAAGATACTAATATTGTCATCCTTCTGTCTTTGTGATTTCATTTAAAATTCAGAGAAGATCCAGCCTTTTCTCTAGACCAGCCTTAACCTATGAAATATTTAAGCTTGAGGATTCTGGAGATCACTCTTAGGCAGGCTTTAAGATATTTTCAGTTTACTACGCATCACAGGTAGAGTATGATTTCACTTTATGTTACTTGAGTCAGCAGCTAGAATCAGTCTTTTTGGAGGGATGCATTGAGTCACAGGGTATCTCTGAGCCATGGAAAAGAGGATTTGATTGAGTGGGCTATAAAGTTGACCATGCCACAGAAGTGCAGTGACTGCTCACTGTGTTTGTTTCCCCCATGGAATGTATTCTCATGTTTATTTGTTAATAGGCACTTAAATTATTTTCAAATTCTCATATGTAAGCCCTTCAAAGGGCTTTATTATTATTTCTAGAAGCAGGAATCTAATAAAAATAAAACAAAATAATCTTGTAAAATAAAATTCATTTCCTACTTAGTTTGTAGGTTAGCCTTTCAATTCCTTCTGTCTTTTATTGTAAGTGATTCACCTGGGGAGTGAGTGATAAATTTAAAGCCACTACGGCCTCTGGTCCAGTTAGGTTAGATTTAGTAAATAGAATGTTTTCATATTCCAGGCTAAGATATGCTTATAGTTTCTATTTGTATATAGTTAATATTTCCTTTATCTTTTTTCCTTGCTGTTAAGGATTGAACCCAAGGCTTCACACCTGACAGTGCTCTCTATCACTGAACTGCAGCCCAACCCATAACAATGTATTTTAAAAGTAGGTTTTTAATCTTTCCTGTGTTTAAGTTTACTGCTGACTAACATTTAAACTTGGAAACTTGCCAGTTTGAGAGAGATGACATTTAAATTCCAGGGTCAAAATGGAGTCTTGGTTAATTTTTGACATTCCTGACTACATAAGTTCAGATTCATCAAACTCATACTGAGAGAATTGTCAAATTCTACAAGTAAATGGTACCAGTAGGCCACTCATGATTGAGGAATAACTCGGAGAACTTATTTCCATACAAGATTATACTAAGTAACTGTATAGGTCAGTTTTGTAGTTTAATAGAATGGTACTATAGGTCATCAAAAGGAAAGTTAGTGCAAGCAGAAAGTACTGCCTAGGTGTGAGTCTGATTACAACTACTTTTACATGCTATTAGTAAAAAGGTACTAAATGATGCTGCTATTATGTTGCTATATTTTTAATAAAATGAAAATCTTGAAATCCTTCCACTGTTGAGTAGTAATTTCATCTTCTGAGACAGATATTGGCATTTTATAGTTTGTTTTCATAGCTGAAATATGACCACCCAGACATGTTTTTGTGTATTGGGCAATCCTGTCGTGGCTGTTGGCTAACAGAGGCTTTGCATCCCCAGCCTTTGGTGGCTCTAAGTGGCAGCCCCTGGGAATCCAATTAGTTCATGGCGTCAGCTTCTGGGAGACTTTTGTCGAGTGATAACTGCCACCATGTCTGGACAGCAAGTGAAATGCTTTCTCTTTTTGTTTGTTTGTTTGTTTTGTTTTGTTTTGTTTTGTTTTGTTTTGTTTTGTTTTGTTGAGAAGTACAGTTCTCCATGAGTTCAGTCAGTGTATTTGCTTAGGAAGGCCACTGAAGTCAGATGAAGCAGTTAGCCAAAACTACGCCCTTAAAAATAAATTAACAAGGGCTGGTGAGATGGTTCAGCAAGTAAAGGCAAATGCCAAGAAGCCCCAAAAATGGCAGGAGAGAACTGACTCCCAAAAGTCATCCTCTAACCTTGTCTGCCATAGTGTGTGGGCAAGCTGTGGATTTAGGACTTAGTCTGACCTTGTGGCTTGCCTGGCCCATCCGTCGTGAGTGAGGCCCCAGGCTTAGCTGTCCTCTCAGATAAAGCTCACCAGTTTGGTTTTCTAAAGGGCTGCGTTGCATGTGCTGGGCTGGAGAGGCTGCCTGAGAAGCTTGCTGAGAGCAGAGAGAGACCACAGTGTGTGGCCCTTTCACATGGCTGCATATAGGGAGTCCAGGTTGGAGCAGCCACTTCTCACAGTGTGCCGGTGTTTAATGTATCAGCCACAATAACAGTATGCCCACTGGAGGTGGTGAGTGAGGTCAGTTACATAGGCAGGCAGGCAGGCAGGCAGACATGCATACATACCCACTTTACCTTCCTTTCCAGAGCTCCAGTCTACAACTGTTTGATTCAAAGAAGTCACTGAATCTTAGTTATAATACTGGATAGTTTATTAGTATCATAAGCTGTTCTTTCTACAATTTATGAGCATAAGTGTGTGTCCCAGCTCTTCAATTCACCAACACCACCATCCATTCTAGTTCTCTCTGCCACACTAGTTTCTGACTTGACACTACCCTCGTTCACCTTTGCTAACTCCTGATGCTAAATGTCCTAGTTAACTGTTGTGTTTTTTTTTTATCCTGGCTGAATTTGAACTCCTGATCTTCTGACTTTACCTACCCAACTGTTGCACTATCAGGCCTGTGCCACCCCCTCAGTATCTACCTGCTCTTTATCAGGAATGATTGTAGATACATGGGATAAATTCCTCTAGCACAAAGGTAATTGTAATCCTGGAGGGAAGTCCATTTCTGTAGACACTTAGTCTCTGTGTTATTTCAGTTTATGTTGCTACTTAATTAACTTTAAACTGACCGTACCTTCTCAATTTGGTAAAAGGGTCATGCTAATCAAATTGCATAATTTAAAAAAGTGTTCCATCATTTTAATTTTCAGAGGAAATTTGTATTGTTAGTTGTAATTCCCTAGCGAAGCCAGTTTGAGTGTGTGTGTGTGTGTGTGCGCGCGTGCGCGGGCGCGTGTATTACTGCAAAATCAATGTTAACAAGTAGACTTATTTGTGTTTCTAAATAAACTGTTATGTATTCTTTTTAAACTTTTATGAAGTTGATGAACTTATTTGTGTGAAATTGTTTGTATTTCCTGTAAACATATAAGGTCTGTTGTAGTGTCTTAACATTTTAAAAGTTTTTCAAATTGCTTTTGTTTTCTTTTTGTAATTTTGTGTTGCAGATTTAGCAGTTTTGCTATTTTTTATCTTTATTTTCTCCCCCTAAACTATGAATCGGAGCCCTTGATTTGAAACGTTTTCTATACAGACATTTTAATGTTCTGTATCCCCACAAATCCTGATGGGGTTTGTTTTCAACCAATTCAAAACACTTCATAATTCCCTTGGGTTTTTTTATTCATGAGTTATTTAAATGTGTGTTATTTAGTGTCTAAATATTTGGAAATTTCCAAAGATCTTTCTTTTCCTTTTTTTAAAAATTTTAATTCCTTGTAGTTAGGAAACATCTGAATGATTTTATTACTTTTAATTATTCTTGTTTAGTGGTCCATAAATTCCATCTGGTAAGTCTTCTTTGTACACCTGTTAAAAAGAATGTAACTTTTAACTTCGTTTCTTTTATATTCTTTTTTTTTCTTTTATATTCTTGTTAATTTTGTTTGTTTTCTGTCAGTAAGAGGTCTTTAGTTTTACTTTTGTTTTATGTAATTTGAAGTTCTGTTCTTTGGCTTGTAAATGTTTAGTACTGTTAAATAATTTACTTTGAGTTGACCCTTATATCATTATTGTCTTTCTTATTCCTAGTAATGTGCTTTGAAATCTTTGCCTGATACTAACAGTTTCTGTGTGTGAGGATTTTTGTTAGCTTTTGCATATTTTACCATTATTTTACTTTAAACTTTTAGCATGTTGATGTTTAAGTTATTCATTTATGAGAAGCATAAAATTTGCTTGTTTAAATTTTAACAAGGCTTGTGGTGTGGGCATCAGAGCCCACCTTTAGTTACAGCACTTGGGAGGCAGAAGGCAAGGAGATCCCTGAGTTCAAGGCCAGCCTACCATACAATGTGAGTTCCTGTACAGCCAGATGTGTAGAAAGAAACCCTGTCTCGAAAACCAAACCAAACCAGCATCAAAAAAACTTGGCCCTTAATCTCTCTTTCTTGGAGAGTTATGTTGTTCTCTTTCTGAGTTTACTAATACTCTGATTAACAAGGCTGATCAAAGTGTGGCTTTTCCTACTAGTGTGCAGACATCAGAGGGGCATGTGCTCAGTAACTCCGATACTAAGCAAAGCACTCTTAGGCAAGAGACATCATATACATGGTCCATCACGAACCAGAATGTTGTGGAGGGGCACATGCTTATAGTTTTTTGTTTGTTTTGTCTTTTACTGTTTGCAGTACTGGGGGTTGAACATTGAACCCTGTGCATGCTGGGTAAGCATTCTACCACAGAGTTACATCCTGAGCCCATGATTATGGTTTCTTATTTGCTACTAATCTCATCTAATGTGTCTTAAAGCTAAAGACCGAAACCTCAGATACTGCGTTAGTGCAACTCCCAACTCAATATTCTGTTTTCTTTACCTCTTTAACAGGCTTAAATGTAAAATGCAGTAATATACTTTATAAGAACTTTTGTATCTTGTGGATAATCTTGAGCTTATCCCCAACCCCCTGAGTTTCCTCAGGGACTTTCTTTCACAACTTGGTTTTGTAAGTTGTTAGGGAGGCCCTGATCAGTGTTTTCTCTAGGGCTCATTTTATTCCATTACTGAGGTGATAACTCTTCCAAGCACCTGCTGTGCTGGGAATTGTCTTTCCTGCCCAACTCCCCTGCTCCCAGGAGTACAATTATCAGCCCTATTATACTCTGGGGAAACTTTGTGATTGTTCAGAGGAGTTTTTGAGGGGTATTTGGTTGGAGAGGTTTGGGGGGGTGGCATTGCAGAAGTTTGTGCATGTTCATACTGAAATTCATGTGTGCAGGTGTGTCCGTGTGTCTGACATGGAGCTCAGAGGTTAACCGGAGACATGGTCTTCCAGTGGGACCTGGCACTTGTTGATTCAGCTAGGGTGGCTGGGCAGTGAGCCCTAGGGATTTTTCCTTGTGTCTGCATCCTCAGTGCTGGGATCATAAGCACACACAACCACACCAGGCTTTTCCTTGGGCACTGGGGCTTCTTGGACTCAGAGCCTAATGCTTGTAACTGCACACTGATTGATTATTACTTTTCCCCTGTTTGGGCCTTGGCTACTATCTTGGCTGTTCTTCGGCTGACAACATGAATGGTCCTGTGGTTGTGTGCAGATCATCAGAGCTTGCTCTGTGCTGCTCTTCTCTCCACATTCTGTTCTGTAATCTCTGGCCTCCTTGACATTAGTGGTTCCTAACTTCATCTCCTTCATGCAGATGCTAGGTTGGGCCAGAATTACCCTCCCTTGACCTTAGCTGTAACCTTTCTACAGTAATCTGGGACAGGCAATATCTACATTGTTTCTTGATAGCAGGCTCACTGACCTGCAATGCCTGGTGTTCAGTTTCTGATTTCTACCTACCTACCTACCTACCTACCTACCTACCTACCATGTCACAATTGTTATACATATTTTTTTTTCTATAACAAATATAACAGTAAATGTAGTTTTTAATTCTTGTTACTTTATTTTAGCCATAAGTAGAAATCTGCTGTCATAAGTTTTAGTCTATAGTTTTAGGCTGTATGCTGTGTGTGTGTGTGTACATGCATGTGCTTGTGTATGGTTATATTGTATGTGGTGTGCAGCTGTGCTTGTGTACGCCTTTTCAGAAGAATGCACTGTCCAGAGAAAGATTGCAGGTATCTTCCTCTTGCTCACAGTCTTACTGCCTCCAAGACTGGGTCTCCTGCTGAACTGGAAGCTCACTGCTTCAGCTGAATTAGCTGGCTAACGAACTATCTGGATCTACCCCTTTCTGCTCCTCAGTGCTGGGATTAGTTACAGGCGCATGCAGCCATTCTGGCTTTTTATGTGGGTAATGAGGATTTGAACCCTGTCCTTGGTGTTCTCTGAGCCCACACACGTACACACACTGCATACTTGTGTTTTTTTTTTTTTTTTTTTGAAATCAAAAAGTTACTTTCTTTAAGGGTCCGTGATTGCAGAAGAATGATGCCCTGGATTCAAATAGCATGCAGAAGCAAAGAGCGTTTTATTCTGCAGATGTTCAGCAGGCTGGGGTCTACCATCTTCCAAGATGGAGGCTCCCCAGTGAGCTCGCAGGTCTGATTTAAAGCACATTATGGGATTTCCGGGAAGGAGTAGGTGACCTCTATCTTATTCTGTTGGCTTTATCTCTAGGGACAACACCCCAGGACCATTGCTGGGGTGTTGGGGGAGGTGGCTAGAAACTCGCTAGTGAAGGCTAGAAACTATTGTTGGCCCTTTGTTCTTGCCTCTGGCTAGGAGGCAGGGTAGCTTCTGAGGCCTGGACTTGCATGGACTTGCCCAGTTCTTGAAAACAGTTTTAGGCCTAGTCTCCTGAACTGCCAATTTGAAGTCTGTCATGGAATCTGCCTAGTCTTTCTCATTCTACCAGTAAAAAGGGGGTGGGGGGGAGTGAGGGTCTGGAGGTGTATTTGTGATTCTAGCCCTTAGGAAGTTAAAGCAGAAGATTGCTATTAGTTCAAGGCCATCTTAAGATACATAGCAAGAAGAAGGCCAATCTGTGCTTTATATAATTCTGTCTAAAAACAAACAACAGCAACAAAAAAAATGCGCTGTGCAGATTTTACATATTTCCAGACTCCCTTGGGAAGGATTAAAAGGATCGGAAGAAGATAGGCTTAGACTTCAGAGGCATCACAGTGAATCCTTCTTAGGTCTTAAGAAAAGAGGAAGAACCAGATATTGGCAGGATTGAAGCCTCAGCCCAGCCTCTAGAAACTCTTGCATTTGATTCTTGAAGAAGCTGGATTTATAAGGAGTGGTGAGGGTCCCTAAAGGGTTTTCCAGTCCCATACCCTCCTTACAGCTCCCCCTCCTGTCTGGAGTCAAGTTCCATTCTCCACCCACAGGAACATTCTTTTTTTTTTTTTTTAATTTTTGAAATATTAGTTAATTTATTATTATTGTGTGTCTGTATAATATATGTGCCATGGTGTGCACATTGATATCAGAGCACAATTTCTGGGGTGAGTTCTCTTTTTTTTTTTTTTTTTTTTATTCGATATAATTTATTTACATTTCAAATGATTTCCCCTTTTCTAGCCCCCCCACTCCCCGAAAGTCCCGCAAGCCCCCTTCTCTTCCCCTGTCCTCCCACCCACCCCTTCCCACTTCCCCGTTCTGGTTTTGCTGAATACTGTTTCACTGAGTCTTTCCAGAACCAGGGGCCACTCCTCCTTTCTTCTTGTACCTCATTTGATGTGTGGATTATGTTTTGGGTATTCCAGTTTTCTAGGTTAATATCCACTTATTAGTGAGTGCATACCATGATTCACCTTTTGAGTCTGGGTTACCTCACTTAGTATGATATTCTCTAGCTCCATCCATTTGCCTAAGAATTTCATGAATTCATTGTTTCTAATGGCTGAATAGTACTCCATTGTGTAGATATACCACATTTTTTGCATCCACTCTTCTGTTGAGGGATACCTGGGTTCTTTCCAGCATCTGGCAATTACAAATAGGGCTGCTATGAACATAGTAGAACATGTATCCTTATTACATGGTGGGGAGTCTTCTGGGTATATGCCCAGGAGTGGTATAGCAGGATCTTCTGGAAGTAAGGTGCCCAGTTTTCGGAGGAACCGCCAGACTGATTTCCAGAGTGGTTGTACCAATTTGCAACCCCACCAGCAGTGGAGGAGTGTTCCTCTTTCTCCACACCCTCTCCAACACCTGCTGTCTCCTGAATTTTTAATCTTAGCCATTCTGACTGGTGTAAGATGAAATCTTAGGGTTGTTTTGATTTGCATTTCCCTAATGACTAATGAAGTTGAGCATTTTTTAAGATGCTTCTCCGCCATCCGAAGTTCTTCAGGTGAGAATTCTTTGTTTAACTCTGTACCCCATTTTTTAATAGGGTTGTTTGGTTTTCTGGAGTCTAACTTCTTGAGTTCTTTATATATATTGGATATTAGCCCTCTATCTGATGTAGGATTGGTGAAGATCTTTTCCCAATTTGTTGGTTGCTGATTTGTCCTCTTGATGGTATCCTTTGCCTTACAGAAACTTTGTAATTTTATGAGGTCCCATTTGTCAATTCTTGCTCTTAGAGCATACGCTATTGGTGTTCTGTTCAGAAACTTTCTCCCTGTACCGATGTCCTCAAGGGTCTTCCCCAGTTTCTTTTCTATTAGCTTCAGAGTGTCTGGCTTTATGTGGAGGTCCTTGATCCATTTGGATTTGAGCTTAGTACAAGGAGACAAGGATGGATCAATTCGCATTCTTCTGCATGCTGACCTCCAGTTGAACCAGCACCATTTGTTGAAAAGGCTATCTTTTTTCCATTGGATGTTTTCAGCCTCTTTGTCGAGGATTAAGTGGCCATAGGTGTGTGGGTTCATTTCTGGATCTTCAATCCTGTTCCATTGATCCTCCTGCCTGTCACTGTACCAATACCATGCAGTTTTTAACACTATTGCTCTGTAGTATTGCTTGAGGTCAGGGATACTGATTCCCCCAGATTTCCTTTTGTTGCTGAGAATAGTTTTAGCTATCCTGGGTTTTTTGTTGTTCCAGATGAATTTGATAATTGCTCTTTCTAACTCTGTGAAGAATTGAGTTGGGATTTTGATGGGTATAGTGCTTTAGGCAAAATGGCCATTTTAACTATTTTGATTCTACCGATCCATGAGCATGGGAGGTTTTCCCATTTTTTGAGGTCTTCTTCCATTTCCTTCTTCAGAGTCTTGAAGTTCTTGTCATACAGATCTTTCACATGTTTGGTAAGAGTCACCCCAAGATACTTTATACTGTTTGTGGCTATTGTGAAGGGGGTCATTTCCCTAATTTCTTTCTCAGTCTGCTTATCCTTTGAGTATAGGAAGGCCACTGATTTGCTTGAGTTGATTTTATAACCTGCCACTTTGCTGAAGTTGTTTATCAGCTGTAGGAGCTCTCTAGTGGAGTTCTTTGGGTCACTTAGGTAGACGATCATGTCGTCTGCAAATAATGATAGTTTGACTTCTTCCTTTCCAATTTGTATCCCTTTGACCTCCCACAGGAACATTCTTGAGTGAAAAATTTTCAGAATGTACTGACTGATAGTTACCTGACCCTCTGGAAAGTCCCAGGTAGGGTTCAAATGCGTGTCATGCTTGCTAGCCAATAGATTTAAAGGTCAATGTGCTTAACCAGTAAGTTTGAACTGTAACCTTGCTGATGTAACCTGTGCCCCTCGAGTATAAAAACTGCTTGTAATAGTCATTTGGGTTTGCCTCCTTAGTAACTTGCCTTGAGGGACTAGTTGAAGGTCAACCCCCGATGTGCCAGAAAATAAATCTCTTGCTTTTGCATCCATCTGCATCTCCGTGTCTCACTTGAGGTGGGAGGTGAGGAGGCATCTCGAAGTACCACTGACCATCGTGGGTGGTATTACATTTGGGGGCTCATCTGGGATTTGAGGAGACCTCCTGCCCCCAGGGTAGCTACTAGACTGATTGGAGGAAAAAAGACCAAGCTCAGCAACAGGCGCCAACTTGTAAGTATGTGTCAGTGTTTGTCTCTTTGTCTTTTTCACTTTTCGGCTCACGGTGTCAGCTAGAAAGCCTCTGGTCTAGTGCGGTCAATTGAAGCGGGTAGATGTACCTTAACTTCGTGACCTTGACTGGGGAGTCTGGAGGATGCTTCAGGCCCCTCAGAGGGGAGACTCTGCTCCTTTTGGAAATGGCAAGACAGTATTGGTGGGAGCTGAGTCTTTTGATAACCTGGTTTCAGCTCCCTTGGAAGGGGCGAACTGTGCTGATTGTCTTTCTCTGTGTTCTTGGACATTCTAGGTCTGTGGCAGAGGTGAACTGTCTATGTGTTGTCTTTCTCTGTGTTTGTTGGTGTTGGTTATCTTGTTCTGTGTTCTTGGTCTTGGACTGACGGCATTTTTGGACATTGGACAGACTGAATCTACCCCGTTAAACATCCTAGTTAACCACTAGAGGAAAAAACTTGTCGGCAGTAGTAAGAAGGGAAAGTTAGCATTTGCACCAGGGAGCTGGGTGGCTCCACAGCCTTCTGTGCACAGCCCACCAGGAGAGAGAGATCTCCTAGCAGCGCTTTCACTTCTGAGCACGAAGGTGAGACCTATACCTTCTTTCTGGAGGGGACCAGCTAGAAGCGAACAGGGCATACAATCAGTGGAGCAGCTGGGATGGAAGTCTTCCTGCCACCATTTGCACCAGGGAGTCAGGTGTCTCCACAGCCTTCTGTGCACAAACCCTGCCAGAAGAGAGTTGGTCTCCTAGGAGTACTGACACAGGCTTACAGGCCCACAGGAGGGACAAGCTCCAGCCAGAGACAGCAAGATCAACTAACCAGAGATAACCAGATGGTGAAAGGCAAGTGCAAGAACCTTACCAACAGACACCAAGGTCACATGGCAACATCAGAACCCAGTTATCCCACCACAGCAAGTTCTGGATACCACAACAAACCAGAAAAGTAAGAGTTGGATTTTAAAATTGTATCTCATGACAGAGGGCTTCAAGAAGGACTTAAATAACTTAAAGAAATACAAGAGAACATGGGTCAACAGGCAGAAGCCCTTAAAGAGAAACACAACAATCCCTTAAAGAATTACAGGAAAACAAACAATCAAGTGAAGGAACTGAACAAAACCATCCAGGATCTAAAAGTAGAAGTAGAAACTACAAAGAAATCACAAAGTGAGACATCTCTGGAGATAGAAAACCTTGGAAAGAATTCAGGAGTTATAGATGAAAGCATCAACAACAGAATACAAGAGAGAAGAAATAATCTCAGGTAATGAAGATACCATAGAAAGCATTGACTCAACAGTCAAAATGCAAACTGCATAAAGCTTGTAACCCAAAACATCCAGGAAATCCAGGACACAATGAGAACACCAAACCTAAGGATTATAGGTATAGAAGAGAGCGAAGATTTCCAACTTAGTAAATACCTTCAACAAAATTATAGAAGGAAACTTCCCTAACCTAAAGAGATGCCTATGAACATACAAGAAGCCTACAGAACTCCAAACAGACTTGACCAGACTAGAAAGTCCTCCCAGAACATAATAATCAAAATACCAAATTCACTAAACAAAGAATATTAAAAGCAGTAAGGGTAAAAGACCAAGTAACTTATAAAGGCAGACCTATCAGAATCACACCATACTTCTCACCTGAAAACTAGAAGATCCTGGGCAAATCTCATACAGACTCTAAGAGAACACAAATGCCAGCCCAGACTACTATACCCAGCAAAACTCTCAATCACCAAAGATGGAGAAACCAAGATATTCCATGATAAAACCAAATTTACACAGTATCTTCCCACAAATCTAGCCCTACAAAGGATAATAGATGGAAAACACCAGTGCAGGGAGAGAAACTACACCCTAGAAAAAGCAAGAAAGTAATCTTCCAACAAACCCAAAAGAAGATATCCACATAAACATAAAAATAACATAAAAAATAACAAGAAGCAACAACCACTATTCCTTAATATCTCTTAACATCAATGGACTCAATTCCCCCAATAAAAAGACATAGACTAACAGAAATATTTTTCATGTAAATCTTTAATTTTATCAGCCTCTTTCAATTTAGTAATGTTTTTATGTCTACCATTTTATCTGCATTATTTTTCATGATAATCTTTAATTTTAACATGTTTTTCTATATATTCTACTTTATCAGAACTCTTTTGCATGTAAATCTGATTTTATCACAAAATGTTTTTAATTCCACCTTTAATTAATTTAGAAAGGTTTTTATGTCTATCATTTTATCTGTATAATTTTCCATGAAATAGTCAATTTTAATGTGTTTTCCATATATTTCTTGAATTTTATCAGAAATATTTTCTATGTAAATCTACAATTTTACCTGAGAATGTTTATAATTCCACTTTCAATCAACTTAGATTTTTATGCCTACCATTCTATCTGTATAATTTTCCATGATAATCTTCAATTTTAACATGTTTTTCTATATATTTCTTGAATTTTATCAGAAATATTTTCCATGTAAATTTTCAAATTTATCAGAAAATGTTTATAATTCCACTTTCAATTAACTTAGGAAAATTTTTATGCCTACCATTATTATATTTATATAAAATTTTCTATGATAATCTTCAATTTTAACATGTTTCTATATATTTTTCTACAATTTTATCAGAAATATTTTCCACATAAATCTTCAAATCTATCATAAAATGTTTTTACTTCCTTTTTCAATTAATTTAACAATGTTTTTTATGTCTACCACTTTTACTCTTTAATTTTCCATGAAAAGTTTCAATTTTAATGTGTTTTTCTATATATCTCTTCTATTTTATCAATATTTCCATTTAAATCTTCAATTTTATCATAAAATGTTTTTACTTTTGTCAATAAAATAACATGCTTTTCAAAAATAAAAATAAAAAGGAAAGTTATTTACGCTCTGCTTTGTTCTCTGACTTGCTTCCCACTGAATGGTCTACTTTCAGAGTAGGGTGGCCACCTGTATGGACCTTTGACTTGGAGGTATTCAAAGCAGTAGAAGAAAAAGTCTTTAGGCCAGGATACCTTGGATACCCAGACCAAGTGACCTATATAGTTACCTGGAAGAATCTAGTAGAGGACATCCCCCAACCCCCTTCATCAATAAAAGCCTTTCTTTTTCCAAGACCCACCTCACAGGTTCTGGCATTCAGGAAAAAGGAAACATGGGAGCAGGGATCCAGACCTGAGAAGAAGTCGATCCTCCAAGACCCTTCAGTAGTGGACCTGTTGCTTCAAGACCCTCCTCCATATACCCCTTCCCTTGCCCCTATGGCCCCACTATGCCAGCACCGGCTCTGGGATTCTCAGCCCATATGGACCTGGGGCCTTGGTACCCCCCTTTACCTGATAGAAGAGTAGGAAGAGACCCCCAATTTCCTGGTCCTGCCATAAGGACCTGAAGTCTGACAGCCACCTTCTCTGATACCATGGTGGCTCTCCCGTAGAGGGCATATGGGCCTCTAGAAAAGGGCAATCAAGCTATGCAATATTGGCCCTTGTACAACTGGAAGGTTCAACATACGCTCCCCCCTCCTTTCACGTAACCTCAAGGGGCTGATTAATCTCTTTGAGACTTTTATTTACTAATCAGCCTACCTGGGATGATATCCAACAACTCATGAGAGTGGTTTACACGACTGAAGAGTGAGAGAGGATAAGGCAGGAAGCCAAAAAGAATGCCCCCTCAGACATTGGGGCACCATAGATTGACCAGGCTCTCATTGACGGCAGATTTCCCCTGACTAGACCTGACTGAGACTTTAATACGGCAGAAGGTTCAGGGGGAAGTAAGGAGAAGTAAGACCTGACGGTCTACTGACAGGCTCCACTGGCGGGAGGATCGTGGGTCCGCACCACGACCCAGAAATTTGACTAGGATACGTGAGGATAGACAGGGATCAGATGAGTCACCTGCTGCCTTTTTAGAGCAACTCATGGAGACATTCTGTCAGTATACACCCTATGACCCCAGCAGTGAGGATCACAAAGCTCCTATGGCTTTTATAGACCGGGCTAGTAGAGATACCAGGAAAAAGCTTCAGAGGTTAGAGGGACTACAGGATAAGTCGTTGAGGTATTTAGTGCAGGTTGCTGAGAAAGTTACCATAACAGGGAGACAGAGGAGGAGAAGGAAAAAAGGAAGAATGATAAAAGGGAGATGAAAAAAAGAAAAGCAACAGGGAAGAAATTTACAGAGAATCTTGGCTGCAGTAGTTAGGGAAAGCAAAGAAGAGAGATTCCAACCGAAGAGAGACAGAAAACCCCTTGAAAAGAACCAGTGTAAGGAGAGGGACCACTGGGCCCAAGAATGCCCCAACAAAGAGAAGTCCAGGGTGGCAAATCACAGGCCTTGGGAAAAGTGCCCCCGAACAGTGAAGGTGTTAGCCCTGAGGGAAGACAGCAACTAGTGAGGACGGGGTTCTTACCACACACCCCCAGCCCAGTAACTCTGAGTGTGGAGGGGGAAAACACTCAATTCTCGGTGGACACGGGCTCAACATTTGGTCCTCCAAGCCCATGGCACCATTCCCAAGAAAAAAATCTTGAGTCCAAGGAGCCACTGGCACCTAAATATATTCGTGGACTACCTGAAGAACAGTGGACCTAGAGATGGGCTGGGTATCCCACTCATTCATGGTCATCCCAGACTGTCCCTATCCTCTGTTGAGGTAAGACTTACTTTCTAAGATGGGAGCCCAGATATACTTCCTGCCTGATGGGCCACAACTAATTGGCCCAAAAGGAGAGTCCATGGGTGGGGAAGGGGAGAGGAAAGATCTGTCCAACTGACCCCTGCAGGGAGCCGGGCCTACCTGATTTACAGACACAAGCAGTTTTCTCCATGCTGGTCAGAGAGGAGTGGGTACTGTCATGGTGGACAGCATAAATGTCATCTGGGTGGAACCTCTACACCCTGCATGTCAGCATAGAAAGCAGAGCTAATTGCCCTCACCAGGACCTTGGAACTTGAGCCAGCAAGAAAATTAGCATCTACACTTGTAGCAGGTCTGCCTTTGCCACAGCAGACGGACCCTCTCCCCCAGATTAAAACGGGTCTGGACCATTCCATGTATTAGTTAAAGGGTCCCGCCACTTAACCATGGCGTAGGAATTGGAAGTAGCTGGGTGCCAGTGTCGGTCTGCTGCAGACTGACCTTTAGCATCCGTTTGGAGAAAATTTAAAACAAATAAGACAAAGGCAAGATGTGATTTAGGGGACCTAGAGGGGTATAAGTTCCCCTTCTTAGTTTTAAGAAGCCAGTTTTTAAGGGTGCGGTGAGCACGCTCTACGATTCCTTGACCCATTGGATTATAAGGAATTCCAGTTTTAAGTTTTATATTAAATTCCTTGCAAAATGAGATAAAGTTCTTACCAGTATAGGCTGGTCCATTGTCTGTCTTAATGACTTTGGGTAATCCCATGGTATTAAAAGCTTGTAAACAATGATCAATTACATTTTTAGAGGCTTCTCCCGAATGCAGGGAGGCAAAAATGAATCCCGAGCACGTATCAATGCAAACATGTATAAACTTTAATTTCCCAAATTCTGCATAGTGAGTTACATCCATTTGCCAAATTTGATTGGGCATAAGGCCACATGGATTAACCCCTAAGTGGGGCACTGGTGCTAAAGTGAGACAATTAGGGCATTGTTTTACAATCATTCTTGCTTGCTCCTTTGTGATCTTATGACGGAGTCTCAATGTATGGCTAGAAAGATGAAATTTATCATGATCACGTCTCGCCAATTCTATAGGTTTTAAAACCAAAGCTTGTCCTATGAGAGCTTTGTCAATGCACTCATTACCCTGAGCCAAAGGTCCAGGAAGACCTGAGTGGGCTCGTATATGGCCAATATAAAAGGGATTTTTCCTAGCAAGAATGATACTTTGCAATTGTGAAAACAAGGATCCAGCTGGCGTATTAAAATTAAATGTGCCACAAGTTTCTAATTGTATAGAAAATGCAACATAAGCACTGTCAGTAAAGAGATTAAAAGTACTATCTATAGATTGAAAGACACACAACACCACTGTCAGCTCTGATAACTGAGCAGAAAGCCCAGGGGTCTCTACGACCACCTGTTGATTATTAATACGATATCCAGCTCTTCCTTTGGAAGAGCCGTCTGTGAAAATTAAGAGAGCATTATGCAACGGCTGTAAAGATGTCATTTTAGGAAATACAACCTCATGCATATTTAAAAACTTTATCAATTTGTCTTGAGGATAATGGTTATCTACAGTCCCTTCAAAGCCTATTTGAGCAAGCAACCAATCTGTGCTATGCTGTTTTAACCAATTATCCTGATTTGCACTGTAGGGCTGTATAATAACATCTGGTTCTTTGCCAAAATAAGTTAGCGCCTGCTTTCTTCCAAGCACAATTACTTGGGCCACTGCCTCATAATATGGCAAGATATTACGCCTTGAAGACACCCTCAAATGAATCCACATCAGAGGAGCCTTTTGCCATAATAAACTTGTAGGCGAGTGAGTCGTATTAAAAATTAGCAGATGCAAGGGTAAAGAATAATCTATTTAGGTAACAAATTGATTTTCAATAGCTTTCTCCACTGTCTGTAAAGCCAAAAGTCCTTCTGAAGTTAATAATCTAGGGGATGTAGAATCAGCGTTCCCCTTTAGAATATCAAATAAAGGTTGTAATTCTCCTGTAGTAAGCTTTAAATATGGCTGAAGCCAGTTAATGTCACCCAATAACTTCTGAAAATCATTTAAAGTTTTTAAATTGTCCCTGCGGATAATTATCTTCTGGGAAAAAATTGCTTGGTCTGTAAGTTTAAAACCCAGATAATTATACGGATCCTGGGTCTGCACCTTCTCTGGTGCTATTTGCAATCCTTTAGCAGCTAAAGCTTGTTGTAAATCTTTAAAACATAAAAGCAAAGTCTGAGGATTTTTTCCTGCAATTAGAAAATCATCTGTGAAATGGATAAAGTAAATATCTGGCCATTTTTGTCTTACAGGCTGAATGGCCTGTGCTACAAACTTCTGGCATAAAGCCGGACTGTTAGCCATGCCCTGAGGAAGAACTGTCCATTGGTATCTTTTCATAGGTTCTACGAAGTTAATAGAAGGAACGCTGAACGCGAATCTTTTGCAATCCTCAGGATGCAATGGAATAGTAAAGAAACAATCTTTTAAATCTATGACTATTTTATGAAATCCTTTAGGAATAGCCACGGGGGATGGAAGACCAGCTTGTAAAGTTCCCATGGGCAACATAGTTTCATTAACCTTTCTTAAATCCTGTAACAATCTCCATTTGCCGGATTTTTTTTTTTTTAAATAACAAATATTGGCGTGTTCCATGGAGATAGAGACTCTTTTAAATGTCCCGCCTTCAATTGTTCCTGCACTAGCAAAGAGGCAGCTTCCATTTTTTCTTTAGATAAAGACCACTGATCAACCCACACAGGATTATCATTAAGCCATTGAATTTTATCGGCGTGGGATGCAGGCAAGATAGTGGCCATTACTGAAAATGCCCCAGACTTCTAGAGTTAAGGTTTGACTGGGGCTTTTAAACTTTCTAGTGCCTTGCCCTTCTTTCCCAAGCCCCTGAGCGGGCAAAGATTCTTGCTCTATCTTTTGTAACTGTATATTTCTCTGGATCTCATCTCCTGCCATCAAAGTCATAGGCGGAGCAGATGGCACGATAGGGGCCCATTCTTGCCCATGAGATTCAGCTGTTCTTTTTTTGGGATGAGCTGCCTTTTTTTACAATTAGCTCATTTAATCTGTCTCTGCGTTTTTGTAACTTAGGGTGGGGAGTCAAAACCCTTTCCCTTTTCGCCGGAAGCAGCCCTAGAATGCTGTGGGGCACAAGTTTCCGCGCGAAACTTCCTATCCCATTTTTCCCTATCACTCAATCCAAGCGGCCACTGTGCCGGGACAGCACAATTTTGCTTGCTAAACCGTATCCCTCTGCACTCACAACAATAGTTTCAAGGAATAAAATTTTACACTAGCGCTAGTATTTGACTT
This sequence comes from Apodemus sylvaticus, assembly GCF_947179515.1. Taxonomy (NCBI): domain Eukaryota; kingdom Metazoa; phylum Chordata; class Mammalia; order Rodentia; family Muridae; genus Apodemus; species Apodemus sylvaticus. The sequence goes on from NC_067487.1 coordinate 57,089,963, forward strand.
CTATGTTGCTTACCGTGCGGATACCATCTTCTTTCCACTTTTTCTGCAAAGCTTCGCCAGATAGGGTCATCTCAGGAAATTCTCCCGTATCAGGTCTGCCCCATGTTGGGTGCCAATATGTTGACCGCCAGCGGCCACATACGAACCGGGTTACCTGGAAGAGAATTCTGAGGTTAACGGGAAGGGGGCAAAAGAGAAATGAGTCAAGAGGACAGTTGCCCATAGAGACCGACTTTACTATCATTAAGCCAATATTTATAATCTTAGGAAAAACCACCCTGCCCCCCAAATAGCCAAGAGTTCATTAGATCTTCTTCTTGGCGGGTTGTCTGCTTTCAGTCACGCAGTTTTCTGTTGGTCTCCGGGTGGAGCTGCGCTGAGGTGAAATCGGCTGAATTGTTCCCAAGGAACTAGGGCCGGGGAAGGGTGGAGGCTGTAGGCCAGGAATGCCGCAGCTTGAATAGGCCGGAGATAATGCTAGAGGAAGTGTGGGGGTTGCCAGCCAGGAGGGTCACAGCTAAATGCTGTGGGGGGAAGGGACAAATACAACATGAGATTTGGCCCAAACTGTCTGCCTTAAATGCTCCAGGGATACCAGAGACCCCTCACCACTTCCAGACTGGTGACTGGGTCTACAATTCCTTATCATCAGGCACAGTGGCTGGAACCCCAGGGGAAGAGACCCTTACTGGTGCTGCTAACCACTCCCACAGCCCTCAAAGTTGACAGTATTGCAGCTGGGTGCACATTTTCCATGTGAAATCTTCAGATGCCCTGCTCCCTGAGCACCCGCGCAGGACAGTACAATCTGCTCAAGCTAAGATCACTCATCCTTGATCATGACCACCTGGTGGTACCTTTGGATTCTGGTTCCTTTCTCCATCCTATGTTCCTGTCCACCAAACTTGTTACAACACTCACTGTCTCCCTTCTGTTGGGGTTGGGGATAGCCAGGGACCTCTGCTTTGGTCTTTCAAGGAAAAATGATGACAGTTTGAGGGCAGCCATTGATTTAGATATAGAGAGAATAGAAATTTCCATCAGTTACCTTCAAGAATCATTGACTTCATTATCAGAAGTAGTACTACAGAATAGGAGGGGATTAGACTTAACTTTTCCTCCAGCAAGGAGGGCTATGTGCTGCCTTAGCTGAGGAGTGTTGCTTTTTTATATAGATCATTCTGGGGTTTTTAAAGATTCAATGGCGAAGATGAGAGAAGGGGTAGCCAAGCAGAAGAGAGAAAGAGAGCAGTCAGGGCTGGTCCGAGTCTTGGTTTAACTCCTTCCCTTGGTTAACCACCCTCATACCCACTTTGTTAGGACCCCTAATTGTTCTCCTGCTATTTTTTACCTTTGGACCTTGCACACTGAACAAGCTTATAGCCTTCATAAAAGAGAGAATAGGAACAGTGCAGCTGTTGGTCCTGGACCAACAATATGAGACCCTGAGGACAGAACCTGAAGAATATGAGTAGTTACACATGACCTCTGAGTATACCTCCAGGATTGGAGCTTGTACAAAAAAGGGGGGGGGGAATGAGGATCTCTAAGGGGTTTTCCAGTCCCACACCCTCCTATCAGCTTCCCCCTCCCACCGGGAGTCAAGGCTAGCCCAAGTTCCATTCTCCACCCACAGGATCATTCTTGAGTGAAAAATTCTCAGAATGTACTGACTGATGGTCACCTGACCCTCTGGAAACTCCCAGGTAGAGTTCAAATGCGTGCCATGCTTGCTAGCCAATAGATTTAAAGGTCAATGTACTTAGCCAATAATCTTGCTGATGTAACCTGTGCCCCTCAAGATTATAAAAACTGCTTGTAATAGCCATTTGGGGTTGCCTTCTTAGTAACTTCCCTTGAGGGACTACTTGAAGGCCGACTCTCGATGCGCCAGAAAATAAACCTCTTGCTTTTGCATCCATCTGCATCTCAGTGGGGTGGGGATCATCTCGAAGTAAGTGCCACTGACCGAGGGTTAGGGTGTTACAGTGGTTTTCGGGATGCTCACAAAAACTCACTTCCTAAAAGATTCAGGGAATCAGCTCAACCAGAGGCTGGTCTCAGTGTGGGGAACTTGAATTGCATATGGCTCAGGAGCGTATGGAAGTAGGTACTCTTGATACAGGTATGAAATTGCAGATGTTGACTAGAGATTAAACTGATGAAACAAACTGTGAAACTAACTGCTTAAGATGAACAATCTAAATTACTCCAACTTGTAGAAATATTTAATCCTAAGTTTCTGCCCTGCGTAGGACCATTTAGTTCCTGGATTAAAAAATATACACACAGGTCATCTGCTCTCCAGTGACTGAGCGTGCAGGTACAGCCAGGAGCACAGGGATCACAGGAGTGGCAGAGCAGCCGGGCTAGGGTTCATCCATGCTCTACCTGTACCCAGGAGCTGGGCAGCATCACAGTCGTCTGAGCACCAATCCTGCCAAGGGAGAACGGCTCTGCAGGAGTGATTTGACTCCTGGCTTTGGAGGCTGCCATTTTCTTTCTGGTGACTGAGCAGCTGGGTACAGTCAGGAGCACAAAGATCACAGGAACAGCAGAAAAGCTGAGTCAGGGTCCATCCAGGCTCCACCTGCACCCAGGAGCTGGGCAGCGCCACAGCACTCTGTGCCAGGGGAGAGCCGGTCACACAGGGGTGCTGAGACAGACTTGCAGGGCCGCAGGAGGGACAAGTGCCAGCCAGAGATAGCAGGACCAACTAACACTAGAGATAACCAGATGGCAAAAGGCAAACATAGGAACGTTACCAACAGAAATCAAAGCAACATGGCACCATCCGAATCCAGTTCTCCCACAACAGCAAGTCCTGGATACCCCAATACACCGGAATTTAAAATCACAACTTATAATGCTGATAAAGGGCTTCAAGAAGGACATAAATAACCCTCTTAAGGAAATACAGAAGAACACAGGTGAACAGGTAGAAGCCCTTAAAGATTTACAGGAAAGCACAACGAAACAGGTGAAGGAACTGAACATAACCATCCAGGATCTAAAAATGGAGGGAGAAACAATAAAGAAATCACAAAGGGAAACAACTCTGGACATAAAAAAACCTAGGAAAGAAGTCAGGAGTCATGGATACAATTATCAACAACAGAGTACAAGAGATAGAAGAGAGAATCTCAGATGCAGAAGATACCATAGAAAGCACTGAACAACAGTAAAAAAAAAAAATGAAAAATGAAAAAAGCACCTAACTCAAAACATCCAGGAAATCCAGGACAAAGTGAGAAGACCAAACCTAAGGATTATAGGTATAAAAGAGAGTGAAGATTTCCAACTTTGCCAGTAAATGTCTTCATCCAATAGAGGGCTAATATCCAATATATACAAAGAAATCAAGAAGTTAGACACCAGAGAACCAAATAACACTATTAAAATTGGGGTACAGAACTAAACAAAGAATTCCCAACTGAAGAATGCTAGATGGCTGAGAAACACCTAAAGAAATGTTCAACACCCTTAATCATCAGGGAAATGCAAATCAAAACAACCCTGAGACTTTACCTCACACCAGTCAGAATGGCCAGGATCAAAAACTCAGGGGACACCTGCTGTCACCTGCTAAAAATGGGGTGAAAATTCTTTGTTTAGCTCTGTACCCCATTTTTAATGGGGTTATTTGGTTTTCTGGGGTCTAACTTCTTGAGTTCTTTGTATATATTGGATATTAGCCCTCTATCTGAAGTAGGATTGGTTAAGATCTTTTCCCAATTTATTGGTTGCCAATTTGTCCTTTTGATGGTGTCCTTTGCCTTACAGAAACTTTGTAATTTTATGAGGTCCCATTTGTCAATTCTTGATCTTAGAGCATACGCTATTGGTGTTCTGTTCAGGAACTTTCTCCCTGTACCGATGTCCTCAAGGGTCTTTCCCAGTTTCTTTTCTATTAGCTTCAGAGTGTCTGGCTTTATGTGGAGGTCCTTGATCCATTTGGAGTTGAGCTTAGTACAAGGAGATAAGGATGGATCAATTCCCATTCTTCTGCATGCTGACCTCCAGTTGAACCAGCACCATTTGTTGAAAAGGCTATCTTTTTTCCACTGGATGTTTTCAGCCCCTTTGTCAAGGATCAAGTGGCCAGAGTTGTGTGGATTCATTTCTGGATCTTCAATTCTATTCCATTGGTCCACTTGTCTGTCACTGTGCCAATACCATGCAGTTTTTAACACTATTGCTTTGTAGTATTGCTTGAGGTTACTGACTCACCCAGAATTTCTTTTGTTGTTGAGAATAGTTTTAGCTATCCTGGGTTTTTTGTTATTCCAGATGAATTTGAGAATTGCTCTTTCTAACTCTATGAAGAACTGAGTTGGGATTTTGATGGGTATTGCGTTGAATTTGTATATTGTTTTTGACAAAATGGCCATTTTAACTATATTAATCCTGCCAATCCATGAGCATGGGAGATTTTTCCATTTTCTGAGGTCTTCTTCCATTTCCTTCTTCAGAGACTTGAAGTTCTTATCATACAGATTTTTCACTTGTTTGGTCAGAGTCACGACAGCAGGTGTTGGTGAGGATGTGGAGAAAGAGGAACACTCCTCCACTGCTGGTGGGGTTGCAAATTGGTACAACCACTCTGGAAATCAGTTTGGTGGTTCCTCAGAAAACTGGGCACGTCACTTCCGGAGGATCCTGCTATACCACTCCTGGGCATATACCCAGAGGATTCCCCAGCATGTAATAAGGATATGCGCTCCACTATGTTCATAGCAGCCCTATTTATAATAGCCAGAAGCTGGAAAGAACCCAGGTATCCCTCAATGGAGGAATGGATACAAAAAATGTGGTATATATACACAATGGAGTACTATTCAGCCATTAGAAACAATGAATTCATGAAATTCTTAGACAAATGGATGGAGCTGGAGAATATCATACTATGTGAGGTAACTCAGTCTCAAAAGATCAATCATGGTATGCACTCACTGATAAGTGGATATTAGCCTAGAAAATTGGAATACCCAAAACATAATCCACACATCAAATGATGTCCAAGAAGAACGGAGGAGTAGCCCCTGGTTCTGGAGAGACTCAGTGTAGCAGTATAGGGCAAAACCAGAATAGGGAAGTGGGAAGGAGTGGATGGGGGAACAGGGGGAGGGAAGAGGGCTTATGGGACTTTCGGGGAGTGGGGGGACAGAAAAGGGGAAACCATTTGAAACGTAAATAAAAATATATCGAATAAAAAAAAAAGAAAAAGAAAAAAACTCAGGGGACAGCAAGTGCTGGAGAGGATGTGGAGAAAGAAGAACACTCCTCCATTGCTGGTGGGATTGCAAGCTGGTAAAACCACTCTGGAAGTCAGTCTGGCAGTGCCTCAGAAAATTGGACATAGTACTACCTGAGGACCCAGCTATAGCACTCCTGGACATATACCTAGAAGATGCTCCAACATGTAATAAGGACACATGCTCCACTATGTTCACAGAAGCCTTATTTATAATAGCCAGAAGCTGGAAACAACCCAGATGTCCCTCAACAGAGGAATGGATACAGAAATGTAGTATATTTACACAATGGAATACTACTCAACAATTAAAAACAATGAATCCATGAAATTCTTAGGCAAATGGGTGGAGCTACAAAATATCATCCTGAGTGAGGTAGCCCAATCACAAAAGAACACACATGGTATGCACTTGCTGATAAGCAGATATTAGTCTAAAAGTTCGGAATACCTGAAGGAAAAAAAAAAAAAGCAGGGGTGTGGACCATGTGGCCGGGGGTGGGGGTGGGGGGGGGAACAGGCAGGCAGAGCTCGCATAGGGAAAACCTGGCAGGCAATACCCACAAAAGGGAAAACTGGCTAGGCCCGCACACAACACCAGGGAAGGGACGGCAGGTGCCTGAGTACCTATATATAGAGAGAGGCTGCCTTGCTCAGAAGGCGGTGCCGTTCTGACATGGGCCTCCCAGGTACCTGTAGAGGAAGCTTGGCTGAGAAGAGGCTGGGTCCTTTCCTGGTGGCTGGAAATGCTGAGGTGTGCTGCATGGTCTTACGTGGTGGGTTTTGATAAGAAGAGACAGTTCATAGTTTCAAGGCTCTATTATAGAAAAGTAGGAAGAGCAAAGGAGATAGAGAAGAGAGAAAGAAAATAGAGGGATGAGAGCTGGCCATGGTCATGTGGAAAGAGGGGAAAGAATGGGGAGAGAGAGGGGAACAGGGGGATGAGGGCAAGGACAAGAGAAAAACGAGAGAGAGAGAGAGAGAGAGAGAGAGAGAGAGAGAGAGAGAGAGAGAGACAGAGAGAGACAGAGACAGAGAAAGACAGAGAGAGAGACAGAGAGAGATAGAGAGAGAGAGAGAGAGAGAGAGAGAGAGAGAGAGAGAGAGAGAGGCAAGAGAGAGCGAGGAGGGGGAAAGAAGCCTCCTTTTATAGTGGACTGGGTAACATCCAGGTAATCATGGGGTGGGGAAAACCTGGCTGTAGGCAGGTGACTGTAGGGGTGGGGTCCAGCCAGAATGCTAGGGGCCTGGGGTGTGGCCATATGTGACTGATGGTCATAGGACTATGGAGTTGAGGAGTCAGCAGTCTGGGAGCATCGCTCACTGGTTCTGTCCCTTGTAGAATGTTTAACTGGGTCTCTGGTGTAAGCCTTGCTCAACCAGACAATAGACTGCCTTATACAGTCCCACATCACCCAATATATAACTCACAGACTACATGAAGCTCAAGATGAAGGAAGACCAAAGTGTGGATACTTTGATCCTTATTGGAAAGTGGATCAAAATACCCATGGCTAGCAGCCAACCAATGGACTGAGCATAGGGTCCCCAATGGAGCAGCTAGAGAGAGGACCCAAGGAGGTGAAGCGGTTTGCAGTCCCACAGGAGGAACAATAATATGAACCAACCAGTACTCCAGAACTCCCAGGGACTAAACAACCAACCAAAGAGTGCACATGGAGGGACCCACAGCTCCAGCTACATATGTAGGAGAAGATGTCCATTTCAGACATCAATGAGAGGAGAGGCCATTGGTCCTGTGACAACTTGATACCCCAGAATAGGGGAATGCAAGTCAGGAAATTGGGTTGGGGTTAAGCAGGGGGAGGGGGGATGGTAGAGATGGTTTTTGGAGGGGTAATGTGGAAAGAGGATACCATTTGAAATGTAAATAAAGCAAATATCTAATAAAATTCACATTCACACACACACACACACACACACACACACACACACACACACACATACATTATATTTACAATAAGCCTCAAACAGTGCAAAAGCTGGGAAGCTGCCCACCCTCTGTGCTGTTAGAATCTACTTTCCTATCAATAACCCTGAGTTATTACTTAATATGTTCATCTGGGCTGCTCTTAACTTCAACTGGCCAGCCCTCAGGACTACTTTCTCTTGACTCCTAACCCATGGCTGCTTCTCATTCCTCATCCTACACCTACCCTTTGTGGTCTCTCTCTGACCCCCAAACTGGGGGAAAACTAAACCACAGCTATGTCTCTTCTGCTTAGTTAGTGTCTTTAACAATCAGAAATAATTTGGGGCCAAGGTATATATGAACTCTCTTGTCTCTGGGACAAACCAGTTCTTGGGGGCCCACACTCACCATTACAATAGATAGGAAAAGACCAAAGCTTAACGTTAACCAGCATGTTAGATGATTCTGTGATTATTGTCAGTTCCCAGTAGATGTGCGTGTGTGTGTGTGTGTAATATGTTGCAGGGGGTGTGATTGTACCAGTGCACACAAGTGGAATTCAAAGGAAGATGCTGAGTGTCCCCTTTCCATCTTATTCCCTTGAGACAGGGTCTCTCTCTGATAGCCACAGCTATCTTATTCTCTCCACTGGCCCTGCTCGGCTGGTGCAGCAGGAAGTTTGTGTGTGGTGCTGAGGGTTTGAGCTCAAGTCCTCATACTTGTGCTCCTGTTCTCCTAGCTATCTCCCCAGTGCAGTCCACTGGAATTTTGATATTGCTGGTCTGTTCTGTTTGGTCTGGCAGTTCCCTAAATTCATGTGCTTGTAAGTTATTCATCGGGTCTTAAGAATAACAATAATAAACAGTATTCTATCAAGGACAGTAAAAATAAGTACATTTTTTTCTGTCTTCTCTTTTGTATATCCTGTTGCAGTCTTCTTGGAGCAAAACCGGAAGCTGGCAGCTTCCCACATTCTGAGGTTGAGGGCTGTACGGGGGAGCCTTCTGCTAGCCCCTCTGACATCCTGTGCAGTCAGGAAGTGGTGCTGCCTCGGAGTGCTGGGGTTCTGTGGTGTGTGCCATGGCTAGTGGAGCTCGGCGTGGAGCACAGTTTCCCCTGTCTCCTGCACACTGTTACTGTAGAAGCACCCGTGGCAGAGGGCTGCTTCAGGAATGGCCTGCCAGCCTGGTTAGCATGCAGAGGCTCTGAGGATTTATGAAGAGATGTAAGGACTCAAAGAAGAAGGAGAACTGAGCCTGGTGTTGTAGTGAGAGTTTTGGTTTCTTTAAAACCACAGAACTGGGCAATGGTGGTGCACGCCTTTAATCCCAGCACTTGGGAGGTAGAGGCAGGCAGATTTCTGAGTTCTGGGCCAGCCTGGTCTAAAGAGTGAGTTCCAGGACAGCCAGGGCTACACAGAGAAACCCTGTCTCAAAAACAAAAAACAAAAAACAAAAGCAAAACAAAAAAAAAACAAAACCCCCCAAAACAAAAACAACAATAAAAAACAAACAAACAAACAAACAAAAAACCCTAGATAAATAAATAAATAAAACCACAGAAATGTTAGGAGAATGTGTTTTTGTTTTAATCCCAGGGGTGGGATATGGGGCTGCTTCAGATTGTCCACGTTGGCTGACTATGATTTGTCTCGTGCTCTGGCAGGGGCATGACTCTGCCAGATGAAGTTAGTTTACATTTGGAATTTTGGGGACTCTTCAGAGAATATACAAATGCCAGAGCCCCAAGGTGGTGGCTGCTGTTTCTCCTGCTGGCTGCTGGCTGCTGGCTGCTGGCTGCTGGTTCTATCCTGATGTTGACTGGACTTGTCCCAAGGAGCTTGACACGCCTGCGCAGCAGGAAGTAGTCTAACCATTCCAGTGCCTTGCCTCCATTCCCTTCTAACCTTCTTTCTCTCCTACCTAGTGTTGGGAGGTTGGAAGGGTGGAGAGGGTGGGAGAGAAAAGAACCCAATAAAGTAACCGAAATCTGGTTACAGGGTACAGTGGTGCATGACTGTCAGCCCAGAATTAGGGATCAAGGCCAGCCTCAGCTATTAATACATCTGAGGATATCCTAGGCTATGTGACCCCCTATCTTAAAATTACAAAGCAAAACAAACAAGAAGGAAACACACAAAAATATGAGACTGAGCCCATAAAAATGTACTGCAAAGGAATAATAGTGAACTCTTCATGGGCAAAGTATTTTAGGGCATGAGAGGATCATGGAAATGGCCCCATTCTTCACTTCCTACTAGTACTTTACAGGTGAGGAGGTCCTCAGGGTGAGGAGGGAGCGAGCCAGTGTTTCACTAACAGCTGAGGAGCAGCATCTGAGTAGGATTCAACCCCAGGCTGTGCTCCATCCATGACCCAACATTCACCTCTCTAATAAAGTAAAATCCGGAAGAATTTTCTTTCAAAGTGCTGCTTAACTTAAAACTCATGTAAAAATTACTCATAAAAATGTAAATTCTCTAATGCCACGTTACAGGGCTTTCAAGCATCATTATTGATAGCATTTGGAAAAAGACAGTCTTTGTTTTCTTAGGAAGACAGGGCTCCTGGTAGTGGCAATTCCATTAATCTTGGAGAACCAATGGAGATGTCAGAGCTAATGCAGTTTATGTTCAAAGATTTCCTGAAAGGCTGATGTAACTTCATTACCAGCCCTTGACTTTTAGAAGCATCACAGACACTAAAATAAACAATGAGAACACACTCTGACATTGCTGCAATGTGATTTTTTCCCCCTAATCCCAAATGAGGTACCTAAAGTTTAATGAGCAATTTCATTACTTGATGAAACAAATAGGCCTGATGTTTGTTCTAGGGTTGGGGTGAAGTTGGTTCAGATGAAACCTGGGTATTTTGCTTAAGTTACTTTTGCCTTCACAGAGACCTACGTTAGCTGTGTCCTGGTTCCCTGGCTCCTTTGCTGTCTTGTACTCTCTGCTCTCCGACAATTCAGACACTACAAATCCTAGACGTGGATTTCACTTGAGACACATTCGTCTTCTCGTGTTACCCAAGTGGTGGACAATAGGGCTGCTGAAACAAAGCACTGTGGGAAAAAGGGCTTCAAATTTCTCTTTGTATTTTATTTATCTTTGTACTATGTGCATGCATGTGTGCATGTGCACTATGTGTGCATGTTCAGTGCCCTGTGAAGAATTCATGTGTAGAAGTCAGAAGTCTCTCCCAGTGTCTTCCTCTATCATTCTCTAAATTATTTTATTTATTTATAACATTTACATTTCAAGTGTTATCCTCTACCCAGTTTTTCCTCCTCCCAGAAACCCCCTACCCCATCCTCCTGCTTCTTTGAGGGTGTTCCTACATCCACCCACCCTCCCACCTACTCCTGCCTCCCCGCCCTCTATTCCCCTACACTGAGGCATCTATGGAACCTTCATTGGACCAAGGACCTCTCCTCCCATTGATATCTGACAAGGCCGTCCTCTGCTACATAGGCAGCCGGAGCCATATGTACTCCTTGGTTGGTGGCTTAGTCCCTGGGAGCTCTGGGGGTTCTGTCTGGTTGATATTGATGTTCTTCCTATGGGGCTGCAAACCCCTTTCTACCTTATTTTCTGAGATAGAATCTCTTGGTGAATCTGGAGCTCAGCAGTTGGCTAGACTGGCTGGCTGGTGAGTTCCTGGAATCCCCTTGCCTCCACTTCACAATGCTGGGACTACAGGCGTGCACACATACACACTTGGATTTTTTTTTTTTATGACTGCTGGAATCTGAACACAGACCCTCATGCCAGTCCAGCAGACACTCGGCACACTGTCTAGCTTCACCCCTGCATTTCTCTCTACTTTTATAGACAACAATCATACAGGAACCATCCTACTGTAAACTGATTTCATCTTAACTGATTGCATGGGCACATCTACAATGCCCTTGTTTCCAATAAGACCCCATCATTAACAGTGATTATGATCTAGAATTTCATAAGGACATTCTTCTCCCCATTGCAGTATGCAACCTTGCCACCTTTGTACAACCACTGACACCAATCACCATAGTTTTCTGTGGACTCTCTTGGGAAACTAACAATACACAAATCAGCCCACAGGTTTTAATTAGAAAAAAATAGCATATGGAGTATCTTTGTTTGAACTAATATAATGAAATACCTTAGGTTGGGTTACCTATAAACAGCAATTTGTTGCTCAGAATTCTAGAAGCTGGGAAGTCCAAAATTAAGGCCCCAGCAGATCTAATGTGTGTTGAGAGCCCACATCCTCATAGGCTTCTGCTCTCAAAACTGATCACTCCCAAGGGTTCCAGCTTTAACCTGAGGGACAATGAATGGCTTCCAAACATTTTTGAGTACTGTACACAAAATAGCCTCAGAATACCTCCTAATTCACTGCCAGTATATTCAGTAGATAATAGAATGAAGATGGTGAATTTTTGGTCACTTTTACAGATGACTTGTCAGGACACCAAGATGGCTTATATTTGGGAAAGTGGAAGAATTTTAGAGTGATTCTTACGGGGCCTGGACATTTGGATTGAGGGTGGTATCAATACTCAAAAAGACAAAACCTTGGCAGTAAGGATCTTGTTGAGGAGGGACTGTAAAGATATCGGTTAGTGTTTGTCACAGTAAGTTGGGAGCAGAATAAATTGAATGTTTTCTCCTGAGCACTCAATACTCAGTGTAATCTTTTACCTCTGATCACCAGAGCGTGTTAGGGGATTGTCACCAACAATCTTGTGTAAACACCACAGGAGATTCCTCTAAGTCCATCTGATATTATCTTCTGGGTGAGTCAAATTTCATTGCTAAGAGTGAAGTCCCACAAGATCGCTCACTTCAAATGCCCATCTCAGATCCCAGGAGGTGGTTTGTACTCCTGAAAAATTAAGGGTTCCCGTGAGCCCCTCCTTGTATAGTCATTTGCTGGATGGAGCATCTCCACAAGCTTGGGGAAACACTTAACAGTTATAGATCTATTGTAAGGGACATCACAAGAGACCCAGAGATGCTGTAAATGCAGAAATACTCAGGGCAGGGTATGGGGAGGCTCTTGAAGCTTCTGTGCTTTCTCTGGACATTCTTCCTTCTACATGTTCTGCAACACAAACTCTCAGAGATCTGCTCATTTGAGTTTGTTTGTTTCTTTGTTTGTTGGTTGGTGGGTTGTAGTGGTTTGAACATGCCTGGCCCAGTGAGCGGCACTATGGAAGGTGTGGCCTTGTTGGAGAAAATGTGTCACTGTGGGCGTGGGCTTTAAGACTCTTGTCCTAGCTGCCTGGACGTCAGTCTTCTCCTAGCAGCCTTCAGATGAAGATGTGGAACTCTCAGCTCCTCCTGTACCACGCCTGCCAGGAAGCTGTCATCCTCCTGCCTTGATGATAATGGACTGAACCTCTGAACCTGTAATCTAGCTCCAATTAAATGTTTTCTTTATAAGAGTTGCCTTGGTCATAGTGTCTCTACGCAGCAGTAAATCCCAAATTGATACAGAGGTGGTTGGAACTCATTTTGTAGACCGGGCTGGCCTCAGACTCATAGAGATCTACCTGCCTCTGCCTCCTGAGTGCTGTGACTAAAGGTATGCACCACCACCTCCTGGCTCATTTAAATTTTTATGGTGGCTGTAGCACATCTTAGCTACTTTGTAGGTTCTTTTTTCTTCCACTCTTCTCCATTTGTTTTCCACCCTTTGAACTCCCTAACACTAGATAGGAGAGAAAAAAGGATAGATGGGGAAAGGGGGCAATGTTATCATTAGACTACTTCCTGCTGACTAGGGGAATTGAATTCCTTGGGGCAAGTTTGATCTTCCTCACCAGGATGTCTAACTTCTTCTTGATGTTGTTTCCTTTTTTGTACATGACTACTTAACAATCAACAGCAACCAACAGCAGGCAAACATCAACCCACAACCCATACTGTGTCTGGGGGCCCTAGGATTTATGTACCCTCTGAAAAGTCCCCAGGATTCCAAACATTACACCATAGCAGAAACTATCTGTGGCTGGCAAAATCACACCCCTGCTAGAGCACGAGGCAAACCATAGTCAGCTGCTGTGGACAATCTGAAGCAGTTCCGCATCCCACATTTGGGGTTAAAATGAAAACATTCCCATAATATTTCTGTGAAACCAAAACTCCAAAATTGTCACTACAGGTGGCCTCTTTACTACACCCTGGCAGACAGTGATTATTGATGATGTAAGGCTTGTATATACACATTTCAAGACTTGAGTATTAATGAGTTGTGTCTAGGCAGTGGCTCTGTTGAGAGATAGTGAAGCCTTTTTGAGGTGGGAGTAAATTAACTCTTTAGGAATTGGGAACCCATCCCTTTGCTCTGACCTTCTTTTTTGGGGCACTATGAAACCCTTTCCTACATACTCACTGCTGCCTGAACTGCCTTGACATAGACTCCAAAGCAATGGTTGCCACCAGAGACGGAAACTTGAGAAACTGTGAGTGAAAATAAACCTTCCTCCTTGTAAAGTTTTTATCTGACACACGTTGTCATAGTGACAGAGAGTTAACTGATGTAACAATCAACTCGACTTCAGTGGCTCTTTTTTCTCTGAGGGGGATAGGGGTTGGTGTTGCACGGTTGTTTTCCTGGGCATCTTTGTACTTTCGAGGAGCTCACTCTCTCTGCATCCTAAAGTACTTGTGATGACTGATCTTAGTTGTCAACTTGACATACTTGGGAAGGGGGAATCTCAACGGAGGAATTGCATCCATCTGGTTGGACTGTGGGCACATCTGTGAGCATTTTCTAAATTTCTAATTGATGTAGCAAAACTTAGCCCACTGTGGGTGTTACCATCCCTAGGTAGGTGAACTGAGATGTATACGAAATGTAGCTGAGTGGGGGGCCTGGGAGCAAGCCATTAAACAGAGTGGCACCTCTGTTTATCGGTTACTGAGGTTACTATGGCTTCTGCGCCCATTCCTGCTTGAGGTTCTTCCCTGACTTACCTCAATAACAGACTGTAATGTGCAGGTGTAAGATGAAACAAACCCTTTCCTCCCCATGTTGTTTTTGGCCATGGTGCTTCTTACAAGAAAAATAAATAAATAAATAAATGAAGGAAGGAAGGAAGGAAGGAAGGAAGAAAGGAAGAAAGAAAAAGCAATAGAGAAAGAAAGGAAAAAGCAAACCAGAAGAATACTCAAGAGATTCCAAAAGTCTTAGGAGTCTGTGCCATGAGACTGGACAAACACCCAGGAAATATATTACTTTAACATTTAAAAATTACATTTATTTATCTTTGTGGGGGGATGGGAGGGAGAATGTCACAGCACCTGTGTGGAGGTCAAAGGACAACTTAGAGGAGTCGGTCCTTACCTTCCACCATATGGTACCCAAGGATTGAACTCAGGCCATCAGGCTTGGCAGCAAGCTCCTTTTAACCCACTTAGCTGCCTTGGTGGCCCATGAAAAGATGCCATTCTTATTACGGATCATATTATCGGTTACTGAGGTTGAACCCACAGATATTATTTCAATAAAAGGAAGCAAGCTTCCTCTGATGCTTTCACGTTGAATAGCCCCGAAACCCAGTTTACTGTTCCATGTACAACACACACACACACACACACACACACACACACACACGCTATGTGCACACTGTGTTGAAAGGTTTTTTTAAGGCAAAGTGAAGGTCATGAGCCGAGACTGAGGTGAGCTGTCCAAATTGGTTTCAGCTGACGGCCTTTGTTAGCGGCGACTGTGCTCCGGCTATCTGCCTTGTTATGGTTTTCATTTTCTTTCTGAATTCATTTCTGGAGCTCTGGGCCTCAAACATAACAAGCTGTGAAGGTGGCTTAGCCGCTGTCCGGCCTCAGAGCCCAGCTTCCAGCACAGTGTGTTTAAACAGGACTCTGGGTGGGAGGGAGCCAGGGCTGGTCCTGCTCTTAGCTGGTGCAGCAGCAGAGACCAGAGACATTGGCAAAGTCCCAGAAGTCCCTACCAATCGAAGACTGACTGGAAGTCAGGAAATGCCAAGCAGATGAGTCCAGTAGCAGAGGTTTTTGCTCTGACTCAGGTTTGGGCCTTGGGGTATCTGAGGGAACCTGCCTCGCTCTTACACATGCACAGCCTCCCTGGGCAGTGGTGGCACAGGCTGATTCCAGCACTCAGGAGGCAGGGGCAGTCAGATCTCTAAATTCAAGGCCAGCCTGGTCTACAGAGCAAGTTCCAGGACAGCCAGGGCCACACAGAAAAACTCTGTCTCAAAAAAGCCAAAACCAACCAAACAAAAACCCAAATTCACAGCCTCACTGGATGGCATATATTTCCTCCATGATTTGTCTATAGGCCTAAACTGGAGTTGGCTGATGTTCAGTCCTGTGCAGGTATAAAACACTGCATGTAGAGGAAAGACTCTAAGACGTTAACAAGATGGGTCAGCAAACCTTGGTTGGCGAGAGGCTGAGTCTGGTTGGAGGGTCTGAAGATGGTGTGGGGGGAGGGGCAGAAGTAGAGACAGGAAGGGAACAATTGACCTAGAAGGTCTCCCAGCAGATCCCTGGGCAGACTTGCAGGCTGCTGGGCTGCACTCTGAGACATGGACACAGAAAGAGCCTGGATGTTTTGGAGGTGGACATCACAGTGCTCTGAGCCAAGGACCAAGGGAGGAAGTTAAGGGCACTGGCAGCTTTAGAATGGATATATTTGCTGAGGCCAGAGAGCCTTCATGAGAGAATGGGAGGGCACACCCACTCATCCTTCACCAGGAAACCAGGATGTGCTGGCAAGGAGCAGATGGACAATTCCCGGAAGCTCAGGGACAGCTGGAGGCGGGGACTGACAGGAGATAAGCTGCCACCAAGTGGGCTTTTCCACCTCAGTGAGAGAGAGGTGCACAGTGGCGGATACAGGATATAAGTAGGTGGGGCAGAATCAGCATCTGTAGTGTGAAGAGATAGACCTTTAGATGTGGCTCACAGAGAGCTCTCCTTCCCACTTCTCAGTGAGCAGCGTCACCAGGCAGCAGTGCCTGAAAGCCAACAAGAATCTCTGTGTCTCTTTCTGCTCCAGCTTCTACCTCCTGCTGCTGGTGATTGCTTATTCCGTCAGACTTCTCTTTGCTCTGGGCTACTTCTGTGGTCCAAGATGTGTGGATGTCTTTCTCCCATCTGCTTCCCTCTTATTTGCTCAGTGGCCTTTCTTTCTTTCTTTCTTTCTTTCTTTCTTTCTTTCTTTCTTTCTTTCTTTCTTTCTTTCTTTCTTTCTTTCTTTTGATTTTTTTCGAGACAGGGTTTCTCTGTGTAGCCCTGGCTGTCCTGGAACTCACTCTGTAGACCAGGCTGTCCTCGAACTCAGAAATCCACCTGCCTCTGCCTCCCAAGTCCTGGGATTAAAGGCGTGCGCCACCACAGCCCGGCTCTTTCTTTCCTTCCTTCCTTCCTTCCTTCCTTCCTTCCTTCCTTCCTTCCTTCCTTCCTTCCTTCCTTCCTTCCTTCCTTCCTTCCTTCCTTCTTTCTTTCTTTCTTTCTTTCTTTCTTTCTTTCTTTCTTTCTTTCTTTCTTTCTTTCTTTCTTTCTTTCTTTCTTTTTCTTTCTTTCCTGTTATTGGTTCATAGTCCTTACTTGTGGCGAGAGCCCTGTGAACAAGAGGGAACAGAAAAGTCAGTCAGGTCGACAGCCAAAATGTCTTTTGGGGAAATGGGTCTCTAGTGGGTAGGCCTGGCTGGGGCCCTCACTGCACAGCTTGTTCACTGGCACTGCCTCCAGAATCCTGTGGCTTCATTACATCTGGAAGCCCCGGAGGGCTGGGAGGGCTCGATGCGCAGAGGGCGTCATCTGCTCGGAAGGCCAGGCTCACAGTGGCTGGGGTCTGTAGCCACACTTGCCCAGAATTTTTCCATTAAGGAGCTGGTCATCCTTGTACA
Organism: Apodemus sylvaticus; assembly: GCF_947179515.1. Lineage (NCBI taxonomy): Eukaryota > Metazoa > Chordata > Mammalia > Rodentia > Muridae > Apodemus > Apodemus sylvaticus. The sequence goes on from NC_067487.1 coordinate 57,107,038, forward strand.
GCTGCTGTTCCTCTGGCGGCCGCTTGAGGGTGCCGTTGACGATGCTCTTCGGTTTGAACTGATGCTAGATTCCGTAAAGACAACAGCTGCACTCTCAGTTGCCTTTCTAAACCCAAGGCCACTCACCATGCATAAAATTTAGTGGATTTTCAATGCTGCAGAACAAAGACCCCAAGAGATAGCATGTATGGGAACATGACTGAGAGCAGTCCCTGAACTTTGGTCATCTGACCCCTCAGGTTACCTGGAGGAAGTCCTTCGGTCAGGTTACCTACAAGAAAGTCTGCTTAAGGCTAGTGCCTCTTAGGCAGCGTAGCTGAGGCCAGGGAGGAAAGAAAGAAAAGAAGGAAATGTCTAACAAGTGCTGGTGGCCTGCAGCATCTCCTGACATCTAGTTGAATGGGAAATGAATTCTGCGCCTTTTCTTTGACCCACCTAGTTTGCGGGGCATTGTGCTTACCTCCACAGAAGGCACGTGTACTTCAGGATGCAACCCTGTTCCCTTGCCTCCTTTAATCCTATCCCTGGGCTCCAGACTCTGGCCCACTTGTCCCCTTTCCTTTTGTGTCATTTAACACCCAGAATGACTTCTGTCTCCATTCCGTCCAACCTCATTTCTCCTTCACAGCCCAGCACAGTGGTCTTCCGATCAAAAGTGCTTTGGGATGTTGTAACTAGATGGATCGACGTGCTGCCTTTCCCTGTGCATTGCAGGACTGCCTAAAGCTTCTGGGAGACCAAACACTCGGGTGCCAGGGAGCACTGGCTTTCAGGAATGGAATACGCTGGGCTCCGACGGGGCTGCCAACAGCGCCCTAGGACAGGACGGGACCCTCAGCATTTATCACAGGAATCGTTTCCCTCCACTGTGTATGGCTAAGACATATCCACCTTACTTTGAACTTGGAATGCTTTGCTGCATTCTACAAAATCACAGTAAGTATTTAACAGCAAGGTCGGTCGAAGGCAGCGACGGTCTGAAACAGAAATGGTCTCATCTTGATCTCAGCGAGAAGCAAGACTGGCTTTAGACGTGCAACAAATGCCGTCAACCCTCACGGTCTTTTCTTGAATGAGATTTGGGAGCCAAGAGGCAGCTTAGGAGCCGAGTCCGGGACCTATGCATTCACAAACGTTTTATTTGTCCTGTGTTTCTCTAAGGTTGACAGACTGAACTCAATTTCAAAATAATCTCAACCGGCCTGAGTCTATCAGTTATAGAATCCGTGATTCTAGTACAAGCATCCTGCTAAGGTCATTCCGGCTCGGATTCTTTGGACCTAGAAGATGCTCCGGGGTACGTATGACCTTGTGGAACTCAGTTAAGTCCAATTATTATAATTAGAGCAACTGTAAGACTAATTATAACACATTTAACTGGCTCCATCTCTTGTCAAGTGGAGTCAATATTATTTTCTTCTTAGTTAGGATTAAGATAATGCTTGTAAAATGCTCAGCACAATATCTAGAAAAAAGAAAATACTAGATGGTTCTTCTTCTTGGGTCCCAGAGGGGAGAATACAAGTAGGCCTTTTGGCCATGGACTTTTCAGAGAATATTTTCCTTGCTTTAGCTCATACTAATAGCATGAATGTCTTTCTCATATGTAGTAGTTTAAATATGAATGCCCTCCATGGACTCCTGTTTTTAAACATTTGGTCCTGTGCTGGTCCAGTGGCTCACCTGGTAAAGTGTTTGCTTTATAAGCATGAGGCTCTGAGTTCAGATCCCAGCACAGGTTTAAAAGCCCCACATAATGGAACACACCTGTAATCCTAGTGCTGAAGAGAGCTCCGGAGAGATCCCTGGGGCTTGCTGGCTAGCTAGCCTGGTTGAAATGATGATCTTCAGATTCCTTGAGAAACCCTGTCTTGAAAAATAAGGCAGAGAGCGGGTGCTAGGCTTATGTTAACTTGACACACAAACTAAACTTATTTGAAAGGAGAGAACAGTTGAAAAAAATAAAAAAGCCTGCATAAGATCCAGCTGTAGGGCATTTTCTTAATTAGCAATTGATGGGGGAAGGGACCAGCCCACGATGGGTGGGGCCATCCTTGGGCTGGTAATCCTAGGTTCTATAAGAAAGCACGCTGAGGAAGCCACGGGAAGCAAGCTAGTATGCAGCACCCTCCAAGACCTCTGCATCAGCTCCTGCTCTGTTTGAGTCCCTCTCTTGACTTCCTTTGGTGAGAAACAGCAATATGGAAGTGTAAGTCAAAGGAACCCTTTCTTCTCCAACTTGATTTTTTGGTCATAGCGTTTCGCTGCAGCAATAGAAACTTTAAGGCAGATTGATTGAGGAAGACATTCGGTATCAACCTCACATATCCATCCACATACATGTACACAGGCATGCATGCTCCTACACCCACATGTGCACACACTAACATGTATGCATGCATGCACCCCCCCCCCCCACACACACACCAGACAAAAGGTTAAAAAAGAAAGGATTTGGTCTCCTGTTTGTGATGCTGTTTAGTGATCCTGTGGGGCTGTTGGGAGGTGGAACTCTGCTGGCAGAAGTGGATTATGGGGCGGGCTGTAGCTTTTATAACCAGCTAGCATGGTGTCTATTGTCTGCTTTGTACTGTGCTGATGTGGGGACACAAGGAGGCCCAGCCTCACTCTTCCCACTGCTACCCACTGCCGAGTCTTCATGGGCACGGACGGATTGTACCTCTCAAACTGTGAGCCCAACTCTTCAAGTTGCTTCTGGGAGGTATTTCATCACACACATCTTGTGACATCCTCATTGCAGCATTTCCAGGCAAGTCCTTCCAAGCCCTGCTTCTGCTGCGGTCACCTCTTTTCAACTGCTAAGTGAATGAGAAAAAAAAGAAAAGAATAAAAAGGAAATGACCTCCACTGGTCCTGGGTTTTAGCCCCAGATGAATGAAACAAAGAAAAGGGAAAGGCAAGCAGACGCGGCTGTCCCTGGATACGGTGGAGGAAAGATTCCTTGGAGATCTACAGGAGCACGTGGCTGGAGGCAGGGACATCTGGAAAAGTTCAGAGTGAACATGAGCCTGAGCTGGAACACGTGGGGAAAGCGGGAAAAGGAAGAGAGGGGAACCAGGGACAGAAGCCAGGAGGCCCAAAGGTACAAAGAGAGCAGGTAACCAAGATGGCTGGATGATAGAGGGACGAACACCCGGGCCCCCCTGGGCTGGGGAGATCAATGTAGGCAGTAGAGCATGCCGGCCCTGGAGCAGTGGGGACTGAGGGATGCAGGGGAACCTGGAGGCCAGGACCTCTTCAGTATGTTAAATAGGAGCCTCAACCATTTGTCCCAGCTTTGAAACTTAACAGGAGTGTGACTTTAAACAGGGTTTTAAAAATCTTTTCCATTCACCAATCCCCTCTACCTCCCCCGCCCTCCCTTTTAAAGGTAGGAGTGCTCTGGCTGCATATACATCTGTATACCAGAAGAGGGCATCAGATCCCTTGATAGATGGTCAAGAACCACTGTGTGGTTGCTGGGACTTGAACTCAGGACCTCGGGAAGAACAGCCAGTATTCTTTTTTTTTTTATTCAATATATTCTTTATTTACATTACAAATGATTTCCCCTTTACTGGATCCCCCTCCCCGAAAGTCCCATAAGCCCTCTTCCCTCCTCCTCTTCCCCCATCCACCCCTTCCCACTTCCCTGTTCTGGTATTCCCCTACACTGCTACACTGAGCCTTTCCAGAACCAGGACAGCCAGTCTTCTTAACCCCTGAGCCATCTCACTAGGCCACTGGGCTGTTGAGCTTTTTAAGAGTAGTTTAAACCCTGTGCCCATGTTGGTATTTTCTTCATGAGGAGGTAGTTGAGTTTATATTGCAAATGTGAGAACCTATTGGAGTCTTGGTAATGAGTGCTTTCTGAGTCTGCAGTGCTGTTCAGTTAGGTCCCCTGTTGTCCAGCCTGACTCTGGGGCAGTGGCTTGTCTCTTAGTTTAGTCCAGTAGCCATTGCTATCCTGTTGAGGGGTGGGGTTGAGAGCCATGACTGGAGGAAGGCCGGAGTTCAACAGCTTTCTGGATTCGTCTCCTTTGGTCTTTCTAGTTCCCCGAGGGATGACCTTTGGGATTTCCCACCAGAAAGCTGGAGCTGTGTTTACACCTTCTACCCTCTAGTCTCACTGTTGTCTGCATTCAGGCCAAAGTCCCAAAGGCAGGGAGAACAAAGCCATAGGGTGACCTCATGTGCACAGCTCCCCTGTTAGACACATTTTCAGAAACTCCCTTAAGAGGGGAACTCGTCTATGCAGCCCTGGAAGCCCTGTTCCATGCTGCGGTGAGACGTTTTGGAATGGCCCGCGCTCCTGTCTTCAACCCCCTATCCATGTGCTGTAACTGTACTTGTTCCCAAAGCTAGACGTGTGTGGAACTGCCACCTCAGTCTGTTATTGCTGCTTGGTCTGGGGTGACTGGATGTTTGTTTATGTCTCCATAGGGAAAGTTTATGCAACTGTACGCATACACATCAGGAATCTATGCATAGTTTCATAGATTGCTTTTTTCCATATTATCAGGAGAATTTTCCAAGTATTAATAAGATATAGGTAAATTATTTTAAATCTGACTTTAAAGTATTATACATTCATTGCTGAGATGTTGGAAAAGAGAATTTTCCAACAATAGAAACAATTTTTAAACAACAGAAAAAAGAGAGATTTACCCCCCAATCCTGACACAGAGATACCCATGATATTGGTGTATGTTCTCCCTGACTTAAAAAAATTACTGTGCATAATACTTGAGAATTTGTTTTAAACATTGACACATGGGGCTAAAGATGTGTCTCAGCAGTTAAGAGCACTGGCTGCTCTTGCAGAGATCCCAGGTTTGATTTCTAGCACCTACAGGGTTGCTCACAATTATCTTTAACCTCCATACTCTCTTCTGGCCTCTGAGGGTACAGGTACTCACGTGGCATACAGAAATGCATGCAGGCAAAACACCCATGCATGTTTTAATAATATAAACATTAAAATGCATATGTTTTCTATCCCATTGAGTAACATGCTCTAGTACATTCTACAAGATCATACTGTATCTCAGTTTTTCTGTTCTGTTGGTACTGGAGGTTGAACCTGGGGCCTTGCCCAGTAACTGAATTGCATTCTATTACACAATGTGTTGTATTGTATACTTCAATACACAGAAATTACAAAATTGCAATGTTCCCAATTCTTTCTTTTACCAGGAAAAGTCTAACCACCATTCCTAGTCTCTTAGAGTTGTAAAGTGGCTCTTGTGTGTATGTACCCAATTTTTTTTTGTCTTTTTGTTTTTTGTTTTTTTGTTTTTGTTTTTCGAAACAGAGTTTCTCTGTGTAGCCTTGGCTGTCAAAGGCGTGCTGCCGCCAACCCCCCCCCCCCAAAAAAAACGCGGCTATATGTACCCACTTTTAGTACAAATTCTGGCATCTAGTTGTGGGGACAAAGACATTCTGAACTTACTGACAGCTTATCCCTAAGCAAGAGTATACCTATATTCTGAGTATCAAAACACCTGCCTTTTTATCAAATTGTATATTACCTATTAAAATCTGTGCTCTAATCTGACAGACTAAAGTAGGTAATTTAAAAGGTCCATTTGGTTATGTCTTATGCATAACTACTGAAAATAGTACTGGGTGATTGAGCTAGGATATTTCCCAAAGTGGAGTAAGTGTTGTTACATTGTTACATTTCCACCTTGTGCAGTTTCACTGTCTGCCCTGAACATCTTCTGTGAAATGTAGCTGTTTTCTCTCTAGAGTGTTACTTCACACACTGTTACTTACTTTCTATACACATTGTTAACTGTCCCCTTCCTGATTATTAAAACATACTCTTTTCACTATAGAACATTTATAAAATAAAGATTAAATTTCCCTGTGGCAAAGAAGGCTTCCTGTCCACCAAAAATCTTGCTCCTTTTGTCCATAATTAGTCTGGGAATATCTTTTCCAGCCCACACCTGCAGCTAGATCTGACTAAAGGTGGTGCAAACAGTTCCCTTTCAAGACTAAGACCTTGAAGTTAAAGGTGCATTTTCTTTGCCATCTTTCCTCTCTTCTGCTAGAAGGATGCAGTTGTTAATGAGGCCCTAGAGGATTCGAGGAACTGGAGCTGGAGAGAGGGTCTGGATCTTAGTGCTAGAGTTGGAGAGAGCCGTCTGCCGGCCACTGGGTTACCCTGCTACAGGAATAGGGCAGTGAAACTCCATCTGGATACATTACAGAAGTGCAGTGAGTGATTCAGTCTTATTAACACTTTGATCCAATTTTTAGTTACTTTTCTATGCATTTTAATTATGATCATTTGTGTGTGTGTTTTTGTGTGCATGTGTTCACATGTTTGCATGCCACACACCAATACTGCACCCTGAGGACATCTTTTGGAATCCAGTTCTCTTGGGGGATCAAAGTCCATTTGTCTGGCTTTTGTAGCTTGTTTGTTTTTGTTTCTTTTTTTCCAAAAAGGGATTTCTTTGTGTAGCCCTGGATGTCCTAGAATTAGCTCTGTAGACCAGCTTGGCTTTGAACTCAGAATCCACCTGCTTCTGCCCTCCATGTACTGGGACTAAAGGTGTGCACTACCACACCTGCTGCAGTTGCCTTTAATTACTAAGCCATCTATACATTTTTTCCCTTCCTTAGTTCAGCTAGATGTTTGGAAAACATTATTGGTATTCATCACCAAATTGCTTCTGAGAAATGTTGCTTGAATTCCTGCTTCACCATGATCTATAGACCCTCAGTCTGTGTCATGACCCCATTGGAGGGTCAAATGACCTTTTCACAGTGGTTGTATATCAAATATCCTGCATATCAGATATTTACATTGTGATTCATAACAGTAGCAAAATTATAGTTATGATGTAGCAACAAAATATATTTATCATTGGGAGTTACCACAATAGGAGGAACTGTATTAAAGGGTCACAACATTAGGAAGGTTGAGGACCACTGCTCTATAGTTTGCTGTAACCTTTACTGTATGTGTGCACAGAAGGCTCACCTATACTCACCTATGTAGTAGCCACAGGCCAACATCAAATGTCTTCTGTTACTCTCTCTCTTATTTTTGTGTCTGACTATAGGTGTGTGCACATGCTAGTGTGTGTGTGTTTGTGTGTGTGTGTGTGTGTGTGCATACATGTGTACATGTGCAAGGCTTGTAGAACTCATAGCTCAATCCCAGGTACTGTTCCTCATATGGTTTTGATTCAGTGGAAGGTGGGGCTTGCTGGTGGGCTTAGCTGACTGGCCGGTGAGCGTTTAGCATCTTTGCGTCTCTGCCTCCCTGTGCTGGTTATGTTATAGGCATGGACCACTATGCCTGTTTTTTTTTTTTTTTTAACATTTATTTATTTATTATATGTAAGTACACTGTAGCTATTTTCAGACACACCAGAAGAGGGCATCAGATCTCATTATGGATGGCTGTGAGCCACCACGTGGTTGCTGGGATTTGAACTCAGGATCTTCGGAAGAGCAGTCGGTGCTCTTAACCACTGAGCCATCTCTCCAGCCCCCCATGCCTAGTTTTTTACCTGGTTCCTCATGCTTGCATAGCAACCACTTTACTAACAGAGCCATTTTTCTACCCTGCTACAGTTTGCTAGATTCAAATGAAGATTCTTGCTATAGGCTACTTAATAAATACCTTCTGGAACGAGGAACTCTTTGCTACATATCTTATATCCCTAAAACTCTGAAAGTTTTGTGATTTGACATTTGAATATACCTGGTGTCTTTTAGGGTTTTACTGCTGTGAACAGACACCATGACCACAGCAAGTCTTATAAAGGACAACTTTTAATTGGGGCTGGCTTACAGGTTCAGAGGTTCAATCCTTTATCATCAAGGTGGGAGCATGGCAGCTTCCAGGCAGGCATGATGCAGGCAGAGCTGAGAGTTCTACATCTTCATCTGAAGGCTGCTAGCAGAATACTGGCTTCCAGGCATCAAAGATGAGGGTCTTAAAAGCCCACACCCACAGTGGCATACCTACTCTAACAGGGCCACACCTTCTAATAGTGCCATTCCCTGGGCTGAGCATATACAAACCATCACATCTGAACATAATAGTACTTTCATAAATGTATGTCTAGTGACTTTTAAAATATTTTATTCATTCTTATTTCATGAGCATAAATATTTTGCCTGAATGTACATGTATGTATATGGTCCTGGTACCTTGTTCACTATGAATAAAAACCAATAAAACTGTATTGAACTTTCCGAGTGTCACCCTTTGTATTGTGTGTGTGTGTGTATGTGTATTTGTATAGTGTAATGCATATATGTGAGAATGCATGTATGTGAGAATGCATGTAGAGGCTAGAGGTCTACCTTGGGTGCTGTTCCTCATGAACCAACCATATATTTGTCGAGACAGCACCTCTTACTGGCCTAGAACTCACCTACTAGGCTGGGCTATCTGACTAGCAAGCTCCAGGGACCCATATGTCTCAGCCTCCTCAGCACTGGGATTACAAGTGTGTCCACCCACTCCTGGCTAATTTTGTTTTAATATGGGCTGGTTCTGGGGATTGAACTCAAGTCTTTTGTGCTTGCAAAGAAAGTGCTTTACTGACAGAGCCACCTCCCTCATCCAATCTTCCTGCATTTTTTTTTCCACTAGGCATAATCCTGAGCTTTTTTCCTGATGGTTTTCTCCCCCCTCGACATAGCTCAGTGTCTCTCTTCCTGAAAATGCTGTGGCTACTTTTGGAACCTTCCTGTCCAGTGGCTGTTGTTTCAGGGTACTGAGAGCTCAGTGGTTTAAACAGCATGTCTTTATTCTGTCGCAGTTCTAAGGCCAGGGACTGAAACCCAGCAGCAGGCAGGGTGCAGTGGCCGCAGGTTCTGCAGGAGGTCGCAGCCTGAGCTCTCAGTATTTCCTGGCTGTGTCATTCCAGTGTCTGGCTCCATGCTTTTCTACCTTTGATGCTGGGATGTGGCTCAGTGGATTATGTGCATGCTATGTATGCATAGGAGCAGCAGAGTATGCATTCCTGTATTAATGCATGCACAGAGTGGGGAGCAGAAGGCAGAGCCAGGTTATTCCCCTGGGCAAGCTGCTGAGCTAGACTAACTTAATAAGCAAGGACTGGGTCCCGCAAGACTCCCTGACCCAATAAAGACACTGGGAATACACCCAACATCAGCCTCTGATTCCACATGCCCACATATATACCTGTACACACATGCCAACATGCACGATCATATGCATGCTCACCGCACACATATGTTAAAAAGGCTTCCTCTGTCTCAGTCCTATATGGACAACTGTGCTTAGACTTAGAGGCCTAGATAATCTCCCCTGTCAAGATCTTCAATTTAATTGTGCCTCATAAGGAAATGTTTGCAAGTTCCAGGAGTCAGAATCTATCACTGCATGATTGAGTCAGCAGCCATTCTTGTGACCCCTGTCACAGCACTTGCCGGCTCAGAGGCAATGACCTCTTTTTGTTTGGTTTTCCTTCTTGAGAAGGGTCTTGCTTTGCTGTCCAGCTGGCCCCACATTTTGCCCACCCCAGCAGTTTGCTGCTCATAACCCATGGGCTGTTGGGACTTCACAGTGTGAAAAGGCACATGGGGTTGGATTCCTTAGACAGTCGCCTACTGACTTCCTTTTTTCTAGTCTTTCTCTGTTCTCTTTCCATATACAGCTCTTATACTAAAAAAAGAAAAACAAACCTGCTAAATCTAGGCTTCAGGCCATACTGCCGCCCTTACTAATAAATTGTACGGAGCCCAACCCTACATGCATAGTTGATGGAGGACACGTTGTCCTTCATCTGGGATGCTCACACTGGACTCCAGGAGTTTTGAGATGAGCTCTGAGGTATTAGGGAGGCTGCACCTGCTGCCTGCTCAGAACCAGTGTGTCAGGATCGTACAGGAGGGCATTCAGGGCATCTTATCAGGAGGCAGGAGGACTGTAGGTGAAGTACTACAGGTAGGGAAGTTGTTCTGACTGTGGCCTATGAAAACATATGTCTAACCCTCCATCTGTTTGGGTTGGGATTTAACTGGAGCCTTGGCTGCTTTACGTGGTGTTGGACATAAGGACACCGACCTAATCTCCTGCAGTTCTACTTCCCAAACAGCTTATGGTTTTGTTTATATTGTTCTAGGACATAGCCATACACGGTTCTAAGAATGGGTCCTGGTGGCTGTAAAGCCAATGGACATTGGACTTTTGTAATGGATCTGTGTCTCTAAAGCATATTCTTTTTAATTTTCACCCCCAACATTATTAATTTCTCAGGGGCTGGAGAGATGGTACAGCAATTAAGAGTGTGTACTGTTCAGTGGGAATTCAATCCTCAGCACCCTGTGTTGGGAAGCTTATAGCCACTCAGAAATCCAGCTTCAGGGGAATCTAGCACCCTCTTTTGGCTTCTTGTAGGTACCTACAATGGCATGCTCATACCCCCACACATGCACATACACACACATATAAATATATACTTACTCATATAAATATACACCCCCACACACCTACTTATACACACATATCTCCATATGTACATGTACCCATATATACACATACATATTTCCCCTTATACATATACCACACTTATACATATACCACAAAACATATACTTATTCATATTCATATACCTCCATATATACACATACACATACTATATATATATGTACACATACACTTATATACACATACATGTACTTCCACATGTGCATATACACATGTCCCCATACATACATGTACACATACACCCAATCATATGCATGTACATATACTCCCACATATACATATGCACATACACACATTCACATATCCCCATATATACACACATAGACATAAGCATACTCATACATACACAAATGTAGCCCTATACACACACACACACACACACACACACACACTGAAAATTAGATAAAAGCTAGAAAGCTTGTAAAGGCACCTGCTGCCCTACCTGGTTATGTGAGTTTGATCCCTGGGACCCCCATGGTCAATGACGAGTATGAACTCCTTCAGGAAGTCCATGGTCAGCCTCCCACACATCAATAAACAAATATGTGCAATTAAAGAAATCTTTAAAATTACTTTCTGATTTTCCTGTGTGCTTTGATTAGTGTAAACAACATTTCCAGGCTGCCGTTGACCCATTTGCTACAATTTTAATGAGATCAGCTTACTGTCATCCTTGATAGTGGCCAGTCGCATCTGACTATTTCACTGGGTTAAACTCAAGTTGTCTTCATGTGGCTATGGGGCAAACTGTGGCGCTTATTTCCAGACTCCTGGGCACAGTCTGAATGATTGCAGGGATAAATATTCCCTGCGAGTATGGAAATGCAGTGATTTATTTTTTAACTATCTTCCTGATGGTACAGCCATCCTAAATGACTTTGCTCTCTTTATTTATATCCTTCCTTGTGTCCTAGCAGCCTGTCCCAAATCCCATCAGGCAGCCTCAAGCCAAGGGAACAAGGATCTCATTTTATCAATGAGACGATCCAATCCAGAGTGTGCTGACAGTGAAGGATTAGGTGCAGGAGATGGGAGGAACTCGGAGGGAAGCAGAAGCGGCCACCCGCCTGGCTGTTTACAGCCAGGCGCAAGCAGGTCCCTCTAAACTTACAGCCACACCTCATGACCCGTTTGCAAGGCTCTGTTCTATCGTGTGTGGTGATTAGAAAGGGCCAACGAGATTACGAAAGCAGAACCTCATGCCCAGAGGCCAGGGAGCAGAGTGGAAACGGTTGGAGGAGAGAGCTGCCCAAGCCAAGACTCAAGCCAGGTTTGCGTTAGTGAGGTCAGGACTGGAGCAATGCGTCCTTCTCTGGGTCCTGGCTGCCTCGGGCCCCTGTTTCTCTCCAACAGATGCCCAGCCAATGATACAGCTCTTGATTCGTTCAATCCGTCTTCAGCAGAGCCTGGGGTGGATTAAAACCACACCTTTCTTGCATGCACTTGCATTTTGATAGAAGAAAATTTGAAACCAACGAAATTGTTCCTGTTATTCTGGTACTTTATAAAGTATGACACACAGGAAAAGGCCTTGTTATAAGAGCGGAAGGTTTACAGTCTAAAAGCACAACAACCCTAAAGGCCTTCCTTGTGCCTGGATGACCCTGCCTACTGACAAACATGTCATGGTTTCTGTAACAAAGGGGCTATCCCCTGTGTTGGAATTATTTTATACAAGTAGACTTTTGCAGATCTTTTGCTTTAGCTGTTCATTAATGTACTGGTTAGTTTTTGTCAATTTGACACAAAGCAGAGTCACCTGGGCAGAGGGATCCTCGGGTGACGAACTGCCGGCATCAGGTTGGCCTGGGGGCATGTTCATATAGGCATTTTCTTTTTTTTGCTTCTCTTTCTTCCTTCCATCCTTCCCTCCCTCCCTCCCTTTCTTCCCTCTCTCTTTCCTTCCTTCCTTCCTTCCTTCCTTCCTTCCTTCCTTCCTTCCTTCCTTCCTTCCTTCTACTGTTCTTTGTTCTTTTGTTTTTTCTTTCCTTCACTCCCTCCCTCCATCTCTCCCTCTCCCTCCCTCCATTCTTTAGACAGGGTCTGTCTGTTATTGTAGCTCTGTCTGTCTTGGAACTCACTCTGTAGACCAGGCTGGCCTTGACCTCCCAGAGATTCACCTGCCTCTGCCTCCCCAGCGCTGGGATTAAAGGTGTGTGCCACTGATTGATGTATGAAGGCCCAGCCCACCGTGAGTGGTGCCCCCTCCATCGGGTGATCCTCAACTGAATAAGAAAGAAGGCTGAGAGAGCAAGTCAGTAAGCCCCCTGTGATGGTTTGCATAGGATTGGCCCAGGGAGTGACCCTGTTAGGAGGTGTGGCCTAGGTGGAGTAGGTGTGTCACTGTGGGTGTGGGCTCAAGACCCTCACCCTAGTTGCCTGGAAGTCAGTCTTCTACTTGCAGCCTTCAGATGAAGATGTAGAACTCTCAGCTCCTTCCCCATCATACCTGACTGGATGCTGCCATGTTTCTGCCTTGATGACAATGGACTGAACCTCTGAGCCTCTAAGCCAGCACCAATTAAGTATTGTATTTTATAAAACCTGCATTGGCCATGGTGTCTGTTCACAGCAGTAAAGCCCCAAGACACCCTCCATTGCCTTTGCGTGGAGACCCTGCCTCAGCCTCCCTCAGTGATGGAATACACCCATGAGTCGAGTAAAACCTTTCCTTTCCAAGTTGCTTTTATTTATGGTGTTTATCACAGCAGCAGAAATACAAACTAGAGCAGAAACACTTGTCTTAGAATCGCCAATGTGTTGATTCTTAGGATATTTGTAGCAGTTGGCTTTTGTGAAAAAAAAATCCCTGTTTATTTTTCATTCTATTGTTAGTGAACATTTCATAGATTTGAACTGTTTTAAAACAACTTGTTAATAACTACATTTATTTGTGGTGCATGTGTGCTTGCATGTAGTTACCATAGCATGCATGTGGAGGTCAGAGGTCAACTTTTACATTGTAGCAGTTTGGAGGGTAAGTAGATATGCTTGGATGTTTTAATTTACATTTTCATGGTGACTAATGATATTGAGCTTCTTTTCCTAGACTTATTTGGCAAGCGTATTCATTTGTTCATTATTGGTATATATCTACATACACATGATATATAGCTATGGATACCTCATAAGTAATAATGTATGTGAGACTATGCACATCTGTTTTTATATCTACTTGTAAAATATAGATAAATATAAAGATATTTAAAAGTCTCATCTGGGATGATAGCCTTCACGATTATTGGTGAAAATCAGCTCATTTTCCTTTCTTTCCTGTAGCCATAATCTTTGCAAAATGATTTTGCAAATCTGCACCTGCCCACCAGGGGGCAATGTCCACTTCCTTTGATTTTGCTGGCCTTTTGCTCCTGTTGGCTGGTGAGGTGTGTTGAAGGTAATCACATGTCATCGATGGGACGTAACCTCCCTGGGAGCTTCTTCTTCTCCGCAGCGGTGCCAGTTAGTGATTCCTTAACAGTCAGCTTTCTGCCTGTGAATATCTCCCGACCAGACCCTCAACAAATTAACGTTTTTAAGCCTGTCACCGTTACTGCTCAGAAATCAGCCCATAGTTCAGTTTCCCTAGCTGGGTTTTATCTTACGGCATTTGAGCAATTGTGGTTGCTATATCATATATTACTTGCTCGGAGGCCAGTGTCAACACAGAGCTGACATTTCTTTCCAGTCACGCAGCCACTTGCCTTCCCCTGTCTGGCTGTTTCCATCTCTCTGCACTCCTAGGAGCCTGGGCACTTTCAGCACTTTATCCAGGAGCATTGACGTCTCCCTGTGGGCTGTGTGAGGCTCGCCATCTTGAGGATTAGCATTTATACGATGATCCTGTCTATGGAGAGGTACTGTTTCAATACCACACTGAAAGCCATCCTTTGACTCAAACATAAGAACTAGTTTATTTTCCCACTTGGAGGTCCATTTGCAATCAGATTCTTCCATTTTTTTTTTTTTTTGCCATCTCATGCTTTTCAAGTAAAGCTGTTCTTCCTTGCACATCGTGTGTGTGTGTGTGTGTGTGTGTGTGTGTGTGTGTGTGTGTGTATGTGTGTGTGTGTGTGTGTTTCCCCAATGACACAAGGCAATCCGTCATTCTGGCAGTGAAGAATGAACCTCCTAGACAGCAGGATTGAAAAGCAGACAGGCTCAGTGTGCTGTCATTCTGGGCTAATGACCTGGGCCTCTCCACACCTGTCACAGCAGTCAGCACTGGCACTTGGGGCATGACCCAGGGAAGAGTCTCTGCAGCCGGCAAAAAATGAGGACTGGCCTGGCTTCAAGACACTCCTTAGCTCTTCCCTCATCTGATGGGAATAGATGGCTGTCCTGGCTGGATGTGCATGTCAACTAGACACAAGCTAGCATCACCAGAGAGGAAGGAGTCTCAGGTGAGGAAATGCCTCCATGAGATCCAGCCTTAAATATTCTCTTAATTAGTGGTTGATGGTGGAGGGCCCAGAAGCCCATGGTGGGTGGTGCTACCCCTGGGCTGTAGTTCTGGCTTCTATAAGAAAGGCTGAGCAAGCCATTGGGAGCAGGACATTAGCAGCATGGCCTCCCGCCCCCAGGTTCCTGCCCATCGTAAGTTCCAGTCCTGACTTCCTTTGGTGATGATGAACTATGATGTGGAAGTACAAGCTGAATAAACCTTTTCCTCCCCAAGTTGCTTTTTGGTTATGGTGTTGCAGCACAGCAGCAGAAATCTGAACTAAGTCACCGGCTCTTCATCTACCAAAACAAAATGTGAGTCACTCGGGCTTGTCTAACTTGCCTCAAACAAGCCACATCACAGACACATAGAGAAGGTTGTATCTACACAAAGGCAAATTGATCTTTTTGGTATATTCACAAGCATTTTCTCTATATTATGTATTTATTTTTTTGAGAGAAGGTTTTACTCTATAGTTGAAACTAGCCTGGGCTCACCATGTAGCCTAGGGTGATGTCAAACTTACAGCAATCCTTCTGCTCCAGCCTCCTGAGTTCTGGGAATACAAGTATGAGCCACTGCTCCCTGCTTGCATGGGCGTCTGGAGCCAACCATCTCACTGTGTCTTCTGTTTCTTCTTCTTCAAGAAGATGCCTTATTAGGCCATAAAGTCAGTGGGTGGTAGAGGCTGATGCCAAGCCTATAGACTGAGGTAATCCCACTGAGGTGTCTAGCTGTATGACCCTCTATGGCTTAGTTACTGCTTCTTAGCCTCAGTCTTACCCACAGTACCCATTGGTAGCTATGAACATGTATGAAATGATTCTGTGAAATGTTTATTAGTACCAGGGTGTGGGATGTAGCTCAGTGGAGGAGGGTTGGCCTAGCATAAACTAGGCCATTTTCCATCCTTACACACATACATACACAGTTGTTTTTAACAACTCACAACAAGAACAATTCATGGAAGGATTTTATCTACTTACTGTATTTGCTTAGTCAGAAATTACTCTTTAATTTTCTCAGTTTTTATATTGTTTTCAAAAATATTTATAATTGATTTATGTCTGTGTGAATGTATGCACATATTTGTCTGCATGTGCATACACAGAGGGCCAAATGAAATATTCAGTATACAGTCTTATCACTCTCCACCTGTTCCTTTGAGTCAGGGTCTCTTCGTGAAGCTAGGGCTTGCATTTTCTTGGCTAGGTTGAAAGCCAGAAAACCCTAGTGACCAGCCTGTCTTCAGCAGGGGTTCCAGGTGTGTGCAGAGTGGTCAGTTTGCTCTGTGGGTGCTGGGATCTGAACTCTGGGCCTTGTGATTGCTCAGCAAGTACTCAAGTGCTGAGTCATCTCTCTAGTCCCTTAATGTTGGCTTTTGTCTAGACATTTAGCAACTCATGGAATTCTGGACATGGTTTTGGAGATCAGTCAACATTGTTGTTTCTTTGTAGGAGCACATCATGGGAGCACCCATTCTTTCAATGATTGTGTAGAGGCACATCCTTGTTTTTGCCTAGGGAAGTGACTCTTGGGCTCTTCATAAGGATTGGTCACCAGAAAGACTAAGTCCTGAGAAGAAGCTTGGATCTCCCAGGCTTACCTCCCATCTTGTGGGCAACAGAAAGGAGGTGGAGACGGAGTTAATACTCAAACCTGTGTGAAGAAGCCTTGATCAAAATCCCTGAAGTTTGAAGGTTCCACCCCGAATCTACAGCAGTGGACACTCATAGGTTAGAGGCCTCCTATCCTGCACTATAGTGCCTTTCCTCTGCTTATCTGCAAGTTGAATTGCTTTATGACATCTACGAGGTATTATAACAAACTACTGAACATGAAAAGGGACTCAGGGGAACCCCAAAATTGTAACTAAGCATGGGCAATTGGGACCCCACTATTTGTGATGGGTGCTTGAAGTGGGGGTGTTTTGTATGACTGAGTCCTTAATCTGTGAGATCTGAAATAAGTGTGAGTTATGAAGACACTGTGATACAGCTGAAGTCATAATTGCATCCTGGAGAACTGGCTGCTGTGTGTGTAGTACTTACACTTCTTATTACAGTGAGACAACATCTGGCAGAAGCAGCTTAAAGGAGGGGACTTATTTTGGTTCACAGTTTGAGGGGTGTACAGTCTGTCACGGCTGCGGTGGCCCTGTCTCTGGCAGTCAGAGTTTGTAGAACAGCTTATTATATCTCAGTGGCAAAGGGACTTCAGCGAGGGGGTAGTAGTGGGGGTGTACCTACAGTCCTCTGCTTCCTCCTGCCAGGCCCTACTTCCTAAAGGTGCCACAACATCTCTACATACCTAAACAATTATCACCTCTAAACACAACATCACTCTAAACACATCATCTGTAAACTACCTATTGGAGATCAAATATTTAAGCAGAATTACTTGAGGTGGGTTCGTGTGTGTGTCAATTCACATTCAAATCACAACAGTATAGGAAATCTACGTACACACTCTTGTAAAAAATGGAGGATGAAAAGCTGGAGAGATGGCTTAGCAGTTAAGAGTATTGGCTGCTTGGTCAGAGGATCCAGGGTCAAGTCCCAGCACCCACAAGGCTGCTAACAAGGAATCCAACCCCCTCTTATAGTCTCTGCAGGCCAAGCATGCATGAGATTCACAGACACACATGTAGGCAAAGCATCCATACATGTAAAATAGAAGTGAAAATCAACCTTTTTTCCCTCGGTGTTACCAGAGAAAATCAAACTTTTTAAAAATGAAATAGGAAGATATAAATTAAAGTTTTTCTCAAATAAAAGGAAGAGATAAGTAACCACAGGTGCATGGAGGTGGCTTGTTCTGGATACCGATGTATTTCTTGCTCCAATTTAAAACATGCAGAAGATTAAGAAACTAAAAGGGAAGAAAGGAAAATAAAGGGTTTGGAATGTTCTCCGAAGGCCCACGTGCAGAAGGCTTGGTTAGCGGGAGGCCAGTGGGAAGAGGCAGGGCCTTTAGGAGGCAGGAAAGGTGGGCCATCCAGAGCATGACCATGGTCCCTTCCTCTCTTGCTCTTGCTTCCTGGAGGCCATGAGCTTAGCAGCTGGCTTGACCAGACACCACTGCCCTGATGCTCTACCAAAAGGCAGTAAGGCACCTGAAGACACATGAGGACTGGTGATACTCAGAGCCAAATGAACCTTCCCTCTATTGGAAAAACAAACAAACAAACAAACAAACAAACAAGCAAAACAGAGAAACTAGATTTTTTTCCATTCCAGATTCTTTTCTCATTTGTTAATTTCACACCACCCTTCTATAGGCATGTGGCATTTCTGAACATCCCAAGGCTTTAGGGGAGCCAGTTCTGTGGTCATCCCTTGTTATGTGTTAGGGTGCACTCTGTTGCCAGGCAGAGCCCTAAGGCTCCCAGGCTCTGCTTTGCGGTCACTTGTTAGAGAGGACCATCATTGCAGGCGCATACCCCACAGCCCACTTTTGTTTAAACCCATTCCAATAGTGTTTCTATAGTCCATTTGATTGGAGGACAAGATTTACCCCCCTTTTCCTGTTGAATGGAACCAGCCAAGGGTCATAGCTTCAGTCTCTTTCCACACTGTAGAAGAGGTTTAATCAGGACTGGGTGATGAGGCACCATGCCCGTTGGGTCCCCAGACCTCAATGACTGAAGAGGCTGGTTTTAACATAAATAGCTTGCATGCATTTAATTGAGATGGCCAGAGAAGCAGGCTCTCCAACCTTCTTAGATCAACGTTGCAGAATTAATCCATCCAGGTGACTGTACCTTGCTGGAGGCCCGGGAAACTGTCACCTCAATGTCAGCATACCATGACTTCAGCAGCACCCAAATCTGAAAAATGCCCCCATACCCCCCCAGCAGAAGAGTCACCATGCAGGAGTTCTGTGGACCTGTTTGGTGGCTCTACTCTGGGGGAGTTGGTTGCCGGGTACAGTCTGAATTCTGGGCCATCAGAAGGCACCCAATCCAACCTGTCTCCTTCCGTGCAAATAGCTTGACTTGCATGTGGCTCAGATGGAAACACATGAGACAGTTGGCAGTGTCTACCCGAGAGCCATGGAAGAATCAATAAAACAAGAATAAGGAGGTTGACTAAATATCACATGATTTTAAGGCCGCCATGGTCTTAAGTCTTTTGAATTCAAACACTTCTAGAACTTGAGTGTGTATTACAGATGTTCACGGAGGTCTGTTTGTGTGTACACATGTGTGTAGGTGCTTGTGTGTGTGTGTGTGTGGAGGCCATAGATGTTGTATGTTTTCCTCAGTTGCTGTCCACTTAGTTTTTTTTTTTTTTGAGGCTGCGCCTCCTTAAACGTGGAGCTCACCAATTTAGCCGGATCGGCTGGCTAGTGAGCCCCTGGGACCTGCCTGTCTCTGTCTCCGCAGTGCTGGAATTATAGTTGCATGCTGCTGTGCCCAGAGTTTATGACTGGGCTGGATCTCTACATGGGGCAGGTAGGGTCATGCTTATGAAAGCGAGTACTTCCATGCCCTTCCTCCAAACGTCACGTGTAAACATCTGCACTGCATCCTGCATTCATAAACATCCCGGGCTTTATCTGAAAGGAGACATCTTTCATTTCATCCTGAAATGCTCACACTGACATGTCCATGCCAGAAGTAGATCCTAAGGACACTTCCACGTGGAAAAGAGTCCTGGACTCCAGGGGCTGAACCATCCAGCGGGGATTCAGAGGGGCACCTCCACTTTGTAACAACCTGTTCAGGTGTCCCCCTTTTTGAGAGCCGAGCAGGCTGTGTTTCAAAGAAGTTGAGTAAGTGACCTCATGTCACAGCCAACAGAAGTCCAGGCTAGAACTGGAATCCAGAACTAACTGGGCAAAGTCAAGTGGGCATACTTGGTTTTATATAACTGCTTCCTGCAATGCTGGTATTAGCAACGGATGCTCTGTAGGCCCTGTTTCTCCAGAAAGTCCTGTCTACTAAACAGTCTTTCTTGGTTGCTAAGATATTACCCTTGGCCTCTCACCCCTATGGTCTTGTCCATATCATTCATTGCTAATACCAGCATTGCGTGGAAAGGCTGAGTGATGGGTAATGATTGTAGATCGGGTAGATACTGTGCAGTGTCAAGTGTGTTAAACTTGAGCATCTCATCTTTAAGATGGGTGCTGGTAGCAATATTTGCTTTATTCAGTTGAGGAGGAAATGAAGTGACAAGCCCGTGAATCACACTGAGCATGACCCTTGGTACCAAGGGCATGGAATCCTCGCTATAGCTTTATGTGTGCAATCACAATGCCCAGTCATTTGCCATCTCATGGTGGGGGGAGGGGAGAAGATTTGAGTTGTTTCTATGGAGTGGGACTCAATTGGCTCAAGAGGATGCCAGGGATAAAGTGTGTTTTCCGGGTAGCATGGGGGTGGTGGCATCTAGCTGGAGGACTCAGCAGGACTCTGGGTATCAAATACGCAGTGACATTTTAGTGTGGCTTTCTTGTGCTCTCTCTGGATCTGAAGGGGACACACTGCCACTTCTCTTTGTATTTTGTTGCTTTTTATTGGAGATTTCTCCTGTGGAAACTTCATGAATGACCTGAGAGTCATTCTCAGCTAATGCCAAGAGTCATCTCTGGTCTCCTGCTGACACCACCTATGGCGGCCACCTCTCTGCTCCCTTGGCTTGACCATTCACCTCGCATAGCTTGCATGTGTCTGCAGTTCTCAGTTAAATTCTACCATGACAGTTCTTGAATGTGACTACCCATGCATGCACACCCTGGGCAGGAGGTTTTTTTTTTAGTACCTCTATTTAGTTCTTTATAACTTATTGGCTTATGTATCTATCTGAGAGCTCAGAGATAAATGTGGGCACGAAGTGTGGGTGCCCCCTCTGTTGTGTGCTTCAAAGGGATTGTGAATGTATTGATGGAAGCTGTGTGATAAAAAGAATGAAGTTTGTGCCAGAATAATCTTAGTTCCTACTGCGGAACCCCCGGAGGAGGCTGCGCGAATGCACTCAAGTCTGTAATGTATTATTGAAGAAGAGACCATTCTCATTCAGATCACAGTGATTTGCAGCTCTGGCAAGGTCACCGAAAGCCTCTCGCTGATTGCCTCTGGGTTGTCCCAGGTGGTGAAGACGCTAAACTGTTGCCACCCAATGCTGATTTTTCTGATTTCTCGCTTCATTGCTATGGCTATTGCTGTAAAACCCGAGCATAATTTGGGTGGGGGGGATAAACTGGCTGGAGATCTGGAGAGCAGAAGCCCCATGGCGTGATTCCCCCCCCCCCTTTTTTTTTTGATGACACGAGTCATAAATAAAACAAAACTGTAATGCAGAGAATATATGACTATAAAATCCTTTGAGTATGTTCCCAGTGATACTATTTGATCAGCTTCCTCCAAATTTGTCTTATCAGATATGTGAGGGGAAAAGTAGACAGGTGACCAAAGGCAGGTATTTAAAAATAGATGATTTAAAAAATACAGGTATCTGTACCGACCCTGCAGTGGCAGTAAGTTACAGAAGCCACATAGCCTTACCACATGTCTGTTCAGGACAAATGGTGGATGCAGCAAAATGTCCCCTCAGTGTCCACTCTGTCACTGTTGCTGTGGAGTAGCATTGTGTGCCCTGCTGGTTACACCTCTCTGGTTGTAAAGGATTTTATGACAACATGCACTTGATGACCATAAGTGCACGTTAAGGACACCGCACGGTGGAACTCTGCATGACTGTTACAAGACATCTGATTCAATTTGCCTGATTCTTGGAATAGGAAAGTTTCCATAGTTATCTTAGGCTATCAGTTTGAATTGAGGAGAAGGATGTTTTTATTACTCAGAACAATTCACTATGCTAAAGAACACACACACACACACATACACACACACATATACACACACAGATTTTGTACAGATAAAGATGTTGCAATTGTCACAGGCCCTAATGTATAGTACCCAGAGCCCACAATGATATTAAGACTGAAAAACATTGGGCACGTCTGGTTACCCCCTTTCCCGCCCCCTCCCCCTCGGCTGGAGCCCCAGTGGAGGCCCTCACTCTGACTCTGGCTGCAGAGTAATGGGTCATCCATGCTGGTTTGAGGCAGCCCAAAGTGTTCCTGGAGTTTTGAAATCTCTCTCTCTCTCTCTCTCTCTGATGCCATCAGAGAATGGACAGTGTTTTTGCATGGCCTCTGGAATCTGGATGACCCTTAATTGGCTGGCCAGTTCAGTTTTGATGAACTTTGCCAAAAACCATTGTCCACACACAGACTAGGGCCACTGATACTCCAGGGAGGTGACCACTATGCCCTGCCCCGACATTCCAGCTCAGCCCAAGACATTTCTGGACTCCATCTGAATCACAGTTGCTATTCAAACAGATTTGACATGTCTTCTGAAAACCAAATGTTACTCTCCTATGGATGCTTATTATGTATGTGGAGCACTGCAGAGTCATTGTGGAGCACCTCAGGGTCATTGTGGAACACCGCAGGGTCATTAGGGAGCATTGAAGGGTCATTGGGAAGCACTGAAGGGTCACTGGGGAGCACTGCAGGGCCACTGTTGTCACTGATCCCACTTTGACTCTGTACCTTTCTGCAGGCTTCTCCTATTGCTTGGAACACCCTTGCCCTCAGAGTTCTTGTGGCTTCTTTCTATATATCTTCTAGAACTTAGATATCACCTCTCCTGGCTAGCTGCTGAGCCCTACTCTGACCCAAGTGTCATTCCTCTTCTCTGCCCCTGGTTCTGCTAGCAGAACATTTCCTACTCCATTTGGTTTGTAACTGCCTCTCGGACCAGAACATGAATATTTCTCTCATTTGTTAAAAACATCTTTTATTTTGGTTTGTATCTTTAATTCATTTCTACTTGGCGTAAGGTGGCGATTTGATTTTACTATCCTAATGTTACTGCAAAAGAATCACCAATCTCCGTTAATTTTCCTTGGGTACCCTGTCAAGATGGTGAAGCAGTTACTAGGATGATGATGATGATGATGATGTGGGAGCATACATAGAGCGATAGTAAGGGAGGGGCCGCGGTGTAAGGAGCGATAGTAAAGGGAGGGGCTGCGGTGTAAATCAGGCAGCAAGAACACCAGTGACTAAGAAGCTTCTGGAGCTGGCCACCACAGGGTGATCGTTTTTTTTGGTTCTCAGTTTGCTGGGACTGTGGAGGCTGTTGTATGGCATCTGATTGGGAGCAGTTGGCATGGGTGAAGAGGGGGAGGAGTTTCTTACTTGTAGCGGTGAGGGTGGCCCATGGGTGTGTCCAGCACATCTGTATGGAAGCAGAAAAAGAGAAGCAAAGGGTTGTGGGCTCAGGAGAGCTCCAGCTGCCTGAAGCTGGTGACGGTGGGTTGCAGTAGTCACAGCGGCAGGGGCTGGGATTGAGAGACAGGCTGCGAGGATGTGGAGAATCAGGCTGGGCCCAGACTCCAATGGTGGTATGTCTCAGGAGGAATGGTTAACTGTGGAAATTTACCTGGAAATAGGGAGCTAGGAGCCCAGCTGTTATAGACATGGTGGCTTCTTCCTGAGACCAGTAGGAGGGGGACTGGGAGTGGACTCTGTAGTGAGAGGAGGCAGCAGGAAACAAACATGGTGACCTGGGACACTGAGGAAGTTGAAGCAGGCTTGTGTGGTTAGAAGGAGCGTCTGGGGAGGAAGCAGGGATAGCAGGAGCAGCAGACTGGTCAGGTCAAGAAGCCAGAGGTAAGCTACCTCTCTGAACCTCTGAGATTAAAGTACTCCAAACTGGGTAGCTTAAACAGTGGACACGGGTTTGTTCACAGATTCCAGATGAGAAGCCCACACGGGTCAGCAGGCCCTTCTGGGGAAGGCAGGAGCTCTGTAAGCCTCCCCTCCAGCTTCTGAGGGTACTCTCTGTCTCTGGACACCACCCCCATCACTGCTGTTGTCTTCACATGGTTGTTTCTTTAAGTGTGTATCCAAAAGACACTGTGCTGATGTCATCTTGACTTGACTACCTCTGGGAACTGCCACCTCTCAGTGCATGCAGAGGTACTTGGGGATAAGTTTTGCCATAATAAACCTGTAGGCGAATGAGTCGTATTAAAAATTAGCAGTGGCCAAGGGCGGCTACAGATAAGATTTTTTTTTTTTTTTGTGAATTAAAATTGTCTCCCAAGTGGGAGGAGTATCAGAACTCATGGTGCCCATGAGGGTGGCACGGTGTGGTCATTCCCCGTTGCTGTATACCAGTCCAGGAGGCTACGGTGTTGATTGCTGCTGTTTATACCTGGCCTGGTTTCTCCTTCCAGGCTTCTTCCCTGGTTCAGAATGTCTGTCTAATGTGTGACTTCCCGACACCCTGTCTCACTGCGGGTTGGATACAAGTGTGTATGGAGAAGAAGGTTGGGCAGGATTAAAGGGCTCAGCAGAATCTCTTACTGAGGGGTTTTAAGCAGGACAGGCATGATAGGATCACGGTGGTTCAAGGCTAAGGAAGAGAGCTACAGAGCTGAACCTGGGAGGGGAGGCCGGGGTAGGTCATCAGGCCGACAACCTGGTGAGCCCTTGGGACTTTACAGAACCCCAGAGTTCAGGTTCCAGTTCATATCAATTACACCACAGTCTCTAGGGGTATGCTTTTATTAAAGTTCCTGTGTGACCGAACTTGGGGTCAGTTTTGAATAACTGACTTGCAAATATATTAATTTTTCTTCTTTCTTCTTTCTTCTTTCTTCCTTCCTTCCTTCTTTCCTTCCTTCCTTCGTTCCTTCCTCCCTTTCTTCCCTCCTTGCCTCCTCCTTTGTTTTTGTTTGTTTCTTTCATCATAAAAGAATGGGATACATCTAGAGTATCTGCTATAGCTAAATACAAGTTATAAATTTCTAAAGAATCAAAATATTTTTAGGTGTACTTAAAACCCAAACTTACATAATTTATAATTTATAGAATGTAATATAACTACATTCTATAAATATAGCATATCATTTATAGAATGAAATCTTTTTTTGATACAGGAGGCATTTGGGATCAGCCATAGTGGGGCCAATTGCTAAGCCCTACACTAGCTGTCGCAAGTGGAAGAGTTTGTCCTTTGGACTGCTGTGTGGGTGCTCTGTGCCTCATGGTTTCCCGAGAGCAGTTGTCACACTACAGGAAACTGCTAACTCTGCAGATCAGAGCCTGACCTTCTCTTATGCTAAGTGTGGACCATTTCAGGTCCAGCCATTTCAGCCATGTTCATGTCCTGCTCAGGAGTCTGTAACCACCCACTCCAATCATTCAATAATTTCTGTGTACCTTGCTTGGTACACAAGACCCAATGCTCTGTTCACCCCCTAGCTTGTCCCTGATCAGTCAGTTTATTCTCTGTGGGTTTAAACCATTTTGCTGTAATGACAGAATCAGTCCTGGCCCTGGTATGCACCAGACACTGTCCTGGGCACTTAAGACTATCATTTATTTATTTATTTATTTATTTATTCATTCATTCATTCATTCATTCATTTATTCATTCATTCATTTATTTATTTTTAGCTCCCATAACAACACAGTATGCTTGTCTTTGTCATCGATCTGATGTGTGAAAAACTTACGCTCAGTAATGATTTCTAGTTTGCTTAACTTTTCACCTCTAATAAGTCAAAGTAACAGTTTTCACAGTAGAATTTTCTCATGGAATTTTGCTCAGGACTGAGGCCCATGGCATCCTCACTGGACTCTACCCTCCCCTGAGAGCATCTTAGCCATTTTTGGCTTTTCTTTCTCTTCCTCCCATGAATGCCCCAGATATCCCCATGAGACAGGGCCATGTTATGCAGTCCAGGCTGGCTTTCACCTTGTTATTCCCCTGCCTCAGCCTCCTGAGTGTTTGGATTTTAGTGCTCTGCTCTGCCTGCTTTTAGTGATGTTCCCTTCCTCAGTGACTGTCTTTCTCGCTGTAGTTCTGGCTTACATATTGGTTGGCTTCTATTTGCATTAATGAAGATGCTAGAGTACCACTGTTTCCAAATTATTTCAGAGGCTTTTATTTATATTAATGAGCATGCTAGAGCACCACCATTTACGAATGGTTTGAGGGACAGTTACATTAATAAACATGTTAGAGTGCCATTGTTTACAAGCCATAAATGCAACTTGTTTGCTGAATTAGAAATTTTCAAGTGGTAGAAAAAAACTTCTATGGGGTGAGGGGAGGAAATCATTGACATATAACAATTACCAGCACACCACACCGTGACATTTTAAAACCTGATCTTCATCATTAATACCTGTCCACCTCTTCCTTGCATTCACCCCTAGAAAGCGATGCTCAGGTCTGCATTATAGCAGATTTCTGCTGTGTGACTAATCCTGGCGTGAAAGCAAGACGTGGCATGTAGAGGACCCTCTTATACCTGCACTACAGGCATCCAGCAGGTGAAGCACCCAGGATGGGTAACAGAGGAATATAGGCCGTGTGGGCACGTGCCACGGGGGAGCCAGGGGGAGAGTGAGAGCCGCAGAAAACCTTGAAAATCATCCCATCCTGAGATCGGGAGGAGCTAGGACCACTCTCTCCCTGCTCTTAGCCTACGTGCTCCAGTGCACAGCGTCTTTCTAAGCCTGGAATACAACTTTAATATAATAATTTCCAGTTCTATCTACTTTCCTGCATAATTTTATTTTATTTTTGTTACATGTGAGTGAAATCCTGTGATATATATACATATATATATATATATACATATATATATATACATGTATATGTGTATGTATATGTATATATGTATGTATATGGAGTCCCTTGGGTATATGCCCAGCAGTGGTTTGGCTAGGTCCCATTGTAGCTCTGTTTTTCAGCTTTTGAGAAACCTCTACATTGATTTCCACAACGGGTACACTAATTTGTACTTCTACCAGCAGTGAACGAAGATGCTCTCCCCACATCTTCACCATCACCTTGTTATTTCTTTACTTGATGATAGTCATTCAGACTCTGGTGAGATAGAATGGTAATGTAGTTCTAATCTGCATTTCCCCAATGACTACGGATGTTGAACAAGGTGAAAAATATCTATTGGCCATTTGTATTTCTTCTCACTCTGTTTAGTTCCCTAGCCAGTTTTTGATTGGGGTGTTTATTTTCTTGTGGCTGCTCAATGCTGCCTTTCAGTTTTAGTGCACCATGTCTTCATCCATGTAACAAAAGCTTAAGACTGTATAATTTAAGGAGAATAGAAATTCTCATGGTTCCAGAACCTCAGAGGCCTAAGAGTCTGATGTGAGCATCTTCTGAGGCTTCTTTGCTGAATTGCAATGTGGTGTTGGCATCATGTGGTGGGTGGGACAGAGCAAGCATGCCAGGTGTCTTATAAGAGGTCATCTTATAAATAGAGGTGGGGGAGGGGGCTACACCATGACTTTATCTAATCCTGACAGCCTTATAAACAACAACCTTCAAATACCATTGGCACAATGAATTTGGGATAGTTTCCAACACAGGAGGTTGAGAGAGAGAGAGAAAGAGAGAGAGAGAGATGCATCCAAACCACAGACACCCATTTCACCAATAGCATGGTCAGCCATGAGGCTAGGAACCTTTCTGACTTCCCACACCAGCTACTTACTTTTATGCATTAGATCTAGCTGCTTTGTGGACAAATTACCCACATGCGGTTGGTAACATGGCACCTTGACCCCATCTCAGAAAAGCAGTGCCAAGATACTAGTCTGGCTCCAGGTGGTGGACGACACTTTGTTTGCCTGGCTCACATGCCACTGCCTAACTCACCGTGCAGCCACATCTCTGGACTCACTTTCTGTGAGAAAATCATCTCTGCCTCTCAGAGCCCTGGTGGTCTGCATCAGGCACCATTTCTGTGTAGCTCCACTTACCTCCCCTGAGTCGCCTCATCCTTCCCTTATGCAGGTGTTCTGTCTACCTGTTGAATTTTGAATGAAAAACCAATGGCTAGAAGCTCGGTACTGAATTCTATATTTTACTCCTTGCTTAGCTTCCATGAATATAAAACAGCAGCACAAAGTTGGAGAGTCAGCAGGCAGAGATCAACACTATCCATATTTAATGGGGAGGGAGTCGGAGTTCATAGCCAGGGAACAGTGAGTTCATAGAAGGCCTTCTTACCCATGCTTACCGAGCGAGCTTCTAGCGAAGAAGGAATAAATATCGTATGACAAGTGCTCTTGATTGTTGATTTAAAGCAGCACCCTCCTCTTAATGCTCAAGGAAAAAAAAGTCTACCAAGAGTTGCTTTAAATTGTAACTGGTAGTCAGCAAAGTTCCTTCATCCACAGGGGAGTGAAGACTCAAGGGTGGAGACTGCTATCAATCACCAGGCATCTGAGCTCCCTGTATGTGGCTGACCAAGCCTTCCCACCCGAAGATCTCCAGTCTCTACCCTCCACCAGAAAGTCAAAGTTGCAAGGCATGAAGGCTGGAGCACGGTGGTCTCCCCATCTACCCCCTGGTTCTTGCCTGTGGTGCTGGTCCCAGGAAAGACTCCTAAGGACACCAAGCCCCAGGATAATTGTTTCCCCGGATGTGGTAGTTTGTCAGTTCCTTTTGAGACAGATCTTGCTGGGTAATTCAGACTGACCTTGAACTTGTGGCCTGATGGCTTCAGCTACATTAGTGCTGGGATTTCAGCCTTGTGAGACCATGCCTGGGAACTTGTTGATTTTGTTGTCATCTGGAGAAAACACCAGGGGCAAAACTCAATCATCAAGTCTATTTGGCATATATTTATAGCTCTCGGTATTGACTGTTTCCAGAAACCCTGCTTTCGTGGATTTCTTCAGGGTTTCTCACCTTCAACAGGCATCAGGGTTTTCTTAGCTGGACAGGCATTGCCACTTAGTTAACATTAAATACACTGATATACATATTCTTAAATTTTTAAAATGACCTTTATTTATTTTGTGTGGGCTGTCGCAGTGTATATTCAGGAGTCAGAGGACAACTATGGATTTGCTTCTTTCCTTCCACTGTGTGGATTCTGATGACCAAACTCAGATCATCAGGCTTGGTGGCAAGTAGTTTTTACCCACCAAGCCTTCTCTCTGGCTCTAATACAATGACTTTATTAACTGGCTGGGGGTGTGGTCCAGTGGACAATCACTTGCCTGACAAGCATGAAGCCCTGGGTGTGTGCATTTGTACACTTGTATGCAAACCTCATATACATACACTGTGCACACTACTCACAGGCATACACACTCACACATTTGCATATACATACTCATACATACTCACACATGTGCACACATGTGCTCATACACATGTACATACACATATATTTTTTCTTACACACATATACTCTCTTTCATACACACACACACACACACACACACACACACACACACATGCATTCTCTTGAGCTCTCATGATTTCCTTTTGAAAAATAGTATTATCTTCCAGCTGGATATGTTTTCTCCAATAAGATTACTGATGAGTGAGTGCAGATGTTTGAAGATAACATCGAGTTTGTTACCCATCATTTGCTGAGGCAGAGGTCACAATACCTTACATTTTTGAAAATGCTGTTTACATCTGAGATGCAGTCTTGTGCCTTGAGATGCAGTCTTGTGCCTTTTACTCTTGTAGCCATTCTACTCCACTTTCCAGGGAAACAAGGCAGGGCCTGTCAGCTGGCCGAGGGAGGGGCACATGGAAATGGGAGCTCTGATCCCTGGGGATTCATCCTATAAACAGTCACCAAACCCCAACACTATTATAGATGGCAAGAAGTACGCGCCAAAAGAAGCCTGTCATGGTCGTCTCCGGAGGGGTCCTGCCAGAGCCTGACAGACACAGAGGCAGATGCTAGCAGCCAACCATTGGACTGAGTGTGGGGTCCCCAATGGAAGAGTTGGAGGGTGAACTGGAGGAGCTGAAGGGGTTTGAAGCCCCATGGGAAGAACAACGATGTCGGCCAACCAGACGCCCCAGGGCTCCCAGGGACTAAACCATCAACTAAGGGGTACACATGGTTCCAGCCAAAAATGTGGCAGAGGAATGCCTTGTCGGGCATCAGTGGGAGGAGAGATCCTTGGTACTTTGAAGGCTCCATAGATGCCCCAGCGTGGGGAAATTGGGGGGGGGGGATTGGTGGGAATAGGGTTGGGTGGAGGGGCATATTCTTGGAGGCAGGGGGTGGGAGGATGGGTTGGGGGTTTTCGGGGAGGGGAGAAACCGTGAAAGGGTATAACATTTGAAATGTAAATGAAGAATATATTCAATTAAAAAAAAAAAGAGCTCCCATTTCCCAAGTCTAAATGCTCACTCTTTCTAAGATACTCAAATGCCCACGCGCCTTTCTGTTGCTATTAAAACCCATTTCTTACCTGTCCTTAGAGGATCTGGGATGCACATCCTTTATTATAATGGACCTTCATCTGCATGAGACCTGCGATTTTTGTTCCCTCCCGGCTTCCCCTTCGGCAGGTTAAATAGCCCCGATTCTGCTCCGTGTAGAGTTTATCTTCCAACTCTTTTTGTCAGTTTTAACAAAGAGGTTGTGACTCCCGGGTTCCTGCTCAACAGAGCGCTTCCTCATTATTTTGTAACCTTTATCCCTCCTTCCAGGGAGAGTTAAATAAAGCCTGTGGAGTTTTGATATGAATGTCTGCTAGACCCGTGCGCACTGAAAGGTTTCCAGTGAGGCCGGCTGATGAAAGCGTCACTCCAGCTGTGGAGTGCTCATTCACAGCGCATGAAAGGCAGCGGCCCCTCTGCTGGTCCCCAGACCCACAAACAGGAACGGAGCCCACGGAAAGGTCCAGATTCCAGAACTAGCCTGATTTTGGCAGGAAGAGATATGTGGTAATGAGAATGGATACGAGGAACCGCTGGCTAATTACTTCAGGTGAACAATTCTTTTCTGAAAAGGCCCTGTTCATGTGTGAAAATTGCCCCTGACCCAGAATTTCATTACCGCACCTGAGCCAAGCTGGAAAATTGAAGAAATTAAATGCCATAAAATATAAGTGATAAAAAGGAAAATAAACTTTGAGAGGTAGCAGCAGCCACAGTGTTCCGGTGCTAAAACACGAAGCACGCCTAGCATGCTCGGTGGCCTTTTAAAAAAATGACACCAGGTGTCACATCTCTTTTGTCATCCTGGAGTTCTCTTCTGACAAAGGTCACTGTATCCTTAAAGGAGGATCAGGTCTGGAGGATTTGAAGACATGTTCCCTCACCTATCAAACAGATTACTTGCTTTTTTCTTTCTCAGTGTGACTTATAGCTGACGTCACCATTCTTCAACAGTATTGACCATAAATCAGAGACATGGGTTCACACCAGCCTCTCAGGGAAGGGGGAGTATCTTGCATGCATTTAAATATGCAACAAGATTCCTCTGCAGCTAAGCCCTGAGCACTTTCTGAGTTTCCTAGTTGCTCTGTCACTAAACCCTTGGGAGAAACCCTTTGAACTACTCACTGGCTGCTGAGAAAGTCCCTTTTCAAGGGGAGCACATCGAGGCCTAGAGGAAGGGGTAGATTGGGGTAAAGAAACACTTTTGTCTCTAAGAGCTCCATGGGTCCAGGTTAGTTGACTCTGTTGGTCTTCCTATGGTGTTCCTATCCTCTTAAGAGGTTGAAATCCTTTCTCCTATTTTTTCCATAAGAGCCCCCAAGCTCCATC
The DNA here is from genome assembly GCF_947179515.1 of Apodemus sylvaticus. Classification (NCBI taxonomy): domain Eukaryota; kingdom Metazoa; phylum Chordata; class Mammalia; order Rodentia; family Muridae; genus Apodemus; species Apodemus sylvaticus. The sequence continues at coordinate 57,138,568 of NC_067487.1, forward strand.
TACTGTTTGGCTGTGGGTGTCTGCATCTGTCTAAGTCAGTTGGTAGATGGGGCCTCTCAGAGGACAGCCGTGCTAGGCTCCTGTCTGGAGGGAGGTGGGTCAGTGAGGAGAATGTAAAGTGAATAAGGAAAAAGGTAAATAAGATAAAAAAAAGCACCTTTGTGCTGTGAAAAAGTCAGGTGGATACGGACTTCATGCTCTGGGATGCAGTGATTGATGAGGTTGAGTTGAAGACGGTGAGAGCCAGAACAGTGCTGGTGATCTGTCCCCACGTTACAGGAGGATTTCCATGGGTTTCCCACCCCCATTTTAGAAGCTTCACCACGTGGTAGAGATCTCTAGCTTCGCTGCTCACGTTAACGTAAACTGCCTCCTTTTCTGGTATAAACATCACTTCCCAGATGTTCTGATGTCTGCCACTTGATCAGCGGAACCGGCCATATGTGGTCTTTAGCTCTGAGCCTAGGTCCAGCTTTCAAAATGCACAGAAGGGCTTTTCTTCTTCTTTGTTGAATGATGATAAAGATGATGGTTTAATCTTTTCCTCTTTTGTAGACACCAGCCACACCCAGGTAGTTTAACACAGCTTCTCCCAACAGAGGCTGGCCCGTTTGGATTCTGTTTTATTGGAAATAATGAATGATCTGCAGCAACCCAGGTTGTTCTGCTTGTCATGCAGTCAAAAGAAAAAAAGAAGAGGAAGAGGAAGGGGTGTGGCTGAGTTGTAGCAGCACCTGCTCCCCTCCCCCTGCCTGGCTTTTCCTCAGTTTTCTATAAGGCTACATGGACCTGTGTAACTGTAACTGATGTCTTGAATGGATCATGATGCAGGCTCCTCAGAGACACCATTTCCCCTGGCATCTGGAAGGTCAGATGACATTTGAGTGTATTGTCTCTACTGCCTGTTCTCTGGGGGCGGGGGTGGGGGGGCAGCTAGTGATTTCTGGCTAGGTTAAGACTGTGACCACACAACGGTGGCAACTGTAGGAGTGCCCAATAGTGGGTGGTGCCTTTGTTACTCAAATGGCATTGGCAATTTTTTAAATTGTTGCTTATGTGTATGTGTGTGGGCGTGTGTACTACGTGTACAAGTGCCCATGAAGGTCAGAGAGAATGTTGGGCCCCCTGGAGCTCGACTTATAGGTGATTTTGAGCTGCTTAATGTGGGTCCTGGGAACTGAGCTCAGGTCTGGCAGAGTTGCAGACAATGCTCTTCATCATGGGGCTGTCTTTCCAGTCCTGGGGATATTTGTATGTAAAAAAATTATAACTCTATCTATCTATCTATCTATCTATCTATCTATCTATCTATTGGGTTTATTATCTATCTATCTATCTATCTATCTGTCATGTATGTTGTGTGTGTTGTGTGTGATATATGTGGTATGTATGGTGTGTGTGTGTGTGTGGTGTGGTATGATGTGATGTGTGTGTATGTGTTGTGTGGTGTGGTGTGGTGTGATGTGGTGTATTTGTGTGTGTGTGTGTGGTGTGTGGTGTGCGGTATGTGTGGTGTGTGTGGTATGTGTGGTGTGTGTGGTGTGTGGTGTGGTGTGGTATGATGTGATGTGTGTGTGTGTGTGTGTGTGTGGTGTGGTATGTGTGGGGTGGTGTGATATGTGTGTGTATGGTGTGGTGTGATGTGGTATATTTGTGTGTGTGTGTGTGTGTGTGTGTGTATGTGTTGTAAAGCCTTTGATTATGAAGTGAAATGAAGACAACTGTATGGCCTGGAGGAGCAGTGGTTGGAGAAGGACTACGTGTAGATAAGGTGACTCATGGTTTATTTCTTTCTGAAAAACTAAGGCCTAGTACATCAAACACTCACAGCATATCTCCAACTAGACAGTCTGTCTTAGTCCATATAGGCTGCTATAATAAAACACAGAGATTGGATGACTTATAAACAAATGTACATCTTACAGGTTAGGGTAGTTGAAAACCCAAGATCAAAATACTGGCAGACTCAGGGTCTGGCTAGGGCCCGTTTCCTGGTTCTTAAATGGTGACTTCTCATAGGTGGAAGGTATAAGCAGGGATGGGGTGAGAGCTGGCTGGTGGGAGTCTTAGAGCACTAGGCCCCTTAGGTGGTACTTTGCCCTTGTGACTTCCAAAAGGCCCCAATTTCATGGTACCATCATCTTGGGAGGTTGCAATTTCAGCATCATCTACATTGGAGCAGGACATAAACACTGACTCCGCTGTACCATCCAAACAAAGAATCTGAGAGTGACTGACTAGTTAAAAACAGATGGAACTGGGGCAGGAAGGAAAATGTAGGAAAGCTTTAGCTTTGTTTTCAAAGCAGATGGCCAGAAAAGAAACACTAAGACACCACGCAGCATCCCAACACCGCTCCTCCCACCAAGAGAACCTAAGTTCTGTATAATTTGAGAAAGATTAGGTAAAATGAGACCCTTTAATACAATTCCTCATGTTACAGGGAAATGATCTTATTACTATTCATATCTGTAATTTTGCTAGTGTTCTGAATTGCAGTATAAATATCTGTGTTTTCCAATGGTCTTAGGTGACCCCTGCAAAAGGGTCATTCAACCCCAAAAGGGGTCACAACCACAGGTTGAGAACCTCTGATTTATAACCTGTGTTTGAGATTGCAAAAGTACATTAATATTTCTCAGGTGTCTCCCTTTCCAGCCTTTATCCATCTAGGCAACGACTGACAATATGTATAAAGCAATCACCTGATCAAGTTTCTGAGTGTGTGTATCCATGTGTGCATTATGTATATAAGTACAATATACCCAGCCATTGTTTTCTATCTTGTTCTTGTAGGAAGAATCTTACAACTGAACCCACAGTATGTAGACATGTCTAACCTTGTAGTCTGCTTGCTTCAGACCCCATCTCTGCTTCCAGAGCCACTGCTTCCTTGATATGGGTTATAGGAATCCAGACTCCAGTCCTTATGATGGCACAGCAAGGAAGTTATAATTCCCATGTCTAAAGGCCCAGGTTAGGAGCAGAGACTTACAGACCTTAGCAGCAGTGCATGCTGGGAGTCTCTGGTGTGCTTCATTAGTTCAAGTAAAGGAAACAAGGAAGAGAATGTATGAAGGAAATAGTAAATAAATTAGAAGACACTTAGACAAAACCCCACATGAAACTTAGAAGCAACAGGAGAGACTGGCATACTGCCTTGTGAAGGAAGATAGGCAGTTCCCACAGTGTCTAGATGGACACTTCACTGTAGGAAGAGAAAAATGATACTAAGGGGCACATACATTTACATTTAGATTAACTGTCCCGGTAACACACTGCCTGTGTTCAGATAATCTTTATTTTATTTAATAATATGTTCCCCACCCATGCAAGAGTAGCCACTCTGGCAGTTGGCATATGTCACAGAGAGGCTTTTTCCAATAAAAAGGAGAAAGCCCATCACCACAGGCATCTCCATGGGGGTCTTGGGACACATCCCCCATGGAGAAGGGTGGGTACCATGCAGGGTAAATCAAAGCCAACCAATCGAATAGTAAGATGTAAAATTACCATTGAGAAAACATAGAATACAGATTAAACTATGAGAAATCAACTCACAACAGGTAAAAACAAACAAAAACCAACCAACCAAGAAAACCGGGGATCTGACATTCATGCTGTTGAAAAAGAGTTGACCCAAAACAAAGTGAGGTGGGTATTTAAATGTAAATGGAGAGACAAATAAACAGAAGAAACAAAGCAACAGCAAGGGAGGTGCAGTGTGAACATGACCAAGCAGAACTTCAGTGTGAGCATGACCAAGCAGAACTTCAGTGTGAGCATGACCAAGCAGAACTTCAGTGTGAGCATGACCAAGCAGAACTTCAGTGCGAGCATGACCAAGCAGAACTTCAGTGCGAGCATGACCAAGCAGAACTTCAGTGCGAGCATGACCAAGCAGAACTTCAGTGTGAGCATGACCAAGCAGAACTTCAGTGTGAGCATGACCAAGCAGAACTTCAGTGTGAGCATGACTAAGCAGAACTTCAGTGTGAGCATGACCAAGCAGAACTTCAGTGTGAGCATGACTAAGCAGAACTTCAGTGTGAGCATGACCAAACAGAATTTAAATGGGATTCCGGAAATTTTTATATTGTTAAAATTGTCAGGATACGGTAACTGTCATTAATCCTTATAAACTAAATATTACTTCAATCTGTACACAGAAAATATAGTTGGATGTAGAAAGAGAACCCAAACAACATCAGCAAAAAACCAAAAACCAACAACAGCAACAAAAACCCGGTGCTTTGAAATGCATATCAGTATAATTTGTTAAGTTTATAATTAATTCTGCTAGATGTATATATATATATATATATATGTTAGTGAAAAAAGTTGTCTTCAACAGCTATAAAATTATCACTAAAATGGCTTTAAATACATCTAAAAGAAAATAAAATTAATAAAACACAATTCAACTAATTATCAGTATTATAAAAATACTTCCCTAAATAGTTTCTGAGTCCAAGTGAAAATGAACACTATAAGTTCAAAAGAAGCCTCTCCCTGAAGCCCCAGCACAGCTTTAGCATGCTCAGTGTAGAAAACTGTGGTGTCTGTTCTCCAGATATCATTAAATGTATAATAAAATATAAATATATGATAAACTATAAAGAAACCACTTGAGCAATCAGTCTGAGAATGGTTTTTCTAAGATTGTTTTATAGAAGAGTGTTCTGAGGTTTCTCGCTATATCCTGCATTTACAAGGGCACAGATATGTCCCTTCCTCAAGTAATTGAAAGAATATTACTTCTTTTAATTGGAAAACAAAGCAAAATAAAAATAGTTTGCAAAACAGAAGCAAAACCAAACAAGACGTCTACCCACCCATTCAACCAACCAACTGTAAGACCCCAAAAACCGGGGGTGCCCCAGCAACCCACATCCCGGAAGGCGACACCCAAATCACTCGCGAGAAACGGTCTCGATGCAATAGCATGAGGATTTCTTTATTCCAGAATCCTGGGTTCCACAACCATACACCGCACAGGGCTAGAGAACTAGTGCAGAATTGGGACAGCTTTTATAAGTTTACAACAAAGCCCAAGAATCATAAACCAATCATTCCTTAGCATGGAGAGCCCGCGAAATGCGAGCCAATCGATTTGTACCACTCCATAGTTTTTAGGCCAATCAGTTTAAATTATCGGAGCCCATGCTCAGTGGACCAATTAGTTTCCTATTTTCTTGGAGTCTATAGCTGCGTAAACTCCTGGATAGGTAATGGCAGAAGCAGTTTACAGAAGCAAGATAAGCTTAGCTCATTTCCAGTAACCTTGTGGGGCCAGGATTACCTATTTATTCAAGGCCTTTTTGCTTAGGTCTTAAAGGGCAGACTCTGGAATGTGACCTTTTACCTAGTTTCTAACAAAGAGCACAAAGAGCGGGCTCTGGAATGTGAAGTGTTTGGGGCTCCTTAGAAGGCTGGAGTCAGGCTGGGTTTTCTATTCTTTCAGTGGGAGGGTTATAGTTCAGATCCCCAGATCCCATGTAAATGTTGGATGGCCAGGGCAGGCCACCAGGAATGGCAGCAACGGGGCCCTGAGCAAGACTAGTAATAGTCTTGAGCTCTGGGTTCAGCTCCGAGACTCTGTCTTTTAAGAACAAGGTGGAGAGTTGTTGAGGGAGCCTTCTGATGTCAGCTGTAAGCTTCTGCATGCAATGTACTTAGAGACACACACATAAACACCCATCTCGCCAAGCAAAGATCATGATTTTCAAATTCACAGCCTGTCCCGATCTATAGTCTGCCATGGTCCTGCCACTAGTTGAATGTCTTATTTATTTACCTGACCTCCTTGGCAAGCCATGCCCAAGTGTCCCCTCCCCACCCGCAACAAGGGCAGGGCTTAAGAATGAAGAATCTTAGTATTTGCCAGGCAGTGGTGGTGCATGCCTTTAATCCCAGCACTTGGGAGGCAGAGGCAGGCAGATTTGTGAGTTCAAGGCCAGCCTGGTCTACAGAGTGCGTTCCAGGACAGCCAGGGCTACACAGATAAACCCTGTCTCAAAAGAAAAAAATTCTTAATATTTTATTTTGTTTTGGAAGCATTACATAAAACTTGGCTTTCAGAGTCATCAGGGCCAGGGCTGGCTGTCAGTGATAGTGTGAAGTAAGAAGAGAAAGAGTCTTTGTTGGAAAGGCTGCCATAGGTACCTGCCAAACTTTGTTTCAAGACAGGGTTTCTTGGTTGAACTCAGAGATCCCATTGCCTCTGCCTCCCAAGTGCTGGGATTAAAGACATGAGCCACCACTGCCAGGTTCCTGCCACACTCTTGTGAAGGATTACTGTTTGATTCTTGATTGGGAGGGACATTTCTTAAATTCCTTTAAAGCAAAATCCAGAGATGGAAAGAAGAACCAGCAATGATTATCACTATTCATTGATTTCAGTACACTTCCTGATGGAATTCTGAGGTTCCTATATGTATCCTAGGTGTATATAGTTCCTAGGTACATCAGTGATCATTTCCATTGGTTGGCTTCATTCTAAGAAGTTGAGACAGTTACTATGACTGCAGCATGCCTGGGAATGCAGAATTTTCCTCCCCAAGAACTAGCAGGTCAGTAATGGAACTGGATCCAAGATAGTGTTCTTTTACTGTATCACTTGGAAATTTTATAGAATGTCAGAGGAAAATAGTTCCTTCAAAATGGGCCACACCCTCATTTTAAATAGGGTCTTTGTATCTATTTATAAGAAGTATTTGAGTTTGTTTCAAATATATGCTTCACTTATCATTTTATGCACATTGGAATAAATGAAGGCAATGCTTCATTTGTAATAGAATTTTGTTTTCAGTGAAAAAGTATGTGACAGACCTTAAACATACTGAGCCAGGTTGCCATGGGGCTCAGCTGGTGGCTTAGGGAGATACATTTCCTTTTCCTTAAGGACATGGGTCAGCCCTCACCATGGTTAGCCTAGTCTCAGTTGCTTGATTTAAGATTTAGGAGCTAGGGAAAGAAAATAGAAATTCTGAGATCTGCTGTGTTGCAGAACAGACAGGGCAGGAAAGTCACATTTATTTCCTTAGCCAAAAAAAGGGTTCTGTGCAGCCAATACTGATCAGCATTGTATTGGATTAAAGATGTGGGCCACCACTGCCTGGCTCTATTTAAATTCTAATTTTATTCTTTATTTGCTTGGTAGATAGTCTCCTATAATGGTGTGTATGTGTGTATACATATATACATACATATAATATGTATATATACATGCATCACACACATATGTCTAGCTTATGTCTATATGCATATAGTCCACCTTAATTGGCCTCAAGCCAATTCCATGTATTGGATCATATGTATGCATCTCAGCTGGCCTTGAATTTCCTGTATAGTTAAGGATGACCTGAACTCTCCTCCTTGCACGGCTCCTTCCTGAGTGCTGGGATTACTGACAGGGTTCTCACGGGTGGGCAAGCAAGCACGATAGGGCAAGCAAGCAGAGTCCCTGTCCCTGCGAACTGCATGGGCTCCTTCTATGTGGAGCCCATGCACGTAGTAAAAAAATACATATGTGTGAGAATTTGTAAAAACTCACAGATGAATTGCATAATATAGAAATATTGAAAAAGAGTTAAGAGTCAGGTATGTTATAAATTCATGTGTAAAAAGTAGCATGTTTTCTTACTTAGTACCATAAGTACAAGCAAGCCTATTATAAAGAGTTAATATTCACCGAAACATGGGCACACACATGCAGAGACTGCATAAAGCATCACTCATGAACAATGTTCACAGTAGTAAACCGTAATGGAACACACTGTCATAATACATCACGGGTTTCCTTCCTCTTCTCTGTCCTCCACTCTCTCCCTTCTTCCTTTCTTAGAAATAGAACTCTGAGTCTTCCCCATGTTAGATAAGTGCTTTTCCTACCATTGAGTTACGTCCCCAGCCTGTCCTGTGAGGCTTGCACAGCTCCCTCTGGTTGGTGATACTGAGCACTCAGGCACTCTGTTTCCATCTGAAATTCTGCATGATGCTGATGGTTACTGTGCGTATCATTTATCTTTCCCGTAAGTTGTGTGGCTGAAGGAAGTACGTCACTGGAGGTATGCTTTTATCATTTAAAGACTTGTGTCTGTCCTAGGATAGTCTCTCTACTTCCTACTTGCTGTTCACAATGTGAGCTCTCACAGGTGCCGCACCTGCAGCTTCTTGCATGACAGACATTTCTCCCTCTGTAGCTGCGAGCCCCAGTAAACCTTCCTTCATTAGTTGTCTTTGTAATGTGTCTCATCACAGTAATAGAAGAGCAACTAAAACAAATATGGGTTAATACATAGAAACCAAATAGATACAAAACTGTAAAATAAATAAATGTTTTCTGAAGAGAAATAGGGTACTTAGTAGTTAAGTTGAAAGTTATATATGGACTTTTTAGTATTTGGGAATTGGAGTTTCTAAATCCTATACTGCTCAAGGATCAATCATATTGCAAACTTGTCTGCATGACTGTCTTAGGATATTACACTCTTGATCATTCTTTGGAAAGCAGTTAGCTGAATACATGAAAATTTCTACAAAACAGTGTATTTTATGCGCTAGCCTCATCTTTAGTTTGAGCCACAGAGACATCTTAACTTCTCAAGACAATTTCAGTCTATGGCTCAGTTACCAAGAATAATGACTCCTCTCTAGGCATGGTGGCTGATTAATGCATAACCTGAACAAGTCGCTCAAAAGGCTTTGGAAATCATCAACAGACTGTTATAAGGACGACTCATCTGAGACAGGAGACAGATGGGGCTACAGTCTTCTGTTTCACAGATGTTCTGCTTCCTTCTTTATCCTTTGAGAGGGAAAAAAAGGCATAAAAAGTGGTCATTTTATACCTTGTAGAGGAGTGACTTTGACAAGTTATAGAAGGCTCACAAAGGTTGATGTTAGGGTGTAGAAATGGCTGATCATTTGAAGGAGAAACTCATCCAGAGGTTTTTAAACACCTCCTTGGGGGTGATCATGAATACGACTAGGTATGTTTAAGCATATATATATATTCAAATTCACAACTTTTTTTTCCTTTGGTTATCCTTTTCCTGAATACCCACGTCAGAGCCCTTGAAAAGTTGATTCCCCAGTGTTAGCCCACAGCCAAATGGCGAGGAAACGGCACAGCAGGGGTTATAGAGAAACCATTTAACAACTGGCAATGCAATGCCCCTTGTCAAATGGAGTCCCTGTGAGCCAGTGCAGAGGCATGGCTGTGTCAGGACCTCCTGGCTGAGTGGCAACTCGAGGATAACAGGGCAGAGCTGACCTTGGAAACTTCAGGATGTTTTCATTAGCTTGTCTTCTTCCCGAGAAGATATGAAGACACTATGTCTATCTTTCTGCCTTTTCCTGGGTTTGTTTCTGCTATTTTCTCTAATAAGAAAGACACAAAGTTTATGAGAACCAGATTACCAGTCAGTTTCATCAAGACAACATCTGTAAAAGGCACCATCTTTGTGACTGTTCTATTGCTGCGGAGAGCCACCATGACCAAGGCAAGTCTTAGAGAAGAAAGCATTAAACTGGGAACTTGCTTACAGTTTTAGAGGGTTAGTCCATTATCATGACAGGAGGAAGCAGACAGGTATGGCATGGCGGGAGATACAGTAGCTGACAGCTTTCTATCCTTGTCCACAGCTAAAAATGAGAGAGAGAAAGAGAGAGAGAGAGAGAGAGAGAGAGAGAGAGAGAGAGAGAGAGAGAGAGAGAGAGAGAGAGAGAATGAGTGAACTGATATGGGCTTTTGAAACCTGAAACCTGACCCCCAGGGACACTCTTCCTCCAACAAGGCCACACCTAATCTTTCCAAATAGTTCATCAACTAGGGTCTAAGCATGCAAATACATCAGCTTGAAAAGGCCATTTTTTTTTTTGTATGAAACACCACAGGCACTGAAATATTGAAGTAAAAGAAAAATGCAATTAACCCGGCCATCTTATAGAACAATGAAATGGGAAACTCTTTCTGTGTTTTGAAATAAATAGCATCCAAAAGAGGAAAGAGAAGGCATGAGTCTATTGGCATTTGCACAGGTCTAGATTCATGGTCCAGTGGGGAATGTGGCACTGAAGGTGACACCTGCCTAAAGGCTTCGGTACTGGGTATGTCAAACCTTCTCTTGGACCACATATGTCCCCCAGGATAGCTACTATCTTTTTGTTTTGTTTTGTTTTTGAGACAGGGTCTCTTTGTGTAATAGTTCTGACTGTCCTAGAACATACTATATAGACCAGACTGGCCTCAAACTCACAGAGATCTGCCTGCCCCTCCCTCCTGACTGCTGGGATAAAAGGCAGGCACCACCACACCTAGCTAGATAGCTACTATCCTAATTAGTGTTAACTGTCAATTTGACAAAGCCTAAAGTTATCTGAGATGGGAGTCTCAATTGAGGAGTGGTCCAAATCAGCTTGCCGTGAGTATGTCTTTGGGGAATTATCTTGATTATTAACTATGTAGGTGGGCCTAGCTCACTGTGGGTGGCACTATTGCTTAGGTAGATAGTCATGAGCTGTATAAGACCTCTAGCTAAGCATGATCCTGGAGGCAAGACAGAAAACAGTGATCCTCAATGATTTCTGCTTCAAGCTCCTGCTTCCGTTCCTGCCCTGATGTCCTTCAGTGATGGCCCTGTGATCCGGAAGTGTAAACCAAACCAATGCTTGCTTCCCCAGGTTGTTTTGCCACAGAAATAGGAACCACACTAGAACAGCTGCTTATGTGGCCTACCATGTTTGTGGATCACAATGTTATGTTGCAGTATAAAAAGGTTGGGCACCCCCCTCTTCTTTTTCACTTCAGTGGGATTCTGTTGAGAAACCAGAAACCTTTAGGGATCGCTTTGTCCTAGACTTGAGGACTGTGGCCTTAGAAGCCAGAGGTCTCTAGTAGCTTGTCACTAAAATGTAGAGTGTCATTGATGGCACAAAACATTGATATGCCATTGTTTTTCTCAATCTTTAAGAAGGTTGAGCGAGGCTAGCAGAGCCAGAGCTCCTAGGCAGCCTCAGATGGACTCCTTGACGGACGACTCAGGGAAGCAAAGACTCGTATCATAGGTGCCCTGTACTCTTGAGTTTGTTCAGTGACATACACCAAACTCATGGCCTGACTGAGGGGCTGTGTGAAGACAGGGAGCTCTATCACTTGGACACCTAGTTTAGTAGCTTCCTGTAAAGTACATTGATGTTGCCTGTTGTGTACAAGGTACCCAGGAATATTGGAGAGTTTGTGGTTTGGGTGCCTAAGGAGTAGATGTGGTATATGGTTTCTTTTGGGCCAAGCTCAAGATCTTGTCTTAGCATATATAGATCTTGTCTAAATATATACGTGTTCTACACATGTTTATATGTGCATAATTTAAGTCTATAGGGTATAACCACATAATTATATGCACACATGCATATATATGTATACACACACACACACACACACACACAGTTAATGTTAACAAACTACGAAAAGTTTAGCATCTGAGTAGAATATAGATTTAATATCTGATGGTTCTAGTTATCAGCTGGCCTGGGCTCCTTCTCCATTGGAGCTTCTAGGGAGAGTCTGTTCCGTTGTATTTTGGAGTCTCGAGACCACTTGCACTTACTGGCTCATGAACCCTTCTTTTGGCAGCATAGCAATAGCAGAACATCTTCAACTCTCTCTCCAACCCTCCTAACTGACGCTTTTCCTCATCAAGACCTTTGTGATTATGTTGGGTCCGTGTGGATGACCAGGATCTTCTCCTGATCTCAAGACCCTTAGTATAATTACATTTGTGGGGTTCCCTCTTTGTCCTGAGAAGAAACATACCATGTCCAGGAACTACAATACGGATGCTTTTGATGCGTCATTTATCAGCAATGGGGTGGCTGCCGCTGTATGTTTTGCCACTGATCGCCTTTGAAGGATGGCAGAGTAGAGTGTTATTGTTTATAAAAACTGTACAATTCAATATTATATTGGTGGGTGAGTAGAAATAGTAGTTACATCTTTTAAAAACAGAATTTTAAGCATTTGTCGAACTTTCAAAGACAAAGAATGGTTTTAAAATTTGTGTAATATAATTATTTGAATAAAACCCTCTCCCTGATGTGACTCTCATGGATTTGAAGGGTCATAGTAGAATCACTTGGCCAAGAAGCATGTGTGGCCATTTCTGCTTTAAAAATCTGACACAGTGAATTTATGGTTGTGATATCACAGAAGGAAATTTAAGACTTATTTAAAGTTCTCACTCGTTTTATTCAAATCCAATATTTAACATCTTCCCTAGTATCTGCATTTTATTTTTACTGTGCCCTCAGGTTAATGCTTCCAATTTATTACTTTATATACAGCACAACACAAGCAATAACTGTAGCTCTTTTATTTCTCCCTGTGATCCAGAAGGACAGAGTCCCCCATGCAGGAAGACACTTTAATATTTAGTTTATCACTCTGCAAATACTGGCTGGCTGAGTGAGTAAATGAAGAAATGAATTCTCTGAAGATTAGATTGCAAATTCTTTTAAAAAAAACTAGAAGCAAACTCATCAAGGGCAATGCCAGCCCATTGTCCTGACTTGCTTTCTTTTAAAAAAAATTACATTTTAAACATGATAACTCTAATTGAAATTTATGCCTATTTTCTCTCCTCCTCCCTCCCCCCCATATGCCAGAGGCTCACTTTGCATGTCATTCCTCAGGAACCATTTGCCTTGCTTTTTGAGGTAGAGTCTTTCCCTTGCCTCCAACTCTCCGAGTAGGTTAAGTTAGCTGGTCACTGAACCACAGGGATCTCTCGGTCTCCATTTCCTTGGTGCTGGGATTATCATCATGCCAGACTTTTTAAATGGGTGCTAGGTATTAAACTTAGATCTTTGTGTTATATGTCAATTATTTTACCAACGGAGCTGTCTCTGTTTTTAAAAGTTAGAGAATATTATGAAAAATTTAGAGATAATTTACAATCTCTTTGTAGAGAGAAAGAACACTCATATCATTGGCTTATATTTTTTGACAGTCAGGTTTAGACATGTTGATACACACATACACACACACACATACACACCCCACACACATATATACCTGGCTCTCTGTGGCTATGGGTTCCATATATGCAGATTCTCCTCACATCTATTTGAAAATTCTTAGGGCTTATTTATCTATACCAAGGGCAGAGAACATGTTTAGCATGAATGAGAACCCGGTAGATCTGAAGCACTGAAAAAAAAATCCAGAAAGAATTGCATTTCTATGCCCAAGCTATTTTTGCCAGTATGCCAGGCAGTACAGTATATAACTATTTACATAGTTAAGGTATCATAAGTAATCAAAAGATTATTAGTATGTGGAGCATGTGTGCAGGCTATATACAAATACTGTGTCATTTTATATGAAGGCCTTGGACATCCAGAATACTGAAATCCTTCAAAGGTTCTGGACCCAATCGCCTAAGAATATTGGGGAATGAAAGATATACATCTATATGTTCACATATAAGTGTGCTTGGGTTTTGCAAAAGAAAAGTTGGGATTCTATGATGCTGTTTGTAAGATGTAAGCCCAAGTGTCATAGATGTGGCAGCGTATCAAGATGTCATATTAATTAATATAGGTCTCCATGATCCTTCCTGGTCTTTTAAAGTGTTTTGATTATGCATATGTGCCTGAGTCTTTTGAAAACTCCGACTACTTCAAGACCCCATGAAACTATTGCTGGACCTTTAAGTGATGCGAGTTGACCATATCAACCATATCCTGGCTTCTTTTCTGCGGCCTTTTAATTAGTCTCCAGCTTCTACAAGGCCAGTTTCTAGCTATCATTAGTTCACTTTGTGAAGGCTGAAGAGCCAGACTGTATGAGGTTCTATTACAGCCCTTGATGCTCCAGGGGAAGATTCTGTAAACATAAGTTCTCATCTCCAAATTCTTGCATGCAAAAATTATTTGTGTTGCTAGGTCAGTGGTTCTTACTCTTTGGGTCGTGACCTCTTGGGAGGGGGCACTGAAAAATTCTTTCACAGGGGTCACCTAAGACCATTGGATAACACAGATATTTGCATTATTATTTATAACAATAGCAAACTTATAGTTATGAAAATAATTTTATGGCTGGGGGTGTCACTACGACATGAGCAACTGTATCAAGGATCTCAGTGTTCGGAAGGTTGAGAAGCACTGCTCTAGGGTATGCTTCCTGTATTTTCTTTGTGAAAAATCATTTATATAAATAGATAAACTAAAACGACTAATATGTTGCTGGCTGCTCAGCATGCTTCCCCTTCATCATTGGCAGGAATGATTGCCGCCACCGTAGGCTGGCCGTCATGGGGTCGGAGGCTGAGTCACTTGCCACACCTGCTTTTTATTCTGCAGGTCTAAGGTCCGGCCCTCCGTCTGAGCACGTGATATTCCAATACAAAGAGCAGAAAACAATAATTGCTAACCAGAGCTGGCTGCTGCATGCATCCTGCCTTCAACTTCCTCACTAAGTCAGAGGCCAGGAGTCCTGCTGGGCAGGGAGGGCAGCAGAGGAAGGAACAGTGAGGCAGCGCCTGAGAAAGCTGTGTAATTATCCTATGACCTCTCAGCTATTCGGATTGAAGTCTTCATTGCCCATGACAAATATTTATTAAGCCCTGCTTTGTGTTTGGTTTCTAGGTATAATGAATGATGTGGCAGATGGTTTTAGGTTAAAAGAACTCCAACTCCATTTAACGCCTGGATGGACATCTGGATTAGGTGACTGATGAATCCTGCAGAAGTTAGTGCATGGAAAATCCTTTCTGCAGCAGTTTGAATACTGAGATGACCTTCCTCCCTCTCTCCCTCTCCATCTCTGTCTTTCTGTCCCTCTGTGTGTGTGCACACACATGTGTTTGTGTATGAGCGTGTGAGTGGTGAGTGTGTGTGTGTGTGTGTGTGTACATCAGTTATGTCATATACTTTATATTCCCCACAGTTCTGGTAACTCCATAACTGTTATTTATAAGTGCTTACTTATTTACTGAGTGGACTATATTAGAATTACATCATCTCTTATCTATCTAGAAGTAGGCTAAACAGTTATCATTGTGGCTTGCATAGAACAGTGTCTACAATTGTGGGCTTAGAAGGACCTTAGAGGACTAAAGGCTGGGACCAGTGTGGGTGGCTGCCTCAGGTGTGGCATTGAAGGAATCAGCAGCGTGTTTATAGCCTTAGGAGCTATGGCATTGTTTGAAAGCACCACACCTGGATGACGGTGAGGGCTGTATAGCTTCCATGTGGGCATGAGAGGCCAGGCTAGTATTGATTGGTACAAGCCTCTTGGCCCTGGGAGGGAGAGACAAAGCTGTGTTTTCTAAGTGTGTCTCTAAATCTAAATTTCTTATTCTGTAAGGGCAGAGAACTCCATGACTTTACTTTTTCATAGAGATTTAACCCCTTGGCTACTCCCCATTCATTATTTGAACAAATATGTACAGGGCACTGAACTGTTGTGAAACACTGGGGTGGGGCAAAACAGGCCTTGTCCCCTTCCATGTGGCTACAACTGAAGAGAGGGATAAACGTTTACAGTAGTCTAGGATTTTTTTGTAGGCAGAATGTGGTGGTTTGAATAGGCGTGGCCCCCATGGATCCATGAGCTTGAATGCTCGAGAGAGAGGCACTATTAGGAGGAGTGGACTTGTTGGATGGGTGTGATCTTGAAGGAAATGTGTCACTATAAGGTTGGGCTTTGACATCTACACTCAAACCTTGCCCAGTGTGGGAACCCAGTCTTTTCCTTGCTGCCTATGGATCAAGATGTAGACCTCTCAGCTACCTCTCCAGCACCATGTCTGCCTGCACACTGCCATGCTCCCACCTTGATGATAATGGACTGAACCTCTGAACCTGTAAGCCAGCCGCATTGAAATGTTTCCCTTTGTAAGAGTTGCCCTGGTCGAACCAAATAACCCTATTAAAAATGGGGTACAGATCTAAACAAAGAATTTTCACCTGAAGAAATTTGGTTGGCCGAGAGGCACCTTAAGTGCTCAACATCATTAGTCATTAGGGAAATGCAAATCAAAACAACCCTGAGATTTCACCTCACACCAGTCAGAGTGGCTAAGGTCAAAAACTCAGGAGACAGCAGGTATTGGTGAGGATGTGGAGAAAGAGGAACACTCCTCTACTGCTGGTGGGGCTGTAAGATGGTACAACCACTTTGGAAATCAGTCTGGCGGTTCCTCAGAAAACTGGACATGACACTTCCGGAGGACCCTGCTATACCTCTCCTGGGCATATACCCAAAGGATTCCCCGGCATGCAATAAAGACACATGCTCCATTTTGTCCATAGCAGCCTTATTTATAATAGCCAGAAGCTGGAAAGAACCCAGATGCCCCTCAAAGGAGGAATGGGTACCGAAAATATGGTATATTTACACAATGGAATACTACTCAGCAATTAGAAACAATGAATTCACAAAATTTTTAGGCAATGGTTTGATCTGGAAAATATCATCCTAAGTGAGGTAATCCAATCACAAAAGAATACACATGGAATGCAATCTCTGATAAGTGGATATTAATTAGCCCAGAAGCCCTGAATACCCACAAATCGCATAACAAATGACTCCCATGAAGAAGTATGGAGAGGGTCCTAATCTTGGAAAGGATTGATCTAGCATTGGAGGAGAATATAAGGACAGAGAAAAAGGAGGGAGGTGATTGGAGAATGGATGGAGAGAAGAAGGTTTATGGGACATATGGGGAGGGGGGATCCAGGAAAGGGGAAATCATTTGGAATGTAAACAAAGAATATAGAAAATAAAAATATTTAAAAAAAAAAAGAGTTGCCCTGGTCATGGTATCTCCTCACAGCAATAGAACCTAAACTAAGACCCAGAGGGTGGGCAAAGCCTGTCTCTGAAGAGGCCTGGAAGCAAGAGGGCAGTTGTGGCAGTGTTTATCAGGAACCACTGTTTTATCCTAGGGGAAGCAGGTCAGAAAAAGGAAGGGGCAGAGTCTGGCAACAGGCAGGAAGCAGGAGCTGGGCTGTTTCTGCTTCTCTTTTTTCTTTCTTTCCAGCAGTTTTGGGGATTGGGCCTAAGTGTGCTAGTTAAGAGTTCTTTCCTCATTTTCCTAACATTTAGACACACGTTACATTTATTGAGACACAGAGAAGGGGGGGGGGAGGGAAGAGGAAGGGGAGGGAGGAGAGGGAGAGGGAGGGATTGAGAATGTGTGTACTGCATATTCAGAGGACAACTCGTGGGAGCTGGTTCTCTCTTCCTACCTTGAGATCAAACAAGGATTTCCAAGCTTGGCTGTAGACATCATTACCCACAGAGCCACCTTACCTGTTTCTCCCCCCCCCCCCCTTTTTTTTACTTTGACACTTCTCAGTTGTATAGATTTTTTTCTCCTGTTTTGTTGTTTTTGAGACGGGGTTTCTTTGTGCATCCATGACTGTCCTGGAACCCATTTTACAAGCCAGTCTGGCCTGGAGCTCACAGAGATCTGCCTGCTTCTGCCTTTCTGAGTGCTGGGATGAGAGGCACACACTGTTACTCTCTTTAGTTCTTATTCATAATCATCCACTTAGCTCTGCAACCCAGCCAGACTTGGAGGGGGAAATGAGGACATTGTGGAACCCAAAGAACTTCAGTGAGAGCAAAGGTTATGGGGTAGTGTGAATACATGGGGTAGAGAGGGGTGGGGCGTTCTCCTGAGTTAGAGGAAAATGGTCTGGTGGGTAAGATGCATGGGAGTCAAAAGAATTAGAATTGTGCACAGGTGGTGATGGTTGTCTTATTGATGCTCTTGCCATTCCTGGACCCCAAACCGTCCGTGGTTTCCACAGCACCCATGCCTTCCCTCCCCTTTCCAGGGACCCCATGCATGCCATGTAGCCACTCAGTTCCCGCATTGTAGATGTAGATCTGGGAGCCATTTGTGTTCAGCCCAGCGTTTGCCATAGACAAGGTGTCAGGACCTGGATGCTGGATGCTTTAGGAGGACCTTCTCACCCTCAAGTTTCTCCCTGTAGGTGGAGACAGTGCCGCTATGGTATGTGAAGAATAATTGTGAAGTCTCTACCCTGGCATATGAACCCTGGAATAATTTTGTGAAAGGAGAAATTCTTATATCCAAATCCTTTCTGTTTAGTGAAAACATGAACATTTTCTGCTGCTTTTGGAGCGCCGTCTGCAAACAGCTTGAAGGAGATGTGGCTCAAGGGCTCACCCTCAGTGGTGATGTCAAAGAGCAGGGTGGGGATGACCATGGCTGCCAGCAAGTCAAGAGTTGTACAGATTTTCTCTGGCATGCAGCTGTGACTGAGAACTTAGGAACAACAGATAAATATATCTGTCCCCACATTGAGCATGCTCAGACCCTCCTGAAGGAAGACAGCCTGTTGTCCGTTTTGTCCTGCAGAGAAGTGCCTTTCCAGTGTTGCCCACCTGCACTCACTGCAGAGTTTGAACTGCAATTTTCTGAGACCACCTCTGCAGCTCCTGCTAAGTCATACCTGTGTCAGACCCAGGAGCTAGTGTTTCCGGAAAGTTCCAGGGGCTGATGCTCAGTTGGGCATACTTTGAAACTCATTGCATTGGATCCTCCTTTCTCATCTCTGTGTCCCAGGACCACAGCGGCCTGTCCCCTGGGAGCTGCTTAGAAAGGCTCTCTCCCACATGCTTGCCGCCGACTCTCTCTCTGTACACTCCCTGGTGAGCTTGGATGAACATGACAGCTGAGAGCACTGCTTTAGATATCTGCAGACTTTAGCCACATCACAGAGCTCCTGCTCAAGTCCTAGTCCTAGGGAGTTGAGGCAGGAGAATACCCTCTATGTGCACCATTGGGGTCTGGAAGGAGGCAGGCAATGACCGTGGTCAAAATGGATCTGTGAGCGCCTCTGAGTGCCATGCAGCAGGGACACACACTTTCTTCTCCACGCACATTTCCCAGCCTGGGGCCACCCATCTTCTAAAATGTTCAGCAGATCTCCACCCTTCTGAGCACGCAGAAAGGCAGCAAGCACCCAGATGCATAAGCACAGATTAAAAAGATACAAAGAAAACAAATGAAAATGCATTCAGTATTGTTACTCCAGAAGCCAGTGTGGGAACAGTAGAATAACAATGAGATATGCTGTACCCCACTCCTTCGAATGACTGACAGACAAGAGAATATTAGCCATACCAAGCACTGGCAAGGATGTGAGGCACCTGGCATTTACACATTGCTGGTGGAAATGTAAAATATACAATCACTTGGGAAAATAGCTTCTCAGTTTCTTATGTTAAATGTACACTTACCGTGTGACAGAGCCCCCCTCCACTCCTGTGTTTAACCCAATAAATGAAACACTTACAATCAAATTTAAACAGAGCTATTTATATCAGCTTTTCTGGTAATAACCTTCAGATGGAAGCACAGTCCATCAATAGGCACATGGATGGATAAATATCAGAGAGCCAAACATGGGGAGACTGTACGTCTGTGTAAGAAAATACACTGATAATCTGCACATGGATGTGTCTGAGTTATTATGCTGAGTGAAAGTTACCAGGTATAGGAATTCTGGGCAACTAGAAGCAATCTGCAGAAAGCAAAGGAGTGGTTGCCTATGGTAGGGATGAGGGGCGGATGGGGCACACAGGGGAATTTGTGGGGTCATGGAAATGGTTGTTATCTTGGCTATGTTGGTGGCTTCACAGTGGCATGTGAGATCCAAGTCGTTCCCATTGTACTGTTTGTGAATAGTTTAGTATAGTTTCTGTAGACTCCAGGAAAGTTGACGACTGCGCCCTCTGTTTCAGAGTCCCTTGGGATAACTTGAACTAAGAGGCAATGAGAAAGTCAGCCAGGATGCCTGATGTTTCAAGACCTAACGGAGCCCTGTGAGTGAGCGGCTCCTCAGCCCCTGTGAGGGGGAGGTTTGTGAGTCTGAGCTTGACCAGGTTAGACCTCTGAATGAATTCAAGTAGTTGTCAGGCCTTTATTGGTCTTCTGATGGTGTCAGGAATTGAGAGCAAGAGCAAGAAATAGTTGAGTTACTGAAGAGAGAAAAAGACAAGGCCAAGAATGATGAGCAGAATGTGTTTAATGTGGGCAGGTGTCAGACATGACAGGGCTGTGTGACTGACTTGCCTCCTGCAGGAAGGGAACAGGAAGAAGCTGAGGTCTCATAAACTCCTCAGATAGCTTCCTGGGCCTTCTACTGCTCAGTTAGCTTGTGTTTCTTCCCCCTTTCCTTCCCCTTCTTCCCCTCCCTCCCTCTTTCCTTCCCTCCCTCCCTCCCTCCTTCCCTCCCTCCCTCCCCCTCTCCCCTTCTCTCTTTTTTTCCTTCCTTTCATGTCTCCAAACCCCTATTTCGTCACATGGGAAATGGGATAGGAGTCATCTTACAAGTCTTTAAAAATATTTATTAATACACTGTTCTTAGAGCTTTATTAGGTTTATGAAAATATACAGAAAATACATAGGAGCCCTCATGTACACCTGTCCATCCCTACATTGTGTTTTAAGTTCCATTATCCAGGTGCTGCCCACACCCTGTCAGAAAAATTTCACTATCACACAAGTCCCCTGAGCCCCTACTCTTTACCCTTCCCCCTTCCACAAGACTCCTAATGATCTTCTTAATGTCTCTCTGTTTGTCCCTTCTGGAATGTTATTTAGTTGGAACCATATAGTAGCTGGCTTCTTTGACTGGAATCTTTTCTTCTAATATGCACAGGAGTCCTTTGGTCACATGGCAAATGGGATAGGATCCATTGTGTGATAGCACATTCCTTCCTTTTTCCTCCCTAAAATATTTTGACTCAGTACCCATAGCAGAGCCTCCTCCCCCCCCCAAAAAAAAACTGTGGGAAAAATGGGGGTCCCAGTTAACTTAAACTGTCAACTTGGTACCCACAGACTCCTGTGTTTGAATGCTTTGTTTCCAGTTGGTGGAACTGTTTTGGGAAGGTTTAGGAGGCATGGCTTTGTTGGAGTTGGTGTGACTTTGTTGGAGGGGGTATGTCACTGGGGATGGATTTTGAAGTTTCAAAAGCCTATACCAAGCCAAGTCTTGCTCTCTTTATCTGCCTCCGACTTACAGAGAAGATGGCAAGTCTCAGCTGCTGCTCCAGTGCCTGCCAGCTGCTGTGCTCCCTACCACGAAGAACATCGACTCACCCTCTGAAACTGTAAGCAAGCCTCCAATTAATTGCTTTCTTTTATAAGTTGCCTTGGTTATTGTCTTAGTCAGGGTTTCTATTCCTGCCCAAACATCATGACCAAGAAGCAAGTTGGGGAGGAAAGGGTTTATTGAGCTTACACGTCCACGTTGCAGTTCATCACTAAAGGAAGTCAGGACTGGAACTCAAGCAGGTCAGGAAGCAGGAGCTGATGCAGAGGCCATGGAGGGATGTTTCTTACTGGCTTGCTTCCCCTGGCTTGCTCAGCCTGTTCTCTTATAGAACTCAAGAACACCAGCCCAAAGGTGGTACCACTCACAAGGGGCCCTCCCCCCCATCACTAATTGAGAAAATGCCTCACAGCTGGATCTCATGGAGGCACTTCCCCAACTGAAGCTCCTTTCTCTGTGATAACTCCAGCCTGTGTCAAGCTGACACTCAAAACCAGCCAGTACAGTCATGTCTCTTCACAGCAATAGAAAAGTAACTAAGACAGCATCTTGAGAATTGTAATTGTCAGAGTTCTCCAGAGAAATGGGTGCTCTCTCTCTCTCTCTCTCTCTCTCTCTGTGTGTGTGTGTGTGTGTGTGTGTGTGTGTGTGTTTGCAGGGCTGAAGGGTAGGAGATGGTGATAAGGAAAGGGAGAGGGTTTATTAAAGGAACTTGGCTGCTTGCTTGATTCCATAGGCTGGCAAGGCCATATCTGGGGCATTGGCCAATGGCAGAAGATGGGAAAGATCTGGTGTTGATGTTTAAACCCAGAGGCATTTTCTAATGAATTCCTTCTTGCTCAAAGGTGGCCTTCAGCTGATGGGTGAGGCTCAGCTACATTATGAAAAACAATCTGCTGGACTTAGTCTACTGATGTGAATGTTGATCACTCCAAACTCACATGTATGCACCCAGAATAATGTTGACCAATTATCAACATTATTTGATAATGCCTGGGTACCACCATGGCTGAGCTACCATCATGAGTATTTAGTTAGAGGCACTGAACAAGTATTCTATTCCGATGTGTTCTTGGTTCAGTCCACTCCTGGGCTGTGTGAGGGTCTAACTCAGGCACAGTGGCTGGAGGGAGGCTTTGGGGTCTTCTGTTTCACACCCAGTGTGGGGATGTGGTGGTGTTATTAAGGGGAAGGTAACTTTTGTTACCCGGGCAATAATACAATTGAGCTGTTCCTTCTGGGAGAACTTCATTACAGAGATTACTTTTGAATTAAATGATAAATATAAAGCATTTTGAAGAATAATGGCATCTCTAAATGGACCAGGAAGACAAATTGTTAACCATGATCATCTTGACCGTTCATTCTGCCTTCTTCCACCTCTATATCCTTTTCACCAAGGAGAAAGGATAAGCCATGACAATAAACTGAAAAATTACACTCTCAGGGTTCCTGTTTTTCCAAGACTCCACAGTCACTGTTTTGTTAGAAACTGGCTTTTGAGATCCAATGAGTATAAAGTTCTGGAAGCCTCTGTCCCAGTCAATGTGACCATTCTCAGACAATGGCCCAAGTCCTGTCTGCTGTCATGTTGGCATCCTAAGCCTCATTTCTTCTTGCTTCGTGTTGGGATGCTGGGTGACGAAGACCCTGTAACACACCTGGAAAAGTCAGCCAGGCCCGTGGGATACGCAAAGGACAGTGGCCACAGTCAGGTAGATAGCAACACGAGAACGGAGCAGAGCTGGTTATTTCGATAAATCCAAACACAGGCAGCAACAGCCAGCTGCAAACATGTATGCATCTCACATTTGCCAAATCACAAGGGCTCTCTGAGGGAATAGGTATGGTTGCAAGAGTCTGGAAGGCTGAAAGATGAGCCCAAGGCCCTAGTCTGCCACTATACAGGTGATGGTATTTGGTCAGTTGGTTTCTCATGACTGGTGTGACTTCTACAGAGGGCTAATAATGGAGCTACTTCCGTGGGTGGCAGGCCCCACTAATGCTTTGAGCATTATTGAACTCTACCACTTTATTTCACGAGCGGAGAAGCTGAGACTAGAGGCCAAGTAAGTTTCTCCAGGGTAAGAACTGAAAGCAGTAAAGGATTGTCTTTGCCCTCAGCGTCTGCTATTGACCCATTGCCAATGGTAAGCATATTCACCGAGCAGTTGTTGTGAACCAGTAACTCTGCTGAACACTTTCTCCTGTATTCTTCCTTGACAAGACCTTCCAAAGTTGGTGTTTGTCTGAGGTTCCTCTTATTGCGTGATATTTCTACAAGTTTCACGGCTTGAGATCCACCTGTTTGCTAGTTTTGCTTCTGTGGCTTAGAAGCCTGGATCTGGCATGGCTGAGTTCTTTGTCCTGGGTCTCTTGGGGTTAAAACTAAGGTTAGAAAGCTATGTTCCATTATGGATACTTCCAAGCTCATTCTGATGGGAGGGTCTGGACCCCAGATCCTGAGGGATGCTAGATGTTCTGGTTAGTATAGATGTATGTATGTATGTGTGTATGTATGTATATATACATTTATTTATTTATTTATTTATTTATTGACTTATTGAATGATTGTTGTCAAATTGATACAAGATAAAGTTATCTGGGGGAGAGGGCACCTCAACTTGGAAAATTTCTTCATCAGAATGATCTTAGGCAGGGCTGTGGGGGATTTTCCAGACAAATGATTGTTGTAGGAGAGCCAATCCCATTGTGCCTAGTGCCACCCCTGGGCAGGTGGTCCTAAGCTGTATAAATAAGGAAGCTGAGTGAGTCACGAAGGAACAAGACAACAAATAGCGTGCCTCCATGGCCTCTGCCTCAGCTTGTGACTTGGATTCCTGCCCCAAGTTCCCATTCTGATGGAGTATGAACTGTATGCTTATATAGATGTATCCATCACCAAGCTGTTTTTGGTATGATGTTTATCATAGTAATAGTTAGCAAGCCAAGGCACCAGGTTGATAGTGCATTATTTCCCAGTTCTCAGAGGTAAGTTACTGTCATCTTTTCCATTGTTGGCCTGTGGGAAAGATCTGTGAGTGGAATACATGCAATTTCCCACATCTCAGCGCTGCAGCCCCCCCTCCCCCATGCAGTGGATTCCTAAGCAGCATGTCTCAGCCTTCTCCTTCACTTACCAAGCATTCTCACAGGAATCATGACGAAAGTGTTTGCTTGGAACTGGCCATTGTCCACAAACATGGCAATAGTAGGAAGGGATCAGAAGGGGGACTCACCCCATTCAGAAACACATGCACGGTGTGTGGCACCTATCCTGTACACACTTGACATCTTTCCCAATCAGGCTTGCTAAACTCTAGGATGCTTCCTCTTGTTCCCTGAATAAGCAGAAATGGTTTTAGCTTAGTTTAGATTTTGTTCTAAGGATGGTCACTAGTAGCTGGAGAGAGGTTGTTTTGTTTTTACAAATTTCCTTGCTAGGGAGATTCAAAAGACTTAGACCTGTCCTTCTCTTTGCTTCATCAAGGGGTTCTCTAGAAAAGTTTCATAGGGTAGGCAATGGGAGTTGGGATAATATATGTTGAGAAGAGAAGGCTAAGAGAAAATGAAGGAACATGTGTAGATTTGCCGATGATATGAGGAGAAAAGTGGGAAATTCTTTGGAGCCCATGGGTATGAGTGGCCATCAGAGAGTAAGTGTTGGAATATGGCTTCCCAGCCTCTAGGTCAGTGGTTTTCTGCCTTCCTACTGTTGTGAGCCTTTACTAGAGTTCCTCATGCTGTGGTGGCCCCGACCATAAGATTATTTTGTTGCTACTTCATGACTGTAAATTTACTACTGTTATGAATTGTCATGTAAATATCTGACATGAAGGGTATCTGATATGACACTCTGGTGAAAAGGTCATTCAACCCCCAGACGGGTTACAATCCTCAGGTTGAGAACCACTGCTCTAGGGGGTGCCTACAGAAGCTAGCTCTTGCCTTCTTACATGCCTCTGAACTCCTTTCCATGGATAGATGCAAGGATGTCGCATAGACACATGAAAGGACCTTAAATATTCAATATCCCTTTAAACTCTCACAGTCATGGCTAGTCCCTTGCTGTGGCTTGTATGTGCTTTGTCCCTGATGTGTTCCTCTGGTGGAAGCTTGGCCCCTAATATGATGTTGGGACCTTAAGAGGTGGGACCTAGAGAGAAACACTGAGGTTATTGCCTTTGGATTGGGTTAATACAGTTCTTGTGGGATCCTGGTTAGTTTCCAGGATACAAAATAACAGTTTGACCTGTGGCTCTCTCTCTAACTACAGTCTTATTATATGATCTCTTCTATATGTACTCATGGCATGACACCATCCATCACGAGACCCATAGCTGACCCGAGGCCAGCACCATGTTTTTAGACCTCTAGAACTATGACTTTGCTCTCTTATTTTTCAAGTTTGGTTTGGCATTGCTGCCGGGCCTTTATTTGATGTTTAAGAACAAATAGATAAAATGAATTTCTTTAAGGTATCCAGCCTCAGGTCTTTCATTATAGCAAGAGAAAATGGATTGACTTTTTCTGTGTCACTCAGCCTTAGAGACAAGGGAAGGAAAGGCCCAGAAGCACTTTGTCTGTGTGTTTGCCTGGGGCTCCATGGAAGGAGACGAACACTAGGATCGGGTAAAGAGCTATTGTATTTCAACTGCTGGCAGCCTTGTCAGACAGGCTGCTGCGGTTCCCAGTGCCAGGCCTGGGCTGGGTGGCCTTCTGGTTATTGGCAGGATCACTCCTCTGGCCGCAGAACTGAATGAACAGTTCCTGTTCGCTTTCTGACCCTGCCTTGGAGGCTCCGTTGGCCTAATCGCACCTGTGACAGGTGTGCCCTCCACCCCACTGTCACTTCTACAACTGCCTCCTCAGTTGATTCTTTCCTATTCCAAAAGTCCCCAAGAAGCTCTTGCCTGCAGTCTAGTGCCCGGGAGGATCAGGAATTCAGGGCTAGCCTAGGCTACACCCTAAAACTCTGCCTGCATCTCCCCACAAAAGTCCCCAAGAATTTTGTTTCCCTGAGTGAAAAACCAATCTATGCAGGATGTTTCCAGCCAGCTCCACAGCCACGGTCATGGGGCCTGGGTTCATCCATGTTCCCTTAACTTTCAACTTGGATTTGACAGCTTTTTTATTTTTATTTTTTTTTAAAAGACAATCAACTAGGAAGTTGATGGGTCTATCAATAAACTGGAGTGATTAAGGCCAGGGGAAAAAGTGTGGGGCTATAAAGAGCGGTTAAAATTTGACCCTGAACTTAGTTCTGACAGTCCCGTGTCAACTTATTTATCGGAG
The DNA here is from genome assembly GCF_947179515.1 of Apodemus sylvaticus. Taxonomy (NCBI): domain Eukaryota; kingdom Metazoa; phylum Chordata; class Mammalia; order Rodentia; family Muridae; genus Apodemus; species Apodemus sylvaticus. The sequence goes on from NC_067487.1 coordinate 57,164,965, forward strand.
TGTTAGCTTCTAGACAAGCTTGTCAAAATGTGACCACGCTGCCTGTTGATGCATCTCGAACTTGAGCTGACTGTGGCAGTGCTTCCAATTTCCCTTCATCTGTACTATATTTCAAAAGCAAAGGGAGTGGTCGCCGGGAAGATGGTTTGTTTTCAGAGAATCAAGCAGGGCACGAGTGATGGTTACTTATTTTTCAGATGCATGCGCACACACATGTTATCTTGGATATATGTTTCAGGGGACACATTTCATTATTATTAATAACATTAGTATAAAACCAAAGGATTTAATCAGAGGTTTATTGGATACATGAGACTGGAAGTCCAGATCAAGTGTGGACTTAAGTGATACCTGAATGCAGAGGCTCCTACCCCACCACTACAGGACCCTTTCAGCTCTGTTGGTATTTACTTTCTTCTTAGGCTGAAAGTTGACCACAGTCTGTGTCTGCTGAGTCCAGAAGAGGCAGTGGGGGTTACTCCTGGGTCTTTGAGAAGCCCCTTGGAGAATCTTTTTTTTTTTTTTTTTGTACGACTTATGGGACCAAAATCAGCCATGCCCTCCTGGAGCCAATCACTAAGATAGAAATATGTCTGTCACCTTTGGAACATTCTAGAACTGGAAACAAAGTCCACTTTCCCATATGGGGTTCATGGAGAAGGGTTTTTCCCAGAGGGAAATGAGGATGCAGTCATCAGGGAAGAAGGAGGAGGAAGGAAAGTGTGGAACACACAGTAGGACTCACAAGTCCAAGTTCTGACTCAGAAGCCCTCCGCCATGTCCAGGCAATTGGCTGTTTATCATTTTGACTCATTCAACAAATGCTTATTTTATTCGTCTGGGTGTGTAGGGCAGAGGTCCAGCTTGGGTGTTCTGAAAGTGCTGTCTGCTTGTTGATAAGGCAGGGACTCTTGTTCTTAAGCTCACCAAGCCGGTCAGGTCAGGCTGCTGGGCCCGTGATCTGTATGGATCTGCCTGTCTCAGGCAGTGCGGGGTTACAAGTGTGAACCATCAAGTCTGACTTCTCACATGGGTTCTGGGGATCAAACTCAGATTCTCATGACTGTATGTCTAGCGCTTTACCAACTAAAAGTTGAAAGTTTTCTCCCCAGCCTTTCAATAAATGTTTATTGAACCATTAAATCAATGCCAAATTTATGCCAAATGCCAGAGGTTAAAACGAATATTAAAGATACTGACATATCCTTTAAGGATTTTACACTCTAGTGGAGAAGAATAGGCAAACACAAGATGAGAAATACAAAAAGTTAGTGAACAGAATAAAAAGGAAAGTTTCCTAAACACAGAGGAAGGAGCAACCAAATCTGTACAGAACTGTGGTTTTCAACCTTCCTAATGCTGCAACCCTTTAACACAATTCCTCATGTTGTGGTGACCCCCAACCATAAAATTATTTTATTGCTACTCCATAACTGTTCATCTTTCTATTGTTATGAATTGTAATGTAAATGTCTGATCTGCAGGATGTCTGATATGTGACTTCCTATGAAAGGGTCTTTTGAAGTGACCAAAGGGATTGAGACCCACAGGTTGAGACCCACTGGTCGAGCAGGGAGTGAGTGGACATCTGGGGATCTAGGGAAGGGCACCCCACCCAGAGGGAGCAGCGTGCACAAGGATACAGAAGAAGAGAGGAAGATGACCTGCTTCCAAGAGTCTATCTGCATGGGTAACGCACATGAAGGACGTGTGAGGGTTGTTTAGAGACGATCCCTAGGATTCAAGTTAGGGAAAGATTTGGGATTGTTGGGAGGAGGAATTCAGTCAGGAGGACGGCCAAAGGCAGGATTGGAAAGGCTGCTGTGGCTTTGTGAGGGAGAGAATTAGAGAGGTTGAGTTTGAAGGCTGGGTGGCTGTTCTATAGCCAAGGGGAGGGGGAAGGGACTTAGGACTCGAACAGAGACAGGATGGAAGCCTCAGCAGAGGGGGACTTGGAGGGAAGAATCATTGGGGCCTGGTAACTGTCTGGGTTAGGGGAGGTGGGAGGGAAGCAAGGGTTAAGGACATGTGTACAGCCATGTCATTCTGAGCATGTCAGATCCCGGAAGCTAAGCTAAGCAGGGTCAGGACTAGTTAGAACTGGGATGGAGAGAGGCGTGGGAGAATGGCTGCTTAAATGTGCAGTAACTGTGATGGCATGTCAGTAACTGCGATGGAGAGTCTGGGAGGAGGGTAGAGTAGATCTGAGGGAGGAGGGCGATTCAGTTCTGTACACAAGGGTGAAGTACTTGTGGGCCATCTGATGTTATGTCGGGCAGTGTCGAGGACTGGAGATCAGATCTAGAGGTTAGGAAAGGTCTCTGGTGGTGAGCAGGGCAGATGGGATGCTTGAAGGAGACATCTAGGAAAGATGTCTAAGATGTCTTACTTCGGAAGAGGAAACTTTCACATACGTGCATGCATGACAGCATGCATCCACTCATGCACACTTCATACAGTTGTCCAGTTCTTCGGGGTGCCTTTCCTAGTAGCTGTAGCACTCTGCATCTGAGCATGGGAGGAATATGCTCACTCATCAATTAGGGGAATAACACCTCTTTCTGGGGGAGTTTATAGGGTGGGTCTGTCTGATGGGTTTTTGGCCTTGAGGTTAAGTGTGCTTATGGCAACAGTGACAGGATTCTTCAGCCTCCAGCTCCCTCCTATCCCTTCCCCCAATCCATCAGGTTCTGAGACATTCCAGGTAGACACGTTGGGTGGTAGCTATATGGTTTAGCCCCTGAGGTCATCCTTGGTGCAGATATTGCTACCGAGCACTAGGAGGCGCTCCCGGGCACTCAGCTCAGCCTGGATGAACTAGGAGCACTAAAAGGTGATCTGCAACCATATTTTCTTTTCTTTTTTTTTCTTTTTTAATTGAATTTATTCTTCATTTACATTTCAAAGGTTCCCCCTCCCCCAAAACCCTCAACCCATCCTCCCACATCCTGCCTCCAAGAATAGATGATCTGCAAGCATATTTTCATGCATTAATGTGACACAAGATTTGAAGTATTTTTTAAGATTTATTTATTTATTTTATGTCTATGAGTAAACTATAGCTGTACAGATGGTTGTGAGTATTCATGTGGATGCTGGGAATTGAACTCAGGACCACTGCTCACTCCAGCTCCAGCCCTGCTTGCTCCAGCCCAAAGATTTATTTATTTTATATATGTGAGTACACTGTAGCTGTCTTCAGACACACCAGTAGAGGGCATCGGATCTTATTACAGATGGTTGTGAGCCAACATGTGGTTGCTGGGATTTGAACTCAGGACCTTTGAAAGAGCAGTCAGAACTCTTACCAGCTGAGCCATCTCACCAGCCCGGATTTGAAGTCTTAACCAAGCTCCAATTTTATTTCTAACTTGAGCTCAAAAGCCACATTGTGTGACAAATGCAATGACCAAGACAAGGAAACATTGCAGAGAAGATTTTGTTCGATTTTTATGTACTAATAATCTTGGTCTTGAACTGTTTGTTGAACAAATAGGTGAGCATACACTTTTTCAAAACCCCAGGAAGCCTTTTCAGTAAGGGAGGTATGGTGTGTTGGTCCTAATGGCCAATTTAATGGGTCTTAGAACCAATGTAGGAGACATGGTGTGTTTGTGAGGATTTCAGAGAGGACTGAGTGGGGAAGACCCAGTCTTAGAGGGAGTGGGTGGGGCCATCCCATGCCCTCCAAGAAAAAAAGTGTCAGGAGTCTGCCTATCATTGCTGCTGCCATCTTCCGATGCCAACACGCTCCAGCTGTTTCGTTTTTCCACGTGGACTGAGTACTCGCAGCTCTTGAGGGACTTGGTAGGTATTTGGAACTCATTTTGAATGGAGGCATCCAGCTTTATGGACCTAACCGCTCCGGGCATCTCAGCCTCGCTGGCATGTAGGCTGCCGTTGTTGGAGAGCTCGGAGAAAGATAACATATGGTGGGTTCCATATATGGCTCGGATTCCTCTTCAGATTGTTTGTAAGCCAAGCTAGTAATTCTTTAATAATGCATTCATAGTCTGTTAGTTCCATTCCTTTGGAGAACCGTGCCTAACCAGGGACGAGAACCCGAAGCGGTTCGGTTGCTCTTTCCCTGCGCCTCAGGGAGGCTCCAGGGAGCTTTTCTCTCCGTCCACTTGATCCTGGCACTGCTGGCTCATGCAGACAGTTTCACTAATTTCTTGATTGGAGAGGGTGTCTCAGAAATGCAGACTATTATCTGCTGGAACAGCCTGAGCTTTCTGAGACACCCGGACAAGCGTTAGCTTGCTCCCGCCAACCCTCGTGGCTGATGGTACGTGTAACAGTAATGCTTAGTGTGTACTGGCCATCTTGGGATGGCACAATTTTAAAGAAAATATTGCAAGTTCACGGGTAAAAGGAAGAATGGCAGCTAGTTTGAGATGAGATGTATTTTAAAAGAGTTATTTCAAAGGGGGCTTGTTCTCCACATGACATCATCCTTTTGTGCTTTTCTCTCTCCATCCAAATGATGTCTTAGATTGTCATCGGCCCACCTGCCACTCATTCTTGCAGCTATGTTCATGGTCTCAAGAATGCAACTCATGATAAGCCCCGATCTGAATACAAATAGACATACAGCAAGCCCAAAGATGCTGCGTTCCTTTCTTGTTTCCACCGCCATATATTACTGATGGAAACTGAATGGGGTTTCTCAAGGTTCTGGACCCTGGGGCATGGGCAAGTGAGGCCAAGAATTACAAAAGCCTGCACTCCATCCTGGAGATGTAGACAAAGTTTGATTAATCCCAAGTTTCTCCTCTTAAAAAATACCCAGAAGCCTTTCATGTGCGATGCCACTAGATGTCACTACACATCAAGCTTCTTGAAACAACCAGTGGGAGGCTTGTCCAGCCACTGCACCTCTCCTTCCATTAATGTTTAAAAGCTGCAGTTGTACTGGCTACGGAGTCCACATTGAATCTTTTATGTTTAATGCGACACTCATTCCTAGGAGCACGGCTGCATACTCTTTAACTGTAAGTCAGTCATCCCTTGGCTGGGATAACTCCTCTAGTGGTTCTGTCTCCTTCCTATGACCATCCTCTCCCTCTGCCTCTGCCTCTGCCTCTGCCTCTCCCTCTCCCTCTCCCCCTCCCTCAACCTCCTCCCCCTTCCCTCCCCTCTTTCTCTCCCTCTCCCCCTCCCCCCAAATCTTCCCCCTTCCCTCCCCCTCTCCCTCTCCCCCAACATCTTCCTCCTTCCCTCCCCCTCTCCCTCCTCCTCCCTCTTCCCTCCCCTCCCTCTCCCCTTCCCTCCCCTCCCTCTCCCCTCCCCTTTCTCTTCCCCCTCCCCTATCCCCTCCATCTCCCTCTCCCTCTCCCCCTCCCTCTCCTTCCTTTCTCTTTTCCTCTCTTTCCCCTTCCCCTCCCCCTTCCCTCTCTCTCTTCATTTCCCCTCCCATTACTTCTTTCTCTCTCCCCTCTTTCTCCAGTTAGGGACAGGTCAGAGGGCAATGTTTATTATATCTTCCTCTGTGCTCTTACTTTTTGAGATAGGGTCTCTCGCTGACTGGAATTTGCTGCTTGGCTAGACAGGTTGAGCAGCAAACCTTCAAGAATCCCTCCCGCCCCCGCACTGTGATCATGGGCACAGGTACCTTGATTGGCTTTTGACATGGTTTCTGAACTCAGGTCCTTTGGCTTGCTCAGCAGGTAAGTCACTAACAGGCCATCTCCCTCTCCCCTGACTCTGCTTCCCACATCAGTCAAATTCATGTTCTCTGGCCTGTTTTGCCCGTCCAAGTACAACATGACAAACCGAAGTCTGGGTAGCTAGGCTCTTCAGGATGTGTGATGTCTTCATAGAGGTCATTCTGGCTGCATGGGCCTTCACATGGGACCTCCATGTGACATCTGGGGTGAGAGGAAAGCCTGTCCTCTCTAATAACCTCTATGGAAAAGGCCTCTGCTAAAACAAAACCTCTTCCTTTGAAGCCCTTTAATCCCTTTATCTTTTGCCGGCTTTCTTGTCATATTTTCTGTGACAGCTCTCAGGGGACCAAGGCCAGCAGAATTTTCTGTGCCTTGGGAATATCCATCCCCATCAGTAAGTCAGACAATAGGAAGGAGAACTTTCGTCCCCAGAGGGGCCCTTCAAGTGTGTGTTTGATGTTGACGGCTCTCTTTGTCATGAAGAATGGTGTTTAGGGGAGCCTGGATCATATGCTGGAAAGATAAAACTTGGGACTTAACATTTTACAGAGCCCCTACATCTATCCTGTCACCCCGGTCTCTCGGTCTCTCTGCAATCTGTTAAGGAAGACAGGATGGATATTTTTATTTCCATTTTACAGAAGAGAAAACAGAAGGTCAGACAGGTTAACTGGCTCGCTCAAGGTCTCCCGGCTATGAAAACCCGCAGCTCCAGCTTCCTGGAGCTGAGCTCTCTGCCTTTCATGATCTCCAGCTGCTACCTGCAGAGGGAATTGTTAAGGGCTACAAGGAGTGGATTTTGTTTTTTTTTTTTAAAGCAGGGCTGGCAAGAGATTTGGTGCTAGAGAATTCAGGGCAAGAATGAAGTGTCCCTACCTGGTCCTTTGGCTGCCTGTCACCTACTTCACCAAGGCATCTATTCAAGGCAATGCTGGCACCTGAAAAATTGCCTGGCCAGTACAGCTTGCTGAAGCTGTTGTCGGTGATGGGAAAAGGGGTGTATAGAGGAAGATGGGGAAATGCTTCACCAACCACAGAGGATTTAGAGAAGACAAATTACACGATATTGTGCTCATTTCTTTTGTGAAAGGAGAGAGAGAGAGAGAGAGAGAGAGAGAGAGAGAGAGAGAGAGAGAAGGCGCTGTGGATCCTCTTCCTGGTCCTGGAGTTATCGGGCACAGGTCAGGGAGAGGCATGGAGATATTGCCTCTGTCATAGCCGCAGCTCACGCCTGGGTACACTGCATCTATAAGGCACTTTGCTAACCCAATGAAAAACACTAGCTAATCACTAAAATAATCTGTTAATCTGTTGAGTAGGACTCCTTTTCTGATGAATGGAGGCTTTGAAAAATACTGCCTAATCAATGATGACGACAAAGCTAATTTTCTGCTTTAGCCAGTATTTGACTGAGAATGGAATGGGACTTCCCTGCAACTATGTCTCCACTCTGGCTTCTGCAGGAAGGCCTACCTGCAGAGTCTGTGTGGGCCCCAGAGGAGTTTGCTTTCCTGGTGCTTGGTTCGATCCTTGTTTTTGTGTCAGATGCCTAACTGCTTCTGAGGTCTAGCCTGAATGCCATTTGAGGGCGGACAGTGGATTCTCAGGACTAACCCCTCAGTTTTCATCAGAGCGGGTGGGTTTTGACCTTGACTGCACATAAGAATTGCTTGGCAAGCGTTTAAAAATTTGCTGATACCAGAGCTCCCCCTCTGGATGTTTGAGTTTAATTGGTTGGGGGTAGTGCCCAGACACTGGTATTTTTTAAGTGCCTCAGTTGACAGACTATGTGGCCAAGGTTGAGAGCCTTAGAGGTAGTTGCTTATCTAGTCAGTTCTTCCCATGCGTGCGTAATTCGGAATCCAGCCTTGCTTCATTTTCCATTTGTTTTCCCCCAGTGGTAGAAATGTAATATATGTATTGAAATGAGAAACCTCCACTAGTCAGTAATTATTTCATTTGAATGCTAAGTTGAAATATCCATTATAAATTTAGACATAACTTGTACTACAGTACAATGCAGTATTTCTCAATAAATATATATTTATTTATTGAGAATATCAGAATATTCTTTTGATAATTTATTTATTATTCAAGACAGGGTCTGCTATATGCTAGGCTGGCCTTTGAGCTCTATATGTAGCCGAGGACAACTATGTACTCCGTGAACTCCCAATCTTCCGGCTTCCAACTCTCAAGTGCGAGGATTATAGCTCTACATCAGTGTACAGAGCCAAATTGGGGTGTCATGCCACATGGTAGGAACTTGACATTGGCCAAGGACAAATTCCTGGCTTTGGGCTGGAGTCTGACATTAGGGCATAATAGGGAAATAGGTTACAGCAGGAATTTTTATCCTAGGGTGGAGTGCTCAGAGTGTACTTGACATTGGTCAAGATGAACTTCTCCCAGCCTACGTTGAGCATGGATTCCTTTGCTAGTCAGGATCCTGTCCCACCTTGGGTGGAGAAGCTCAGAGTGAAGGTTAAGTTCATTGTTCCTCCAGGTCTATGAATTCCTGAATTAAGCAGGTGACCCACCCAGCTGCCTGAGCAGTAGAGCCAAGGACCACCAGAAGACTTCCCCAGAACTCAGCCCGGAGTCTGGGGGGAGGGATTTGCCCAAACTGTTAAACGGTCTGACCTCGATTAAAGTTGGGGCCTCGATCGATCGGTAAACTATCGTCCTGGCCTCGTTCTTTTCGCTGCTTCCCATCCATCCCTCAGCTTCTGTTCCAGGAAACCAGTTCGTAGTAGCTGCAGGGAGCTACGGAATACAACACATCAGCAGGCTAGATTCTCAGCAGTGCTGGGGGTCAGACCCAGGGCCTGGCAGGCTAAGTGAGCGACCTGCCAACTGAGCTGAGTCCCTAGAGGGCTCCTCTTTTTATAATTTATATATAGGATGTTCTCCATGCCCGCCAACATGGAGGCTCTGGAGCCAGCGTCGACGGGCCAGTTTGCTGCATGCTGGTGGATTCTCATGCTGACAGCTGCTGTAGAGCGTCTCGGGGAGTAAGTGCCTAGGCCACTCTAGACTAGGATGTTAGCGGACCTATCCCAGTGGGGTTTCTCTCTCTTATTTTTGTAATGAGCAAATTTGTAGCCTGCGGCCTTCGGTCACGTCGCCATCTGACCATGCGTGTTTCTCTTTGTGGCCTGTTGGCTACTGAGAGAGCCAATCTTGTTAGCCTTTTCCCATTGCTGACCAGCTGAAACGTCTCTTCTCTTGATTCCACTGCAAATCACAAAACAGAAAGAGAAATAGAATAGCAGCTCAACATCTCCGGTCTGGAGGACCACACGGGTCCTCTATTTCCAATTAGCAGTTTCCATGCCAGCCAGTCCCGAGCTTGCCAGGCCGCTGTGCATCCAGCTGTTTAGTGTATGCTGACTTAATTGCTTCAAATAGTTCCTTCAGAACTGTTATGTACAAGATTGAACACTCTGCCTTCTGGGCAAAGGTTTCTCTGAGAGTGTAGAGCTTCAAAGCCAAGTTCTCCCCGTGACTAGAGAGTGCAGTGTAATTGTGGTTTCTGTTGCATGCGAAGTTTCTCAAATTTTTGCTTCCTATTGTTCCTCTCCCAGTTATGGCCTTTCTCTTTCTTTTCTGTTTTGCTTTTCAATTGGGATTTATTTATTTGCTTCACATGTATGGTGTTTTGCCTGTATGGTGTTTCATATGTCAGTGTGCATGATGACCAGGGATGACAGAAAACGGTGTTGAATCCCCTTGGACTGTAGTTATAGATATAGTTATAACTGTTGTCTGCCATGTGGATGCTGGGAATTGAACCCAGGTCCTCTGGAAGAACTGCCAGTGCTCTTAACCATTTTGCCATCTCTCTAGCTCCATGGCGATTCTAACAATAAATAGGTTCTGGGTGCCTCCGTTATGTTTCTACCAGTCTGTATTTTACAAATCAAGCTGCCTTGAATCCTATTTTTAGTTACTGTGAAAGATTAAAGTGATGACTTCCAGGTCACAAGGTCAGACTGATTACGTGCTAAGAGACTCTGCCACTCTCCTAGTCATGTAGGAATACCAAAAGAAAAAAAATTATTTAATTAAAGTAAAAAAAATTCATGTAGAAAAGTTAAAGAAGGGAAAGTAGGATCACTGAATTAAAAATCTCAGAGATGGGTGGTAGTGTAATTTAGATACAGATAAGGAAAGAATTAGTAATTTGGAAGAAAGAACTGAGAGTCAAAAAGGACTGGAAAAAAATCATTTGAGTAATTCCATTATGGTAAAATGTATAACATACACCCTCAGATAGGCCAATGTAGTTTCTTATACCTATAATCCCAGCATACAAGAGGATGAGACTGGAGGATCACTATGAGTTTCAGTCTAGCTAAGGCTACCTAATGAGTTCTAAGCTAGCATTGACAGTAGAGTAATACTATTCTCAAAAGAGCCAAAAATAATAAGGTAAAACCCTGGAATTGCCTACAAGATGATGGCGTTTAGGTAGACAGCAGAATTCTCTCAACACGGATGCCAAGAGACAATGGATACTAAAAACACTTGGCACTCACAGTCTCTTGCCATCAGCTAATACCATGAACACATTGAAGCGGGGATGAGATTTAATTTTTTTAGTACGCTTGGTAATTAGCAGAGAGTGAAATTGTTTTCTATACTTGCTACCAGGTAGGATGTTCTAGTGACAGCAGGCCTTAAACTGAGTCCCACCCAAATTTAGTAGTTATGTGAATTTTACAAAACTCATGAAATCCTCCATCCCCTAGGGACTACTCCCAACAGCTTGTATGCAGTGTTTCTAGAGGCAGATGTGAAGGTATCCATGAGCAACGCAGCTGACCTTTCTGTTCCATTAAATGATAGAATCTTTTATTAAGTAGTGAGATGCAGGTCAAAGAGAGCCCATTGCTCTGTCTAGACTGAGGTGCTGCTCTGGGCTGTTTCTGTAGCTTGTTCACACAGTAGCAGAACAGGTGCCTGAATATTTTTAACTAAACCACATAGCTGGACCACCAATTATTTTTCCAAGTAAAAGGTACTGTCTCCCTCTCTGTGCAGTCTCAGTATTTTCAGGGCTTGCAGAAATGGCTTCTTTTTTTTTAAATTTAGCTTTTTTATTGATTCTCTGTGAGTTTCATTTCATGCACACCAATCCCCTACCCTCAAGTACATATCCTCTGCCTTTGCAAACCCCACTCCCCCAAAAGGAAAAGAAGACTTTCATGGAAGTTGTAGTCTGTGCCAGTGTGTTCCGCAGTATACCCCTTTGTCTATACTCCTCTACTTGTAAACGTTCATTGCGATGAGTCATTGGTCTGGTTTGAGGTATCTGACTCCTGCTACACTATCAATACTGCATTCTCACTGGGACTCCTCCTGGATATCTTTTGTTGCTTAGTGTCATGGGGATCTTGAAGCTTCAATCTGAAGGACCTTCCCCTTCATGCAGTCCAGTAGTTTATAGATGGGGTGGGTGTTGGGGTAGGCCAACACAAAGCTATGGACCTGGGCCTGGGTATGAGGTGAGCTTGTCAGCCTGTCAGTTCTCATGCACCCACACCACCAGGACAAGCTCACCAGCATCCACTCTCTGGCTCTCATGCCCTGCAGGGGTGGGGGGTTGAGAGGCTGAGGCTCACCCTCCAGCAGGATCAAGTCTATTGTGCTGCCCAGGTGAGGGGCAGGGCCTGCTCTCCGAGTGCGGTACCTGGTGGAGGCTTGGGCCAGCGCCCTACTCTCATGACCCTAGGGACAGCTCTCCTCCTGCCATATGTTGGGAGGAGTGAGGGAGGAGGGCAACACTTCCTTGCCTATGCTTCCTTGCCTAGGTGACTGGCAGGGTCAGCCCTCCCATGCTGATGCCCTCCACTGCTCAAATCAGGGCCAGCTCTGCTGTGCTTCCTGGGTAAGTACTACAGCTGGTTAGGAACAGGGCCAGCTCTGTATAGCCCTTAGATGTCAACATTGCAGCCCAGCCCAGGGATGCCTTCCTAGCCTTTAGTGGTAACAGATGCCCACTGTGGCAGGGCCATGGATCCAGACATGGTCCTCGGTGGCAGCCTGGGCCAGGACTTTATCATGGCCTTGGGAGGCCGTGTTCCAGTATCCTGCTCTGCCTCTCTTCATGGTGCACACATCCTTCTGTTTCTCCTTCTCTTCCATCTCTTCACCTCTTGTTCTTCTTAGTGGTACCTGATGCCTTTGAGTATCTGGGTGGTCTCAGGAGGGCTATGCCCTACCTATTCTATGTGGCACTGGGAAGAGGTTGTCTTTGTGGTCTGCCCACATGGCGCTGGGCTGGAGGTCATCTCTCGGGTTTGCTTTGTGCGGCTGGGTGGGGTGAGTCTTTCCTTTTTAATCCTTATTTAGTGCTGAGGACTGAGCCCAGTGTTTTTCATACACCAAACAAATGGCTTCCTCAACCCTTTCTTAAAACCTTGTATTTTGGAACTGGAATGATGGCTCAGTGCTTAAAAGCCCTGATGCTCTTATAGAGGAACTGGTGTTTAGTCCCCAACAACGACAGAGCCATAATCCTGTAACTGTCATGTAACTCCAGTTCCAGGAGATCCAACACCCTCTTCTGAACTCAGCTGGCACCAGGCCATGCATGTGGCACACATCTATACTTTCAGGCAAAACACTTGCACACATAAAATACAAAATAAAGCAATTAAAAAACATTTTTTTTATTTTGAGACAGGTCTCACTAGACTGCCGAGGCTGACCTATAACTCATTCTATATTCAGGGAATACCCAGAACTCATGATTCTCCTGTCTTAGTGTTGCAAGCTGTTAAATTTTCAGGCTTTCCCAGCCCATAATTGTACCTGTAGTTATATGATTTCAGGGCTGACTACTTGGTGTTGGATGACGAAGTGGTTCGCTCTTCCCTGGGGAGCACGGTTTCTCCCATTCTCACTATTTCTTAGTTGCCTATAGTTTCTTGTCTAGAGTTTCCGTCCCATGAGCCTTCCCCATTCCATGTGAGCTCTCCTATTGGCATGTTCATTAATCAGGTCTTGTTTTGATGAGGCCATGCTGATGAGGACTTCATGGGTGAAGATTCTCTGACTCTTCTCAGAGACAAACATCGCAAGCAAGCTTCGGATTCTGCTAGTTCTTTACTATCGTCCTGCCCCTTCTCCTGCTATGGCCCCTGAGCCTTAGATGCAGGAGTTGGGCGTAGGTGTGTCAGTTGGGGCTGTGCACCACATGATCACTTGGACTCAGCATTTGGATTGGTTGTGGTTTTCTGTAATGGGCTCCATCTGTTGTAGGGAGACGATTCATTATTTTCTTTTGATGAAGGGTGAAACCTATACTTATCGTGGGTATAAGGATAAATATTTAGAATGTAGCTAGGGATTATGCCAGCTTAGTAAAGTTGTGGTTGTAGGTTCTACTCCAAGATCCATGACTTCATCAGCCCTGACACGAGGCTTTTTTCTGATGTGGCTTCTGGAGGCTCAAGCTGGGGTCCTCATGTCTGTTAGTTATACTCTGAACTATCAGTCCAGAGTAGGAAGGAAGCACATTATTGAATAAGATATTTCAATTTCTAATGACTCACCCTTCCAGTGTTTATTATTGCTTAGAATTCCTCCAGTCTTAACCAAGGAGATGAGAGGTTGTAACTAGCATACATCTGTAGATGATAGATACCATGCTATCTCTGCTAAAATATTTTTAAGAAAACTATGCACTTTATGGGGCTAGAAAAATAATTTAGAGGGATGAAAAAGCAGGGATGTCTTCAGACTGAAAAAATAGAATAGTTTACTAGTCAGAAAGAAATGATAAAGGGTGCCCTCAAGCAGGGAAAAAAAGCAACAAAACAAAACAAAACAAAACAAAACAAAATCCCAAACAATCCAAGAGGGAAGACACAGACTTCACGAGGCAAAGAATAATTGATGTGGGTGTTTAAGAGCAAACTATAACTAAAATTCTGATCATAAAACAACAAAGGTCTGGGACTTAGATAGACTAGGAATGGGATTAATGGAGCGATATTTCAAAGGTAGCCACAGATACCAATAGCTTTGTATGGTTCTAAGAACACGAAGTTAAGAAGATTTTTAAGTCTGAAGAGTAGCCACTGGAGGAATGGAAACTGAGTATGTTAAGCCAGGAGCAGAGAATAATTGAGTGTGAATATAAAACTGTAGACAAACATGGCTGAAACACACATGTGGACCTCATAGTTTTCACTGAGTTTATGAGTTTCCTGTGGGTAGTAATGAAGGGCTGAGTGGAAACAGGGGGAGGGCCACAGAGGGATAGCAAGGGCAATCATTCATTCTGCATGGCGACAATATGGAGTTTCAAAAATATTTCTTCACTAATTTTTGTATTATTTAAGAAAAAAACCATTTAAAAAAGAAATATATGTATTATAATCTTGGATCGATTTAAAAGTGACAGCCAAGAAGTGATTAAAAGTGTAGGTGAGTAAGACAGGAAAATAATAGGGGAATATTTAGGACGAGGGAGAGGACCCCAGGATGGGGAAAGGGTAACAAGGAAGGACACTGGAGAAATGATAAACATACAATGCTAAACACATAATATATATGCATGAACAGATCATAATGAAGCCTACTGTTTCAGACAATGAATACACATACACACACACACACACACACACACACACACATATATATCTTTTAAAAGCTTGGGAAATACATATTATATATTATTATATTATTGTATATATATAATTATATATAATATATAACATATATTATATAACATATATTATATATATATATATATATATATATATATATATAAGCTTGGGTGAAAAGTACATAACCACAGTCCTTTGAGATCAAGATTTTGTTTTATCGAGCTCATAGTAGGTGCTCACTTACAGATCCAGGCTTGACTGTTCTCAACTGCATTTTGCTGAGACTTTTAGCCCCTCCAAGCACCATTCTTTCTTTATTATTTGAAGGTCCTAGCGTCCCCATGCCTGCCTCTGTTGGTCTGCTCAACCTTGATTTCTGACAAGCATACTCTGCTAAGGTTCTAGTTTCTCGGGATCAGCTCAGAGTGCCTGGCCTTCAAGCACTTTTAAGACAGTGAATTAATAGAGAGTTTGAAGCCTCCCTGTTGAGGGATATCGTACAGATTCCTGGGAGCATAGAGGAATACACCCTCAAGTCCATTCCTCAGTACATCTGACCTTTGCTGAGATGGGATCATGTGGTCTTGATCTTCACCTAGATGGGATAAATTTCTTGTACTGCTGGGCATTTATGGTGGCCTTTGTCATTGTTGGAAGTAGTCATGAAATGTCACATGTTTTCTCTTAAATGCAAGTTTAAAATTTGACCATGTATCTATGTATGATGCAAAAGTAGGAGAGTAGATTTTTTGGGGGGGAACAGACAGAGTTTTGTGGCAGCCACTCAGTGTGGTCAATGTACAATGAAATATGCTTATAAAAAGTTAATAACAAAATTCATAATTTTGTTCACTAAGAAAATAATTTTTAAAACTAAAATTAGGTGTAGCTACCTTTTTCTAACTCCAAGAAAACCTTTGCTAGTAGAAAAGAGTGTTCTACCATTTAGGTATGCCCCCCAAAGGAAATGGAATACCAATAGGTGTGAACTTTAGGTCATCCAAAGTGATCATGCTGGATGACTGTGGTTAGGAGACTTCAGGTCCCTTTTAGGTCTGTAATTCAAGAATTCTGGGATCATTGGTGCTAGTCTTCAGAGTCAGATTATACTCTGGAAAACATACTTGTATGGAAACCTCTAAGATAATCTCTAAATACTCCATGCCAAGGAGTCACATGATTGGCAGGAACTGTGAAGTCAGGTGACTTGTCAGACAATGAGATATTGTCTCCATTGTCCCAAAGCCCATTCTAGACAATCAAATGCTCTGTCTGTGACAAAAAGCCCTGTTATTGCTGTTTTCTGGGTAGAGCAGAACTCATTAGATGCCTGTGCTAGGAAGCTGTTTGCCTTATGGGCAGCAAAGCCAACGAGGCTCTTTCTGAAGTCCTCGATGGGACATCAAAAATTAAATGCACTCTGCTATTCCCTGGACTCTGATGTCACACAGTGTCCCTTTGGAATTTACCATGTGCCCCCTGGCTTTATGAGTTAGTGTTAGGCAAGCAGGTTTTGTCATAGTCCACTTATGATCTTCTAAGGGGAGGGATTGTGACTTATTCTTTGTCACCAATAAAGGTTGGTGCTCAGTGACCTTTCTTAGACCTATTGGCTAAGCTCATTCTCGCAATGACAGTGTGCCTCTTCGTTTCATCTGACGGTGCTTCTTTGCTCCTGTGTCTCTGTAGGCTACTTCTGTGTGTCCTGTGGATAACAGGATTGTGTAGGCAAACCACACAGAGCCCAAAGCAAGGGGTGATATTCAAGAAAGAACTAAAGCAAAAGCAGCTTTAAAGAAGTGAAGACACCACAAAGGGAAAATTCAGAGTGAAATCACAAGAGTCAGAGGAATTGCTTGGTCTCCAAGGAAGACTAAAAATTATGGATCTGAGTGTGCAAACACATTTAATAGCTCATCCTGGCGCCAGCAGGAGATGAGGAGACAAGGGACACAGGGGAGGATGTCAGAAGATGGTGGCGTGAGAACCGAGTACCACAGAGGGTATCTCAAACGATCCCAGAGGGATGCTGAATTTCCTGTGCTTTATCTATCTATGCATCAGGCTCCCTGCAGCATCAACGCCCTGGATTTTCCAGCTTCCACTGTGTCAATGGGGCTCAAGATCAGAGTAAGTTACAGGAGTTAACAGGACACAGTTTGCCTTGTCCCATGGAGGTGAACCTGGGAAGGATGGGCAGGCTCTGGGTGCCTACTGCCAATGTATACATATTCTGCCTCTAAGGATATGCTGGTGTGAGGCTAAGAAGAGACTCCTGTGGTCCTTGGCTACATCCCACTCCTGGGCATCTTGCCCCTGTCTAATGATTCTTGGCTTTACAGAGTCAGGTTGAGTCTGAGGCCAGCTCCTCTCTTACCCTCTTTCCTGAGTACTGGGTTTTAACCCCTGGGTTCAGGCTGTATAATCTAAGCTCCCAGGGCAGCCGAGGAGATATTAGTCGGAGGAAATCTGTAGAGCTCACAAGCAGTTGTCTTTATTGCATGGCATCTGAGAAGTTGGCTACCATACACATTTATGTTTTGTTAGGTGACCATAGTCCAGAGCAGTCTATAGGATTCAAAGAGGCTATCATTGCTTGAATGAGAATGGCCTCATAGGTTCATATATTTGGATGCTTGATTCCCAATTAGTGGAACTATTTCAGAAGAATTAGGGTCCTTTGTTGGAGGAAGTGTGTCACTAGTGAAAGGCTTGAAGGTTTCAAAAGCCCATGTCATTCCGTTCTCTCTTCCTTTCTACTTCTCTCCTCTCTCCTTCTCTCCATTTCTTTCTCCCTTCTCTCTCCTGCACTCCTTCTCTTTCCCTCTCTCTGCTTCTCTCTTGTAAATCAGATGTAAGATCATAACTACTACCTCTTAGCAGCCATGACTGCCCGCTTGCTATCATGCTCACTCCCATGATAGTCACAGACTAATCCTCTGGACCTATGAGCTCCAAATTAAATGCTTTCTTTTATACGTTAAC
This sequence comes from Apodemus sylvaticus, assembly GCF_947179515.1. Lineage (NCBI taxonomy): Eukaryota > Metazoa > Chordata > Mammalia > Rodentia > Muridae > Apodemus > Apodemus sylvaticus. The sequence continues at coordinate 57,182,240 of NC_067487.1, forward strand.
TTGGTCATGGTGTGTTGTCACAATAATAGAAAAGTAATGAAGATGAAGGTGACTCATCACTATGTAGTTTGGACCACTTGCTAGTCTAGGAGGTGAGTGACACGTGTAGGAGGACATGTGTCTCAGGCACATCATATGGAAGTTGGATGTTCAGTGTCCACTTTCTGAGGTAGGGTATGTTAGGAAACCCTATTTTCAAGCAACAGATCTTGAACAGGCTCTGTCCCACCACTTCCTTCCCTATCTCATCGACACTGTCATGTTCAGAATGAAGTTCTAGAAGAGGAGGAATCCCCTTCTGGAGGAGCTTTGTGAGTCCCAAGAGTTCAGAATACATAGGTGTGCATTTGTGTCTTGCTAGTCACCATACCTGGACTTCTGCATCTGTGAACTAGGTGTGTGTGTGTGTGTGTGTGTGTTTCAATTTGACACAAACTGGAGTCATGTAGGGATAAGGAACCTTAACTGAGAAAATGCCATCAGAATGCCCTGTGGGGCACTTTCTTGATTAATAATTGACGCGGGAGGGACCAGCCCTCTGAAGATGGTGTTACTCCTGGGCAGGTGGTTCTGGGTTATATAAGAAAACAAACCAAGTGAGCTATGGAGAAAAAGCCAGTGAGCTACACTCTTCTGTGGTCTCTGTTTCAATTCCTGCCTCCAGGTTCCAGCCATGAGTTCCCATCCTGCTGTCCCCTTGCCGATGGATTATAAATAACTTATGGAATATAAAATAAATAAATATTTATGTATATAAATAAATATAAATATTATGAACTATAAATAATGATGGACTATAAAAAAGCCAAAGAAACCCTTTTCTCTACAAGTTGCGTCGGCCATGTTGTTAGGCACAGTGTCAGGAACTTGACTACGACATGGTAGAATGTACTGACTTCACAGGGAATCTGAGGATGAAATGAGGTGTTTGAAAAAACCCAGGATAGCTAAAACTATTCTTAGCAACAAAAGAAATTCTGGGGGGAATCAGTATCCCTGATCTCAAGCAATACTACAGAGTAATAGTGTTAAAAACTGCATGGCATTGGTACAGTGACAGGCAGGTGGATCAGTGGAACAGGACTGAAGATCCAGAAATGAACCCACACACCTCTGGCCACTTGATCCTTGACAAAGGGGCTGAAAACATCCAGTGGAAAAAAGATAGCCTTTTCAACAAATGGTGCTGGTTCAACTGGAGGTCAGCATGCAGAAGAATGCAAATTGAACCATTCTTATCTCCTTGTACTAAGCTCAACTCCAAATGGATCAAGGACCTCCACATAAAGCCAGACACTCTGAAGCTAATAGAAAAGAAACTAGGGAAGACCCTTGAGGACATCAGTACAGGGGGAAAGTTCCTGAACAGAACACCAATAGCTTATGCTCTAAGATCAAGAATTGACAAATGGGACCTCATAAGATTACAAAGTTTTTGTAAGGCAAAGGACACCATCAAAAGGGCAAATCGGCAACCAACAAATTGGGAAAAGATCTTTACCAACCCTACATCCGACAGAGGGCTAATATCCAATATATACAAAGAACTCAAGAAGTTAGACCCCAGAAAACCAAACAACCCTATTAAAAAATGGGGTACCAAGTTAAACAAAGAATTTTCACCCGAAGAACTTCGGATGGCTGAGAAGCATCTTAAAAAATGCTCAACATCATTAGTCATTAGGGAAATGCAAATCAAAACAACCCTGAGATTTCACCTTACACCAGTCAGAATGGCTAAGATTAAAAACTCAGGATATAGCAGGTGTTGGTGAGGATGTGGAGAAAGAGGAACACTCCTCCACTGCTGGTGTGGTTGCAAATTGATACAACTACTCTGGAAATCAGTCTGGTGGTTCCTTAGAAAACTGGGCACATCACTTTCGGAGGATCCTGCTATACCACTCCTGGGCATATACCCAGAGGATTTCCCAGCATGTAATAAGAATATGTGTTCCAGTATGTTCATAGCAGCCCTATTTATAATAGCCAGAAGCTGGAAAGAATCCAGGTATCCCTCAGTGTAGGAATGGATATAAAAAATGTGGTATATCTACACAATGGAGTACTATTCAGCCATTAGAAACAATGAATTCATGAAATTCTTAGACAAATGGATGGAGCTGGAGAACATCATACTAAGTGAGGTAACCCAGTCTCAAAAGCTCAATCATGGTATGCACTCACTAATAAGTGGATATTAGCCTAGAAAATTGCAATACCCAAAACCCAATCCACACATCAAATGATGTCCAAGAAGAATGGAGGAGTGGCCCCTGGTTATGGAAAGACTCAGTGCAGCAGTATAAGAACAGGGAAGTGGGAAGAGGTGGATGGGGGAACAGGGGGAGGGAAGAGGGCTTATGGAACTTTCGGGGAGTGGGGAGCCAGAAAAGGGGAAATCATTTGAAATGTAAATAAAAAATATTGAATTAAAAAAAAAGACACAGGCAAAAATAAAAGAGCAATGAGCAATTAATAAAAAAAAAAAAAGAAATGGGCTGTTTTATGGCAAGTGTTGATTACAGAATAATAGTATGGAAATGAGTTTGAGAGAATGTGGATCTAGGGAGTGGTGGGACCTGGTAAGTTGAGGATCAGACCATAGTCTACTGCTTATGAGCTCTGTGGTCCAGGATGAACAGTTTAGCCCCTCAGCGTCTGAGTTCCTCATTGGTCAGATGGAGATTATTAGTAGCTGTGAGAATTAAACAAGATAAGGATACAAACTATGGAACATAGTGTTTGTCCTCCATGATGTGAGGATAATATGTCACTATGGGGAAGCATTGCCCTTTAGGGGCTGGGCTAGCAAAAGAAGAACACAGGGTTGGTATGGAGAGGAAGCGAGATGCTGTGAAGGGGTGGAGGAGGTTGGAGTGTAAGCCAGAAGATAGAACTCAAAGACAGTCAACTGCCAGCTACCAAGAATTATCTCCATTGTTACAAGAACCCCTAGGTTTCAAAGACCAAGAAGAAAATCTTCCAATTTTCTGGAGAAGAAGGATAGAGAAATAGATAACCAGGAACCAAAAGAGTCTGATGGTTCTTATTTTCTTAACTCTGATCAGAGTTTCTGGAATGTAGACATATGGGAGTGGGAGGGAGAAAGAGAATGTTAGCTAAGGACCCTCATCCCGGTCCCCCAGCTGTGATGAGCATCCTTTGTTGAGCTGTACATTGAAGACCATCATCTTCCTTTAGAAACCAAGGGTCTTGATCATACTAGTGTGGGTGGACTATCTCAGGTGTGAACCCTCAAGTTTCACAGCCACCTTGGTGTTAGCAAGAAGGCACTGCAGGGTGGAGTTTCCTGGCTGAGTGTGGAAGGTAGGCTGGCCATTACAATGGGGCTGTGGTTAAAAGGACAAGGCTCAACTCCCAACATCTTGGGAGGAGGAGGACTTTGGGCCAGTTCTTCAAGTATTTTTATTGTCCTTTAGAAGAGAGGGGCATGTATCCATATACTGCCTATGCCTAGATTTAGCAGGTCTTTGCTTTTTCTGCCTCTTCCCACGGGGCCTTTGGTTGGAAAAGGAAACATTTTGTGATAAGAAAGCTGGAAGCTGGCCCATTCCCTCCTCACACAGGGGCCTCCAGTAGGCATCTGTAGCTACTTTGAAACTGGTAAGTTCTTTCCCTCCACTTAATTTTTGTGATAAACCCTGTAAACAAATGCATTTCTTCATCTCAGGGCTAGAAAAAGCACAGTCTAGAGGAGCAGCAACGGGGGCTTCTGACAGCAAAAGGAGGTTTCCCCATCCCACAGTACCTCCTGTGCCCCATTCTCCCTCGTGACATTTCTGTACCAAGTCACCTGGATATTACATTGAATTCAGTGGCAGTTCCAAGGTTCTTAATCATTGCTGGGGTCTAGGCTTCTTTAAGACCATAAATAATACATAAATTAGTATGTCGAGCTGATTCCCACACTTTTTCCACGGGCTTTTGCTTCTTCCTGAGATCAATACAGCTTAAAAGAAAAGGAAAAACCAGCTCAGCTGGTGTGCGGATCCCAGCCTGGCTGAGGGGCTGTAGCATAGCCCACCTTCCTGGGGTGTGAGCCGTGCCTGACGGCTCTGCTTGCTTGTCCCTAATGAGCTGGGATGTGGAGGGATGTGGTTGTGCATTCGAAATCCAGCAAGCACAGAGCCAGTGAGCCTGGATCCACACCATTGATGAAGCACCGTTAGAAAGACATTTCTTTCAGGCCTTCGCAAGCAGGGATGGGAGGTGTGAGAGAATCTGTTCTGTCCTACGCTGCTTCTGGATGGCAGCCTTGCCAAGGTTTCCCAGCATCAGAGATGAAGCCACACAGAGAGAACAAAAGAGAAACAATCCCAAGGACACGGGGCTGAACGCATCAGAACAAGCTGCAGGAGAATCTCCATCTTTGGCTCAACTCAACATCCCACAGAAAGTCTGTTAAGCACTCAGCGTTAGACTCAGGGATTGCTGGTTCAATAGGGTGAAGGAACCCACTGTAGCCCTATGTAGGCATTTCAAGGGTCCATTTATGTGCACTTGGGCTTTTTGCAATCTCCTTTACACACTTGTGCACGGAGCCTAGAGAACCTGTACGTAACTTGTTCATACTTCCTGCCATTCATTTATCACCTTTCCTTTTCTTTCCTTTCCTTTCCTTTCCTTTCCTTTTTCCTTTCCTTTCCTTTTTCCTTTCCTTTCCTTTTTCCTTTCCTTTCCTTTTTCCTTTCCTTTCCTTTCCTTTTTCCTTTCCTTTCCTTCCCTTTCTTTCCCCTACTTTCTCTCTCTGTCACTATTCTTTTATTTTTTTGAATGTGAAACTGCAGCCTTTGACAGGATATGTAGATAAAAGATCTCACAGGGATAAGAGCCAGAGAAAACTTTAACGAGGAGAGCTTAGACCATTTTCAAAGCCCCTCTGCAGTGCGGAGTGGCTCAGAGCTGGTGGAGCGTGAGGTGACACACCATGTCACTGGGCTGCAGTGCATGCTCAGGCCTCGCTCTGATGAGCTGGGCAATTGGGGGGACTGTTTGAACAGACCAAAGAAAAATATCAAAAGGCAAATTGGAGTCAGGGAGAAAATGAATAGCCCATGATCTCCAAGGGAGATTACAGAAGTAATGACAAAGTAGTGAGGTTTTTAAAGGGGCTGTTATTCTAAGAAAGGTAATTTTGTTCAACTTTTTTTTTTTTTTTAGTGGAAAAGAGGATGAAGAGATCAGCCCCAGCTAAATCATCGCTGTCAGATAAAAGATAAATCTTTCATTAGGAAACATTTCTTTGCATGCCCTTTTGACATTGAAGAATATATTTGATGTAAGGATATGGGGCCTTATCAAAACTATAATATGCTAAAATAAACAAAGCCACAATGTCAATGTTTTATTAGAGAACAGCAGCCATAAAAAATATGGAAAAGAACTTTTGAGATTTATAGCCTGTCTCTGTATAGGCGCTTTGCTCTATTTAATAAAATTTTAAGAGTCATACTTTGCTGACAGTTTACAAAGTCAGCAGACTTAGCTGGTAAAAACAAAAGGAGCTGCCTGGACTCCATGCTAGTCATGTCTGCACCCCAGTGACCGAAACGCCCACAGAAGCAACTTAAAGGGAGGACTGCTGTATTTCCACTAAGGGTTTCCCATCCATGTTATTTGGCTGGGTGGTTTTAGGCAGGGTGCGTGGTGAAGGTTCCTAATGGAAGTCAGTGTGCAGGTGTGGCACATCTGTGCTGGGTCACCCTCTCCTCTCATCCTCTTTCTTCTTTCCTTTTCCTTAGCCTGTGGGATAGTGTTGCCCCTTAGCTTGTGTAATAGTGTTGCCCCCTTAGCCTATGGGATACCCCCTCTCCCCAGTTACTTCTCTCTGGAAACTCCCTCAGAGGTGTGCATTGTTGAAGCGTCTGTGTACTTCTAAATCCAACCAAGTTTACAAAATGAGCTAATGTTCCCAAAGAATCCAGTACAACTTTCATGTACATATTCTGAGCTTGCAGAGTTTAGATCTCCTGCAACACTGTGCTGTTGCCCGCACAGGCTCTTCCTTTCATTTCTCACACCACCTAGACACCTAGAGGTTCCGACTGCTTCTTATTCTGAGTCAGGGGACAGGGATAAGAGGAACCTTACCATGAAGAGAGTCTCAGGGAGGCCACTTGCTGTGTGTCCTTCTGGGACTTGGGGTTTCTGCTGTCTTCCTTCTCTCTGCCACCACAGCCCTAGACTTTACCTTTTATGACTCCAACACCACTTCTCAGCAGTGCCACTGTGGACCGCTGGGATCAAATCTTTAACTCAGCATCATTTGGAGAACACATCCAAATCATGGCATCCTGGCAATAAGGCTTGGAAGAGTCCTGGGGTGAACTCTGCGGAGAGATTGTATTAATGGAATATGTAACATGCTCACAGTTTATAACCTGGTGAACCACATGGATGTTTTGGTGCCAGATTTCTGGAATGGGGGCCTCTCTTATGCCAGCCTCACCTGATACTTGCCAATACCTAGGAGGCTGTCATTGAAAGCCTCCTATGGTGTTCTGCAGGTAGAACACTAAGGAGACAGGCTGTGTTCCAAATTATTTGTATCTAGAAAGCAGAAGCATCACATGATTGCATTATTTGCTGTTCTGGCTTGAGTCATGGAAACACTGACGATAAATCCGATCATCCGAGTTAACAGTGGAGACTGTCCTGCAGAAAAAGAGGATCTTTTCCTAAATTAAAACTCTTAATATATTTCATCAAAGTGGTTGTTCTAACGGCCACCCGATGGCTTTCTTTCTGGGCTTAAAAGCTTCTGATTTTTGGCAGAACTTTCTCATATAACCAAGTAATCACAAGTTGTTTTCACTTAGGAAACTTTATTAAAGTAAGCCATGTGGCATGTGGTACTTGATCTGGCATTCAAGACCTGGCTACTTTTTCTTCTTCTGAAGTCACCTTGTTAGCATAGATACAAGGCAATGAGCACTCCTGCAGTAGAAGGGGGTTAGCTCCTCCCCAGCCCCCACCGAGGGAATTCTGCTCAAAGTGAACATGAGAGCCTCTTAGAGTATCCTTGCCAGGTGCTACCTTCCCTCCCCAGCACACATCCCTAGTTAAGAGATACTGAATTCAGACACATGGTGTTCTCTAGTTCTTGTTTTGGACAGAATACAGCCCCAAGTAGAAAACCCTAGGAGACCTCACTGGGCTGGGGCTGGACTTGGGTCTCTGGTTGGGGGCTGTGTTAAGAGAAGGAAGGATTGGGAACTAACTACTCAAGATGTCACCACAACCCTGCCTTATGCTCAAGTGTGCCTTGGGTTGGACTTCAGTCTCCCCTTTCCTCTTTTTGTGTGTGTTTCTTCAGTTCCTTTCCCTATAATATGGGTATCCTGCTCTCAGGGTCCAGGAAAGGCAGCACTGGAGATAGAATTAGGAGGCTGAAGACCAGGGTGACGTTAGAGAAAGGAGACCCAAGTGAGAACTTTTCTAAAATACTTGCTGGGAAGCCCCTTGGTATGTGAGAGTGAAGAGGGAAAGGAAGCAGAGAGAGGGAGACCTAGAGGCAGTTTGAAGGTCTCTCCTCTATTCCTGGCTAAATCAAATTACCACCCAGGATACTGATTTCCTCCCCAGAACAGAGGAGTTGGGGGGAGATGCCCTTTCATTACAGAACTGTGCCTTTTTGCACAGGGGAAGTCTCAGAAAATGTTAAAACCAACCATGTCATTGATGGCATAAAACTAACTAGAATCCCAAGGGGCAAAGGGTTCCACACTGCAGTGCCCAGGTGGGTTGTGTTAGCAGTGGGAACAGGCAGTGTGGACTACTTAACAATGAGCTTGTGTCTTGCTGAGCCAAGGGAACTTACTGCCTTAAGAGTTTGACATTCTCACAAGTCTGAGAGGCAAGGGTACCACTGAGAACTGGTTTCCAGAGCTGAGATGAAGAGACAATCACTTGTCCTACCAGGGTGGGGTTATAGAAGGAGACAAGTGAGAATCTTTCCCAAAGCACTTTTGTGTCTGAAAGAGTGAGGGGAAGAATAGAATAGAGATGGAGAAAGTCAGAGATAGGTTTGAGGACACTCTCACAAGCACAGGTTGATTCTATTCCACAGTGAGTGTGCCATTCAGATCTGTACATCCCTGGGAAAGATAGATGTCAGAAGTTTCCATGAGCAAATCCCAGAGTCTGAAGATCCAGAAATCCTAAGTGAAGGGTTGAGTTCTGCCAGAGCTTTGAACAGAAGCTATTTTCAGTTCTTGTGGTGAAGGGGAGAATGAGGGCTGAGGATGGCCCCGGCAACTCCCTGAACCAATGAGCCATGAGTCAGGAACCCACCTCCCCTTCCCCACAGACATTCCTCACACTACAGCCCAGAAGGGTGCTATAGCTTTGGTTTAATTTTTCCATTGACAGAAAGCTTATAGATAGGCCTTTAAATGATGAACCTGAAATAGACCCCAAGAGAATTTAGTCAGACATAAAGAAAACTCAAATCACATTTGCAGGAAAATGGGTACAACTGGAGGTAAACACTGTACACAAAATAAGTCATCTCTCTCTCTCTCTGTGTCTCTCTCTCTCTTTCATGGGTTCTAGGTTATATATTTGTGTGTATGGCATAAGGCAAACTGAGCCTTGGGTGTTAACCAAACTGCTTTTTCAGCCACAGACTGTTCTCTAGCTCTGAAGAGTTACATTATTGTATATTACATGTTATTGTATATTCTATGTTATTCTATATTATTCTATATTCTATATTATTCTATATATTGTCATTCAAATATCCAAAGAGAATGGTGACTCAGCCTCCTCTTTCACTCTTGCTTCGGCACATTTCTTTTTCCTCTCTAGGCTCCATAGCTTCAGGTCACTCATGGTTGACCACCAAACTCAGCTTTAGAGTCCATCCTGATTGGCAAGATGGTTTCTGGCTGGCAGTAAGCTTGCCTCTCTTGGCTCAGATGACTGCAGCGTAGGGCGCTCCTGTGCATGCTGCTGAATTTTCTGATCTTTTGGAATTATCTCTCGTACAGTCTAGCTGTCGTGTATTTAGTTACAACTGATGGCTACCTAATGAATAGGGCTTTGTCTGGGTGAGAAGATTCTGGCCTGGGCAGGCAGCTTATTCCCAGGAACTGTATAAAAACCAGGTTGGAAAAGCCTTGTCTCTCTTTGGGGAATCAGCCTTCAACCTCTCTCATGGGATAGTCCATTTTTCTCCTTTTGTCCTAAGTCATATCCCCTTCGGTCCCAGGGTCACAGCACACAATTAACTTGTGTCCCAGAGAAGAGCAGAAGTACATTTCTGTCTATCTGCACCTCACCTGTCTGTCTGTCCAGCCACCCATCCCTCTCTCCATCCACACGTGTAATCATCACAGGAAAGTTGAGAGAGCAGCAAGCTTAGCCGAGCACATTCCTTGATAACTACTGCATCTTTTATTTAATTGAAGCCAATTTATTTACTTTATACAGGGATGAGAGGGCAAGGGATTTTTTTTTAATTATAATTTTTATTTTCTATAGACTATGTTTACATTCCAAATGATTTTCCCTTCCCTGTCCCCCTCCCCATAAGTTCCCTAAGCCCTCTTCCCTCCGCCCATTCTCCTATCCACCCCCTCCTACTTCTCTGTCCTGGTGCTCCCCTACAGTGCTGGAACAAGCCTTTTCAGGAACTGGGACATCTCCTTCCTTCTTCTTGGGAGTCATTTGATATGTGAATTGTGTCTTGGGTATTCAGAGTTTCTGAGCTAATATCCACTAATCAGTGACTGTATTCCATGTGTGTTCTTTTGTGATTGGGTTACCTCACTTAGGAGGATATTTTCCAGATCCAACCATGTGGAGGGCAAGGGATTTTGCATCTATCACAGAGGGGATGTGGATTTTTGAAAATGCCAAAAGGTCTCAGCTTAGGGCTTACATGGAAGATTAGAATTGCCCTCACATTTCCTGAACTCGACTTCTTCTGAGATGGATGGAGCGATTTTCCTCTTGCTGTTCATGGCTTACAGTTCACTGCTTCTGAAGAAAAAGTGTTTTCTCTGCCTTCTCTCTTGATGAGTTTCTGAGACCTACACCTCCTGGTCTGTGGCTCACTGAGGGCTGGGGCTCAGTGAGAAAAGTGAGCTTAGCCTCAGGAAGCAGCATTTCGTTGTTGAACTCTGCTATCTTCTGGCTGCTCCTAGCCACTTCCTATTGGAATGAAAATAGTCCCCAAAGATGCCTAGAGAGTGGCACTATTAGGAGGTGTGGCCTTGCTGGAGTAGGTGTGGCCTTGCTGGAGTAGGTGTGGCCTTGTTGAAGGAAGTGGTTCATCGGGACGGCCTTTGAGGTCTCAGATGCTCAAGCCAGGCACAGTGTGGCAATCTCTTCCTGATGCCTGCTGACCCAGGTGTAGAACTATCAGCAACTTTTTCTGCGCCATGTCTGCCTGCATGACACTGTGTTTCCCACCATGATGATAATGGACTAAGCCTCTGAACTGTAAGCCAGCCCCACCCAATGAAATGTTTTCCTTTAGAAGAGTTGCCATGGTCATGGTTTCTTTTCATAGCAATGAAACTCGAAGAAACCACTTGAGATGGGCCCAAGTCCTTCTGCTCCTGAGCCTACAAATGCCCAGGGCCTTTGGACCACCCTCAACCCTTCAGGAAAAACAAATCCAGGCAAACAGAGGCAGGTCCCTCATCCCACTGTGTGCCATGGTGCTGATGTCCCAGAGGATGGCAAGCAATCAGTAGTGATGACACTTATGATAGATAGGCAGGAAACCCAGGGATGGTGAGCAGGGAGCCCTCACAGCCCTGCAGCCTCCTGTCTCCTGCAGATGCTGGATACATGCAGTTCTGCCTGAGTTTTCTCAACCATCCTAAGTTTCCTGTGTTTTCTCAGGTCAAGTTGACCGTGAGAAACGTTCTTCTTTTAGCTTTGATTGCTCATGCTACACATCCAACATTTGAACGTATGATTTACTCGTTTCCAGGAAAACAGAGTCCACTGCAGCCCAGCTGAAATCTAGGTGCATAGTGGGTACTCAGGAAATACTTCCTGAACTGATAGCAGAAATAGTGTTTCCCAAGTAGCCTTGTGGATTCTGGAGATGGCTTTTGTAGAGGGAAGCCCTGCCTGAAGGAGTAATAAATGAAGGGGAGTCGAGTCTCTAGGCCAGCATTTCTCAACCTGTGGGTTGCAAGCTCTTTGGGGGTCAAATGACCATTCCACAGGGGTTGCCTAAGACCATTGCAAAACACATATATTTATATTACAATTAATAACAGCAGCAAAATTACAGTTATAAAGTAGCAATGAAAATAATTTTATGGTTGGGGGTCACCACACCATGAGGAACTGTATTAAAGGATCTGCAATAGGAAGGCCGAGACCCACTGCTAGAGATGAAGAGTAATGGGCTTTTGTTGTCTGAAAATCTACTTGGGGACTGAAGAGAAGGTGGAAAATGCTGTGTGGATAAACAAGTCTGAAGGTTGAAGAGGAGAACCTAGCATGCTCAGTATGTCCGTGTGGGTCAGTGTCCCCCCCAGCCCCCACCGCTGGGTGGGGCCGGTGTTGGGCTGTAGGCAAGCACAGAGCCACTGCTCCAGGGTAGAAAAGCACAGTGTGAGATGTGAGAAGGCCAAAGCTGGTTCAGGGGTCCCCGGGCCTGAGATGAAGCCAGGATCACAGGATTCTCTGACTCTTGGACATCTAGACACAGCTGGGAGTCCAGGAAGATCCAATAACGAAGTTAGAGGCCTGTGGGCCAGAGGAAAGGGGAGCTCTGTCTCAGTGGCCATTGTCCTTAGCTGGGCAGAGGCAGGCTGGAAGCACAGAGATGCCTTCAATGCTCTATATGTGAAGAGCTTCTTCATGTTCCCCATGGTGGTAGTAGACAAAGAGACAGTCTATGGTTCTAAACTGTTGATTGATTGATCATGGCAGAAAATGGATGCATACCTAACCATACCCATCTCAGAGTGGACTCGAGATGAAATACCTTTTGCAGGGAGGGGTGTCTGGGACAGGAAGCTTGTTGGCGAAGCTCTCAGAGCCTCTAGGCACCTCATTAGTATGGAGAACTCTGTTCTGGGGTTATGTGACCATAGGTTACATTTTTCTTATGTGGGGAGTGTGGGACATGTTCTAGGCCAGGAATCTGGCAGGGAGTGGGGACTTGTCAGGTTTGTGCCAACCGAGGCTCCAGGTCTCAACCTGCTCTACCTTACCAAATTTCCTGGCATGGTTTTACTGTCCCACATATCCACAGACAGCAGATAGCAGAGGGGCATTATATCTGACAAGTTTAGAAAGCAGGACTCAGAGAAGGGGTGGACTGCCTCAGATTCCATAAGGAAGAAGGGCCAGTCACATGAATGGTAAGACCCAGTTAAAAATGAAAATCTGTGTGTTCTATGCTTAAAATTCCTTTACAGTATAATATCTTATTCATTCTTTGAGAATTTCATGCAATGTTTTTTTTTAATCATATTTACACCCCACTCCCTCCCTCAGCTCCTTCTAGACTCACTCCTGTTCCTTATCCCCCCTCAACTCTACGGAGCCTAGGGCGGTGCCTTAATGGGTAAAGTGTTTGTCATCAAGTATACAGGCTGGAATTTAGATTCCCAGCACTACATTAAGCTGGGCAGGTATGGCAGCCCACCTATAACACTGGGGGCCAGAGATGGAGAATCTTAGGGAAAGTTGGCTAGCTAAATTAGTGAGGTCTGTCTGGGCTCAGCGAGAGACCTTGTCTCAGTAAATAAGGTGGGGAGAAATTGAGAGAGACAGCTGAAGTCTCTACACCCATGCCCACAGGTGGAAACACACACATGCAAACATGTATACACATACAAACATGTATACACATATGCATGTATATAACAGACATTCCCATGCCATTTTTTTTTTAAATAAAGAAAATCAAGATTATAGCAGCAGATCACTATCTACCCTTCTACATGGAGGTCCTATGGGACTGTGCAGGCCACACATGCATGAAGCTGGTCTCTAGAGGGAGGCATCGTCTATCTCTAGTCCCTATTTAGAGGATGATTTGGAAGGTTGTTCACATCAGCCTCTTTCTGATTCAGTCTCTCTCTCTCTCTCTCTCTTTTTTGCCCATAGCCAATTAGCATCCTGTCTGCTTGCTGAGTGTCAGGGCTTTCTGGATTCTGGGACTCCACTGATTTGAACAGTAGCATGCTTCGGGCTTGACTTCCACACCATTTGTTTCCCAGAGGTTCTGAGCTCAGCCTAGCAAACGGCCTCTTCTTAATTGGTCCTCTGCCTAAACTACATCTCTTCCTCTGCTTGAAGGAGCTGGGCCGATCATGCAGAAACCTAGAGAACTGGCTTTTCTCTCATCCCAAAGACTCAGCTAGGGTAGTTTCTCAGTCACTTAGCTAGCTACCCTGCAGTTCCCCCTGCAGTTTCTCCCTGACCTCCCTCAGACTTCAAGGCCCATACCCCCAAACAGGAAGCTAGTATGTTGCTTTCCTCTCTGACAAAGAGGAGGAATGCTCCTGGACACACAAATACAGAGACAGTTTTAAATGATCCCATGGAGTCCACCCTCCACATGTGCAAGAGTACAGTATGGTAGAGGTTCTTGTGAGGTCACTGTTTGTAGAAGATGCCTTACTCCGTGCTTGATCCAGGTGACCTTGGGAATGTGCACGGAGTTGGACAGGCACATGTGGCCGGCACTGCAGAAGTCACACACATGTGGCCGGCACTGCAGAAGTCACATACAACCAAACCTTATTGCTCTCCCCTCAATTTCAAAAGCAAGGCTCCTTTGCTCGCTTTGCTGTGTTTAACACACATATTGCAGGTGCCATGGCAGATAATGCCACCCAGGAGTCTTTGCTTGGAAGATTATTGGCATCTCTTAGGCGCAGCGGCCCGGATACTTCATTAGGCCCACCTTCTTGCCCCGTATCTTCTGTTTCCTGGCTTCCTTAGAGCCTCCTGAAGTCTTATGTTTGCCGGCTCAGCCTGGTTCAAGCCCTCGTCTCATTTTCCTTGAGCTGGAATTCAGTTAGCAGCTTTGTGCAGTGCAGAATCTTGCTCAGCCCAGCTCCTTCCCCACCGGCTTCTGATGAAGCACAAATTGAGAAAGACCTGACGAGGAGGTTCTGCTGAGTCTTCCCATTTGGGGAGAAGGTGGGTGCTTTGGCAAATCTCATTTTGAAGCTGTCACTACGACCTCCAGAATATTTAACAGGACAGAGTTTTACATAAATAACATGGAAAACTGATTGTATGTGCTGGCTGGGCCAGAGGGATTTCCCCTTTGGAATTACAAATTTAAAGATGAGATTCCGACAACACTGCTGTTAACTGGAGCTTCCATTTGGAAGCTCCTATTCTCCGGAGTCCTTCTGCGTGAGCTGTTTAGGGTCTCACACTGCTTACTCATCTCCGTGCCTGTATTTAGCATCAGCAGAAGGGGGGTGGTGAGGAATGGGAAACCCTTTTCTTTTGATGTTATTTGACTACGGAGGCTGATAGTTCACTTGCCGAGGAGAATAAAATCAAAGTTCTCAAAAAAATTTCTCGCGCTTTGTGTTAGAGCGTGAGGGTGAGCGCACATGTATATTTGGGTATTTATATGTGTATGCAATGTGTGCAATCAACAGTCAAGGTGTGTTAGAGGTGTGAACATCAAGCTAAAAATAAAAATGAGGGCATTTCCTAAAGATTCTTCCCTTCTTCTCAAAGGTACCACCGTCCAGCTGAATCATACCTTCTCTTTATTCCAGTGCAGAATATATACAGGATCATGCATGCCATTTAATATATAATCGTAGTTGAAAGGCAAAAAGATGATCTGATTTCAGGAGCAGGAAGAGAAGACAAACAAGCTGAAATGTGATATCACCGCTTACTGGTAATGTTTGACTGGAGAAAGAATCTGAGCTACGGGACTTGATGCTCACACAGTGCCTCAGAACACAGACAGATCTCCTCAGGCCATAAGAAAAACTCTCTGGAATGTGCACCAGTATAAGGAAGGCGAAGAAAAGGTTGTATAAGACCAGCCTGTGATTGCAGCCACCAGAGACCCCTGATAAAAAACCGTGCCTGGCCGGAAGAGCAAATCGCTCTCATTTTTCAGAGATTGTGCAGGATTTTGAAATTAAGCCCAGCAGGGTGAATAGACCTGCCTGTGCTCCAAGCGAGGTGGTGAGCTGCTGGGCGTAGAGCTGGGAACATTTATATTTCAAGCTCTGGGGCTCTGTGCCTGTCTAGCTGCAGAAGACTTGCAGGATTGGCGGGCTCTGTTAGCCTTACTGCAGGCAGGATGGAGGCAGCTTTTGCCTTTGGTCAGGGAAGGCAAGGGAGTGAGGTACTTAGCAGGTAAATTAGCTCTGTGTTGGACAGAAGACAAGGGGACCTCAGGCAAGCAGATTTTGTCTATATTCTATTCTGCAGTAAACTGTTGGGCAGTTTAAATTGTCCACGGTAAAGGTCAAAGTCTCAGGAAGCCTTTGGAATTTCTAATTCCATTAAAATTTACTCATTTCTAAAATTATAGAGATTTGTGAGATGTCTTCTTTCCACTAAAGATCGACAGTGAGGTTGACAATTGCTTGTAATCAAATTTTCAATTGCTTGAAAAATCCTTTACCTCATTGTCTTTTCAGACAGGGTCGATGCCTGCTGTACTTGAGTCTCCCCACCAAACACCATGGATGACTCTCTGTAGTAAGATAGATACTTGCAGAAGGGATGCTGGGCTCCTAAAGAGACACACAGCACATCATTTTCTGTCTGGTTTCTAAACTACAGGTACGTCCCACTTAACTTCAGTAATCTCCTAAAAATCAGATGTTCTGCATGATAGTGGTTACTGAAGCCCTCTTCTTATTACTATAAGTGGGAAGAATTGCAATGTGTTACACATCAACACACCCCCAATCCCTGAGCAATTTCTGAAAACACAGCTGAAGCAGTAAAAATGCCTACATGTGACTGAAAGACCAGGCTATTAGGATGCAAAATGCCTAAAACATCTCTTGCTGTCCCCAGCTATTGACACGGTTGGCAAATGATCACCCCATGTCTTGCAAAACCCTCCCCTTCTCCTGTTATGGTCTTCTTCTCCTAGGCTTTCCTCTTTTCTGAAAGCTTTTTTTTTTTCACTAATTTTTTTTTTTACATGTACAATACTAAATAAAAACCAGAGCAATTTACTTACAACTCTGAACATATGTTTAGAGCAGGTACCCAGCAGGTAGAGAAAGGCTCAAGTGGAGCCCGAAATCCTACCAAGTGAATTTGGAAAGCAACTTAGGTCTTTCCCATCCATGCTGTTTGTTTAAATAACTAATGCAATGAGGGGATGGGAAGATGGCTTAGTTAGGAAAGGGTTTGGCTTGCAAGCATGAGGGCCTGAGTGCAGGGTCCCAGTGCCTATGTAAAAGGCTGAGCATGGTAACGTGGGACTGCAGTCCTAGTTTTGGGTAGATGGAGTCTGGTAGATTCCTGGAGCTTACTCACTGGCCAATCAGTCTAAACAGGCGATGAACTCCACATTTACTGAGGTGTCCTGTCTTAGAAAATGAGGTGGAGAGCAATTGAAGAAGACATCTAATATTGACGTCTGACTTCCACACACAGGTCACACAGGCACACTAGTGTACACTCATGCACGTGCACACCCACACCCACACACCCACCAGATATTGGTACTGGGAGTTTATTGTTGTGGTGATGGATCTGTCCATCTTAGTTCATGTTTATCTTAATTGTGAAAGTGTTTGGGATTTTGAACTGGAAAAGCCATCGAGTGCTCAGAGCTAACAGGCTGTTCTGTGGAATCTTAGAAGATAAGAAAGGTAAAAGAAATGCAGACAGGAGGTCTGGCTTGAGGTTTCAGAGGGAAACAAAGATGATCAGAGTAGTTTGTTGGTATTTTAGGTTAAAAATATCTGTGGTTGTTGGTCAACTGGGGCTGAAGAATCAGCTGCAATTAGTAATAAATCGGCATTACTGAAGAGAAATAATCTATCAATAGGATTGTGTTTTCTCAAGGTTAGTACACTGTGTGTAAGGTTAGAAGCTGTGGTGGTGGTGGTGACGGGGGTGGGAAGTATGTGTGGGGCAAGATTACATTTCAATGGTAGCTGCCAGGCATTGGTGGCACATGCCTTTAGTCCCAGTACTTGGAAGGCAGAGAGGCAGGTGGATTTCTGAGTTCAAGGCCAGTCTGGTCTACACAGTGAGTTCCAGGACATCCAGAGCTACACAGAGAAACCCTGTCTCAAAAAATTGAATCAAGTCAAATCAAAACAATACAAATCAAAACAAAAATCAAGCTGGTAGCTGAACTTGGCAGTATATAAAAGTTTCTCACATGCAATTGGTTTTGAAGACATGAGAGATACACAACTGGGGAGTAATAGAGAGAGGATGAAACCCAGCCCTGTGTGGCAGGGTCGGAGTCTCTGAAGAGATGCTAGGAAAGACTAATGGTAAAGATGCAGACATTGCTTACGTGAGTACACCAGGATTTTGGAGGTATCAGGACCATAGGATGCCTGCCAAGGATAGCAACAGGTGGACAATGGAGTTGGCCTCAGCCTATGAAGACCAGCTCTGCATGCTGTGGGTGAGAGCCCCAGAAAAGCCAGCTGCTCAGTCCTTCTGGAATCCAGAAGATGATGAGTGAGCCTAAGATTCCGGACACTGAGCCGCAGACCGTTGATTTCCATGACTGGAGTTTGGTTTTGCTTTTGATCTAATTGTTTATGTACTCTGATTCTTCCCTGTTGAGATAAGAAGTATTTAAGTCGACTTTGATTTTACAAGGGTCCACAGATGAAAGACTTTAAAATCTTTATAGAAACTGAACTTTTAAAGTGTTAGAATTGTTAAAGACTTTAGAACTTTTAATGTTATGCTGGATTTTATGATATTAACACGAGATCTTAGGGACTATCAGAAAAAAAAGAAGAGGTTATAATTTAACAGTGATATATTTGTGTGTCTCGTTGACAAGAGATTTTTTTTAAAAAATATTTTACCTAAGGAAAGAAAACCTCAATCTGAGAACTGCCTTGCTCAGATTGGCTTGTGGCCATGTGTATGCGGGATTGTCTGGACTGAAGATAGTTGTACGAGGGACTTGCCCGCTGAGTGTGGAACTATCTCTTGGCAGATAAGCATGAGTTGTCTACTAAGAAAGGTAACTGGGGTGAGCCAGCCCCTGAGAGCATGAGAGTGGGAGAGCTGGCGCAGCCCCTCACAAGCCACAGCACTTGGGAGAGTGGGTGGGCCCTGCTCTGTGCCTGGACAGCGGGTGGAGCTGGCTCTGGAGGTATGAGTGCAGGTGAGCTGGTCCCAGGAGCAGGAAAGCTGACCCTGCCTGCTGCTGATGGTGGCGTTGGGTGATGGTGGCTGGAGCAGTGCTGGAGATCTCGCTCTGGTGGTGTGGATAAGCGAGAGCTGGTGGCTGACCAGCACAGCGACCACCCAGGCCCAGATCCAGGGCTCTGAACTGACCCACCCGAGAAATCTCTATCATCTGAGAATGGTTAGGATGCATGAAAGGGCCAGTGCTGCTGATCCAAAGCTGTAATATCTCCACGATACAGGGCAGCGACAGGAGAACTGGGAGGAGTCCTGATAAGGATCTGGTATTGATGATGTCACAGAACCCAGAGACCTTGAATCAGAGCAATGACTCATTGCAAAGAACATTTGCAAGAGATGTGTGGACAGACTCCACAATGGGCTGATTTCTATTATTTATTTATTTATTTATTTATTTATTTATTTATTTATTATTTGTTGTTGTTTGTGTGTGTTTTATTTTGCTGGGATGTTGCAAGGGTGCATGATGTGAAAGTCACAGAGAATCAATAAAATGTTTAAAATGAAAAATAAAAAAGAAAGGGAAAAAAAATAAAAGAGAGGAGACTGAGCAGAAGCCAGTGAGGAAGGAGGCAGTAAGCCCCCTCCACGGTTTCTGCTTTAGCTCCTGCTTTGACTTCACTCAATTCCTGATTGGACTTCACTTAGTCATGGACTGTGACTGGGAAGTGTAAGCTGAAATAAACCTTTCCTTCCCCGGGTTACTTTGGATCAGACATTTTATTGCAGTAACAGAAAGCAAACTTTAATAGACACACATGCACACACATAAATCATGCAGTGATTTTGGGGGCTGTAAATGTAATTTATTTTTTTCTGAAACTCACAAACAACCTGAAAAATACAAAAATACATCAGTATAACCAGTACCTTTCTTTCTCTATCCTGATTCTTTCTGTTCTCTCTCTCTCCCCCCCCCTCTCTCCTTTTAAAATAAAAGAGTTAATGAAATTTGGGGGTGACCCGTGAGGGGTGGTCAGACTCCTGAAGTCATTTGAGAATAATCAGATGTGGGAAGGGTCTTTATATGATTTCCATGTCTGCCTAAAAGCAGAGCCTTCCAGAAGAATTCCTCTGCTTAAGTTTCTTATAAGAGAGGATTCTTGTACCAGGGGAAGAACAACAACTTCCACCAGAGAAGAGAAGTTCATGATATATTCACAGACAGATCTCACTAAAACACTATATTGAGAGGAATCAGTTGGTGTGACTATGGGAGCCATGAAGCCCCAGGCATGATCTGGAAGATGACGAGCTAAGGGGGGGCGGTGATAGAGCTCCCATCTGTCTCCATAGTCTGAGGACCAGGAGGATGGTGGTGTAAGTTCTAGTCCAAACTTGATGGACTGAGAACTTGGGTGCTGATGGTGTAAGTTTTAGTCTGAGGGCAGAAAATAAATGTTCAGTCCAAGCAGCTGAACAAATTGTCTACCCCTCCGCGGTGTTCTTTTCATATTGTCAGCTGATCACACAGTGTCCTTCTAAGATGGTCAGTAGAGACCAGTTTCCTGGACCCCTCTGAGTTCTTGTCTTGCTCTTTCCAATACTGAAGTGGGCAGGAAGCAAAGGGTGTATAAATGAGAGGAACTTAATTAACCTGGGATTAATAACTTTAAAAAGGGAAAAAAATAGGTCACAAGGCAGGAGTGACAAATGGAACAATGAGATTAGAATTCTCACTAGCAGCAGGATGCTAAGTGAGAGCTGTTAGTGAGTGTTACATCTCCGAGAAGTGTTACAGCTCTTGCAGGTCTCAGAGCAGCAAGTTTGGAAGTCTGGCAGAACTCTCAAGCAGTGGGTCGTGGAGCCTGGAGAGAGCTACAGGAATAAATCCCCTTTTGTACTGATTTGTGGGGTCTTGGAGGCTATGGTAGGAATGACTACCTTTGCTGGCCCAGTACTAGAGGAGGGCCTGTGTGAGTCACCTGAGCCTCTGGTGAATCTTGACAGCACTCTTCCTTCTCAGAAGACTGCTCTGATAAAGGTGTCTCTGGAGCGCATCTGCTCACTTATTAGAGCCAGGTGGGCCCTGATTGGTTGAATTTGTGTGCATGCAAATAAGGTATAAAATTGGACCAACCTGAGAAGGGCTGTCAAACATACAGGGGAAGAACACCATGCCTGAAAATCTCCAATTAGGTGAGTAGGATTTGCTTCTCACCATTGTGGTCACTGTGGGCTGTACCTACCCTATTTCCCTGCCCCATTTGCACCTGGAAATCTTCATGCCTGTTTTTATCCAACTTCATGTCCTATTTATTTATTTACCCACTAAGTCTAATTAGTACTGGCCATATGTACACGGGGCATGGGGAACTACCAGGTACCACACTCCTGGTACAAAAAGCGATTGTCCTTCCTGCAGTAGCCATTGTCAAGTGGTCCTCAGCTGGGAGTAGGAGCTTGGAAACTCCTACCCAGTCCATGCTGGCATTTTTATCTGGTTTGGTCTTGTGCAGATCTTTCATTGTCCATTTTGTTCTTGACTGCTGCTTCACAGACAGCTAAGATCTTGCCTGTGGACCATCACACGGCAGCACAGTCCACTACAGTGGCTCCTTGCCCTTAGGGTTTGAGCTCCCAGCTGTCAGAATGCTCCTGTCAGGGGCTTCTCCTATCTCTATCACTTCTTCTAGAAGAGAAATTTGTTTTGGCTCAATCTATGGATTTGCTGTGGTTTGAGTGTCCCCACCAAAACTCATCCTTAAATGCAATCTTTGTATTATGCTAAGATATGAGACCAGGTGGGACTCTTAAGAGGTAATTAGGTTATAAGAACTCTGACTTTGTGAAAGGCTTTACTTCTTTAAGGGGTAATGATTTATCTTGAGAACTGGCTCACTGTAGGTCAATTTAGCTCTGCTTCTGTGTGTATTCCTCTTAGCATATGACTCTCTCACGACTCTAGGGACTCCAGAGAGAGTTATCAGTTGCAAAAAGAACCCTTACTAGATGTGGCTGCCCAATCAGGAACTTCCTAGACCTTAAGACCATGACTAGAACAAGTTGTGTTCCCTTATAAATCGCTCAGTCTCAGGTGCTGTGTTATAGCCTCAGAGACTAGAGTAAGGCGCACTTCAAATATTCATCTGATCTTCAAAGACACAGCCAGGAATAATGTTCAGCCAATTATCTGGCCACCCTTTGACCCACAGAAGCTCACAAATTAAATGAATCATTTTATTTAACTTTCATTTGTCTCTCCCATGTAGTCCGTAGTCATTTTCCATTATTTATTGTCTCTTGAGAGTCTGGCCTCTGCCCCTTTTAAGATGCTGTGTAAGCACCAGATTCTAACTGCTTCTTTGGGATGCATATTTTTTATATTATTTTATTTTTTGTGGATTCCAGGGGATGTGAACAACTGTTGTCTTTTCTTTTGCCAGTTTATTTCCTATGTCCCCCGTCAATGAACACGAAGGGGGTGAGGATGCTTTTCTTTACCAACAACATAAAATGTTCTATGAGGAAAGTTGAAATCAGAGTTAACCATGCAGAGTGTGGTACTAGGATCGCATGGCTTTGGGACTGACATGGTGACAGGAATAAGAAATGATGGACACACATACGGAAAAGTTGGGATCAGGTGGACTGTGGACTCTAAAGGAGACATGTGAGGAGGGACCCAGAGATTTAGACGTTAGATAGGTTAGCTAATTTCTAGTGGCAGGTGTGAGGTGGAATGTGGGGCAGGGTGTCCCTGTAGGGAAGGATTTGGGGACTGTAGTTATCCAGGAGGAGGAAGCATTTTATCTAAAAGTCAGCCATCTCTCAGTTTGGACTTAGGCCGGGGGGAGGCCTTGCCATTCCAATGAGCCTGAAGCATCACTGGGATCCTTGAGATGGCTGTGCTTATATCGAGACACATTCATTCAGGATTTCATCTGTTCTCCACAGTGTGCATCTTATTTTCAATCCCTGACATAAACAGGACAGAACCCCTTCTCTGAAGTTTTCATGCATGATGATTCTGACATGGTCTACTTCTGAGTTCTTTAGGGTCCTAAGAACTGACCTAACTGAAACCATGGTCTTCAAGTCAGTCCTGGCTAGTTGAGAGATCTCCCTTCATGCGTAGTGGTTCCTGGCTGACTTTCTAACTCAGTAGTCTGCTGAAAATTCTCCAAAGTCTTTGCTCACTAAATTAAGACATTATACTATTCATTATAAAAAGTAGCTACATGAGGAGAACAACACACGATGTGTGTGTAATATGTGTGCACTCACCCATGAAGACACATGTGGAGGTCATTGGTCAAGTTCAGGTGTCTTCCTCTATCACATCTCCACTGTATTTTTTTTTATTGTGTCAAAATTATTTTGTTGTTTTATTTTTTCTTTATTTTTGAGATTATAGTGATGAAATTATTTTATCCTTCCCTTTCCTCCCTTCAAACTATCTCATAAACTCCTCCTTGCTCTCTTTCAAATTCATGGCCTCTTTTCCATTAATTGCTGTTACATGTATCTATGTATAAGCAAATCATGTATATTCCTAAATATGAACTTCTGAGTCTGTGTAATGTTACTTGTATGCATATTTTCAGGGCTGGCCATATGGCCATTTGTCTACATTGGCACATGCACACCCACATACATATACTCCATGTCCTCCCACCACACATACATATACATGTACCACACCACATAACACACACACAGCCTACCCCACCATATACCATACATACCAGGCACACATATCACATATATGTAGCACATACATACCACACAAAATACACACTCCACATTTTTTCTACTGTATACACATACTCACACACACAAACACATACACACACACACACACACACACACACACCTACAGCCCCCCAACTACACATTTCATTTATTAGACTTTCTTATTGAAACATATATATGAATATATATGTATATATGTATATATATCATTACATATAAATCACATATATCATCACATATAAATCACATTTCTTTTATTAGGGTTTCTTATCTATACATATATGTGATATGTATTTATATGTATATCATATATATGTATATATGATAATATATAATTTATAAATTATATGCAATAAGAGTTTAATAGTGACTAATAATAATACAAGAAAGTTCTCAGATATTGAAATAATAGTTATGTAAAGGTGATTTCTCTCTCAAAATCTTCTCATCTTGTAGTCAGCCTTTGTGTGATTATTTGGGACAGTAGGTGACCTCCATCATAAGATGATAGTGAGGTGAGTGTGCACTGTGACCCAGTGAAAGGTTGTTACACAAAGCTTACTTGAACACAAACGTAGCAGTTGATTTGGTAATTGAGAAGTGTTTAGAAAGTGAATAACGAGTGGGTAGCATATAGTACATGGATGCCCTGGGACAGAGCTATGACTCATGCTCTGGGTAGGGCAGAACGGAATACCGCAAGACCCTACCCTGATCCTAAGAACAGTGTATCATTTGAAACTTTTGAATTAAACTTTCCACTTAATACTTTGGGGCCATGATTGTCACTATAGATAACTGTAACCCATGAAAGAGAGACTCACTTATGGATGTGGTGACCGTATCTTCTTTTAGATGTTTTGGTCAAAAAAGAGACCCTTAACACCATCATAACGCAGCTTTGCCTAAGACAGGCAACTACCAAGAGTTTAGCTGTGCCCAGCACACATTTAGTAAAGCCAGGAACATGTCCAGCACAGTTCTTGGCATGAAGGTACATGTATTGAGCAAGTGCATAAATGACTGGATTACACTGAGTGCTAGGTAGCTGTTTATTATTACAGATGGACCAATTACAACATGGAAGCCTTAGGTTAGTGTCCAGTGGCCCCTGGGCTGGCTCCTGCCATCACTTCTATCTCACTACTGCCTGTGGGAGAGCCTGCCAGCAGGGTCACAGTAGCACCCTCCCTTTTTTCTATGCCCATGTGTGATTTCAATTTCTTTTTCCCAGCATGTCTTGGAGCCTATAAGGATCCAGGGTAGATAGTGAGGTATGTTTTGTGTAATTTGCTTTTTGATATCATAGTACATTTTTGTCTTTCAAAACTGTTTTGCCTGGATTCACACATAGATGATCAAGTACAGGAGCAGAAATGTACTCATTCATTGTGAAGCAAGAGATGAGTACAGGGCCTTAGGAGGGAGGGGGGTAACAATCTTTTCACATGAGCTAAGATAGACAGGACTCCAGTGAAGTTACCAAGAGGTGTTGGGGTGCTTGGAAATTAACTTCTTTAGACTTGGTGTTTGTTGATTGGACTGCGAACTCAAAAGAAGCAGGCCTTAGGGTAGACAAACCCTCTTCCACAATTGGCCATGCAGAGGGGGAGATAAGCTAACCGTGGCTTTCTGAGCAGGCTGGCCTCCCTCTTTAGCACGTTGCCCTTGAGTTTTTAATCTTTCTTTCTTTCTTTCTTTCTTTCTTTTTTTTTTTTAATCTAGAAAAAAGATATCACAAGGACACGGGGAACGACGGCATTGATTGTCTTGATAGTTGGTTGATTAAGTCCAGGAGATGCCGGCATCTGCAAACACATCTTATTAGGTGAGATCAGACAAGCAAATTGTCCCTGCCCTCCAGCATGCTACAATAATTAAGTCTAATACAACAACTAAAAGTTAATCTCAGCAGGTGCAAAGGCGGGCTCCCTTTGTCTGCATGCAAAATCCCCTTCCTATCATGGCTTCAAGGTGTTAGTACAGAGACCTGGAACAGGTTCTTTGAAAAAGAGCCTTTCCTTTCAGGGAAACTGTTCTACATATTATTATTTTAATTTAATTAGATTTTAAAAAGGTTAACCATGACATTTTAATAGCTTGAGCTCACATTAATATTCCGAGAGCAATGTTTAGCCCAGCCACTTTGTGATTCAAAATGATGTGTGTGTGTGTGGTTTTTTTTTTTTTCCCCAGAAAAGGAATTGACTTTTAGGACAATTATTGAAAAATAGCTTCCATGTGATTAAGATGGGTATCTTCCTGTTTAGAAAGTTATTGAAATAAACTGCATATAAGACATTGAAAAATGTTAAAACCGTAGCTTGATACAATTGATCTAGGAGGGAGCCTGGGCTGTGAGCTTATGGAGGTTAGCCTGAAGGTGGCTAATGTCCTTCAGCAAGGAGCAAATTAGTGGGCTGTGCTTGTGATGTGCTGTGTGCTGTCAACCTAATGTTTTATTTATTTTCCTGAGAGCTGATATCTTCATTAGGGAGTTTAGAGAGCAAAGCAAAATGGTATTTACTGGCCTGGCAAACTAATAAGCTTGCCTCATGTTTCTTCTTTTGCTATTGTGGCTAATTTTCCTTCATTCCTTCGTTCCTTTGTTCCTTGCTTCCTCTTCTCTGTCTCTCTCTTTTCTCTCTCTCTCTTCTCTCTCTCTCTCCCCCTCTTCCCCCCTCTCTCTCTCTTTCTTTCTTTCTTTCTTTCTTTCTTTCTTTCTTTCTTTCTTTCTTTCTTTCTTTCTTTCTTTCTTTCTTTCTTTCTTTCTTTCTTTCTTAAATAGCTATTCAATATGCTAATGAATCCTGGGGAAGCAAGAGCCAGCCATGACTTCCTATTGAGGGAGGCAGCACAGAATCATTCATTCTCCCCTGTGCATGTGGCTGATGTGCGCTAAGGATTGTGCTAGCTCTAGG
Organism: Apodemus sylvaticus; assembly: GCF_947179515.1. Lineage (NCBI taxonomy): Eukaryota > Metazoa > Chordata > Mammalia > Rodentia > Muridae > Apodemus > Apodemus sylvaticus. The sequence goes on from NC_067487.1 coordinate 57,208,222, forward strand.
GACACGGAGGTGCTAAAGCCCTGGGCAAGTACCACAGTTGGCAGAGCTGGCATTGCAGATACAGTTAGCGCTCATCCTATCGTATAGTTGCAGGTGTTTCTCATTCTAAAGAATCTGAAGGACAGCCATAACCTGTGAGAGCTACAGGGAGGAGGATCTGGGACTTCCCTGATTAGAAAGATCTTGCTGGGGGAGTTTAGGTGAAGCATTGCTTGAAACTGGTGGCTTTGAGATATGGTTTCTAGAATCAACATGACCTGGAACTTGCTAGAGGCATTCCTTCTTAGGCCTTACATAAAACTAACTCAGTCAGAAAGCTGTCGGAAGGCAGGTGTATGATATGAGCAGACCCAGCAGTGTTTTAGCCATCATTCTAGGTGACTCTCTGTGCACAAAGGTCAAGAACCCATTCACTTGTGGCCTCTGAAGAATGAAGAGGCCACATTAGTTTCTATTGACCAGCATTTCGGGATTGATGGATTTAGGGGGATGGGGCCACAGGCTGTGTGGATGGAATGGTCAACTTGGATTAACTTGGAATGATGAAAGGGAGAACATTAATATCTGGGTTAGCTATCTTTATGTGTGAATGTAGTTCTAGCAATGGCAGATATAGTACCAGGCAATAAGGAACCAACTCAAGCTAGCTTAAACAAAAGGTAAATTTATTAAAATGATAACTAGATATCTCATTGCTATCTAAGGGAGAGTGTGATGGCCAGGTCTCAGCAAGGCATTTTCTGTCTCTTTTTCTATTTTGTATTATTTCCTTAGGCTAGATTCCCAAGACTACTGGTTTGGAGAGTGTGAGCAGTGTTGTGGCTCTTGGTATGTATGGAAAAATAGCTTTCAAAAGCTTGTCACAGTGCACACATGTGTTCAACACTGGTGAACATGCATGTAGATTTTGCTACAGGGATGACTTTGATACATCTACATCAACTTTTTATTGTTTCTAACTCAGCAGGAGAAATTGTTCTTTATCATTGCTTGCTGTCTTAGTTGCTATGACAAAACACCATAACCAAATGAGAGTTGGGGAGGAAAGGGTTTATTTCAGTCCCAGTTCCATATAACAATCCATCATCAAAAGTAGCAAAGGCAGGAACTCATGTAGACCAGGCTCCTGGAGGCAGGAGCTGATGCAGAGGCCATGGAGGAGTGCTGCTCACTGGCTTGCTCCTCATGGTTTGCTCTGCCTGTTTGCTTACAGCACCCAAGACCACCTGCCCAGGGATGGCACCTTCCACAGAGGGCTGGGGCCTCCCTGGTCAATCACTAACTTATAAAAATACCTTCCAGGTTTGTCTACAGCCTGATCTTATGGAGAGATTTTTCTCAATTGAGGTTCCTTCCTCTCTGATGACTGCAGCTTAAGCGAAGTTGACATAAACTCACCAGCATATTTATAGCTGGTTATTATTATTCAGTAGTGCTGGGTATTGAACCGGACAAGTGATCTGCTGTTAAGCCACATACTCAGTCGACAGTTGATTATTAATAAAGTTGAATGTCAAAGATTAACTTATAAATATAATCTTTTTACTAATTCTTTGAGAATTTCACACAATGGAATTTGATCATATCCATTTCCATTCTTGCCAGTTTGTACTCCAAGGTCTTCTCCTATCCAACCCTCCACTTTTTGGCTTTTAAAAAATAACTCGAGTCTAAGTCGTACTACCCATATTCTCCTGGTGTGGGAACATCCACTGGGGCATGGTTGACCTACCAGGGGCCACATCTTTAAAGAAACCCAGCCTTTTCTCTCCTAGAAGTCATCAGCTATCCATAGTGACTCCAGTCAGAGGTGGGGACTGCTGGACCCTTTCTCCTTCTATCTGGAATGAAGAATGCCTTTATCTTGAGTAGGTGATCATGGCTGCTGTGAATTCATGAATGTAGTGGTCCTGTCACATCCAGAAGACATTTCCATTTCCATCTCTGGCAACCTCTGATCCTTACAGTATTTCATCTCCTTGTTCAGTAATGTTTCTTTAGCCTTCAAGAAAGGTGATATAACTGCCTCACATGTGGGTGAATACTATTCCTTTATTTTCTACTCTTTGACCAGTTGTGAGTTTCTTTGTGAACTAGCATCCACTACACAATTTGCCTGATGAGGTCTGAGGGCTCCGCTAGTCTATAAATATAGAGATGCAGATTTGTAAGGTAGTTTGATTCTGTGTCCATTTGGCAGAATAACAGTACTAGGCTCACTCCTGGGTCCTGTGAGCTCCTAACCATGTGTTCTTGGCCAGAATTACAGTACAGGCATGCATTTCCTCTTGCAGAGAAGGCCTCAAATCTGATCAGGAAGTGGTTGGTTACCCTGTAACCTTCGTGTCATTATTACACTCATGGGCATGTCTTGCCACACCAGTCATTATTGTAGTTCACAGGGCTCACAGTTGGAGAACACCATTGACATCATTGATAACTTTTTCTTTCCAGCAGCTGGACATTCTTGAGGGGAAGTATTCCATTCCAGGCAATGGGATTTTTATTTGTTAACCCATGGCTTTAAGAGGAAGCACTATCCTTTTCAACCTACCCTCCTATCCCTCTCCCCCGATAAAAACTATCTCTTGTTATTATCCCCCAAATTTCCTCCATGTAACCTTAAAATTATCCCACTTTACTTATTGTGTTTCCTACTTCAAAAGGTTTTGTTGGCTTTGTTTGCTCAGGAGATGTTCTGCTCTACACTCTGGGGGGGGGGGTGTCAAAATAACAGCAACTCCAGTAAACTAAAGATGAAGAAATCATAGTGCTATTGGTGCCCCCAGGCTCTCAGCAAAAGGAACAACATCCTCATTATTGTCTTTACCACCAACTGAAAGTGCTAAGGGTTGACTGAAAAATATCTGTATCCTATCTCTGCCACCAGAGGCATGTGAGATCCATGTTTCTGGACTCTTTGAGTCCATATCTTCTTTTAGAAAGTGGGTATGAGTTGTCATACCTATATAATGTTTTGAAGACCAGGGTGAAGTAAGTAGTTTAGTTTAAGGTTGGTCAACTGCAAAGCACCAGGAAAATGGAAGGTTGCACTATTGTGATATCGGCATTCCCAGCCCTGTCTCCATGAGGGCACTCAAAGTCAAGACTTTCGCTGTTAATCAACAGCAGAATGATCACTGGTCTAGATTGGGTTTTCCACACCCACACAAAAGGGATTTGAGTCACAGGTGTAAACAAAGACAAGACACCAGGGGAATCTCGGGCAGTATTTTCATTCCTGGCACCAAGCAGTAAACTTCACAAATATGTAAAGACCTAGCATTTCCTCCATGGATGGTTTGATCTGTTGCATCTTGTCTTTCCTTCATCATTACCAAGCACTGATATACATAGGGAGCAAGAGTTGACTCTGATCCTACTTCCATGGAGTTGTTGTGTTTATTAGAAGGGCACCCGGTGCTTGTGTCTCCATGTTTGATATGGGTATTTAGTGACTGAAGTTTTAACAGTTTATAAGGCCTTGTTTCTGGCAATCCATGAATTTGATTTTGTCACTGAAGTCATGGGGAAGGTGATAAAACATGAGGTTTGGGGGTCAAAAAGGTTAAATGCTTTGTCTAAGACCCATGGTTTACTGCCCAGTTCCTTGGCTCCAAGCACAGCACCTTTCCCATGGTACCCCACCCTTCTCGTCAGCTACTTTTCACTCTCTTATTTGCAGAGGGTTAAACTTAGGTCAGTTTTGATGTGGGAATCAAGATGAATAGATTCATGTCATGTATCTTAGCTCACTTTAACAGGTCAGAGCCAGGAGTGGTATTATGGCAGTAAGTAGGAAACTGAGGTAGGCAGATTGAGAATTTGAGGCTAGCTTGAGTTACAAAGCAAGATGCTGTCTCCAAGCAACAAAACAAGCAACCAACAAACTAAACAAATTAAGGAAACAATCCCCAAACAACCGGGGATGCCTTTGATGCTGTGAAATGCATCCCCAAATGTAGTTAAGAAAGCCTACATAAAAATTAAAAAAAAAAATTACAGAAAGGTCTGGTTGTGGAAAGCCCTGGCTAACCTAAAAAGTCAAGCAGAAGGTCTGACCAGGGTGTGGGAGGGGGGCTGCAGGAATGGACTGGCCATGTTCTGCTCTGACAAGAGTGTTCCCACCAGTCAATGGACTGGCTCACCTCGATGCTTCCGAGGGATAAAGAGAGATAACTGAGCCAGACAGAAAAGCTTGCAGAAAATTGAATAAAACCAGGAGAAGATGAGGTGGGTTAAAAAAGGCAGCTGGGGCACCTGGGTAAGAGGCAGCCTGCTCGCCTTGCCTGTATCACTGGGGTGGAGAGGGGGTGGAGGGCCAATCTGACACCATTAGGCAATGGTGGTTTCCCTTGCTCCTCTGGGTCCCCCATATTTGGCTGTGCAGTAGGGTTGCATTCCCACTGATGATTTCCTCCACTAGACTGCGACCCTCAGAGGGCACAGCTGCTGGATTTAGCTTTACTTTTAGCACCTGGCAGGAGGCCCAGGCACATCTACACTGGTGAGTGGGCACCACGGGATTGTGCAAAGTGCTGTCTATTCTGTCTCTGTCTACCCCGTTAAGGTTTTCAGGCTATTGAGGCATCTAAAACACAAATTAAAAAAATAACAATGCTGCACATGTATGTAATGAATTTTAGTGTTTTCAACCCCCTCTGTTGCAATCTCCCATCTGCCTCTCTCTTCCCAATGATTCTTCTTTTCAACAATCCTGACACTCATTTTGGTTACCCCCCCCCCCCCCGACCTTTATTGAATCTATTTAATATTGCATTGAATCTATTTAATATTGCTAACCTGCTGGAGCATGGGCAACTTATCAGGTGACTTTACCACTGGATACTGACAATTGGTTACGCTACATAGTCCCACTACGATTGTACTAGTGGGCAGGTTGCACAGAGGTTCCACTGATCAGTTTTCTCCCTTCTCAGCCTCTATAGTACCTTCTGGAATTTCAAAAGCCAAGCTGGGAGGGAACTTCTAGTTTAGTGCCAACTTGATTTCTCCATGTTCACTGGCTAAAATTAATACCTTTAAAATATTTATTTATTGTGCATGTGTGTATGTATGTGTATGAGTGTGTGTGTGTGTGTGTGTGTGTGTGTGTGTGAGCCACTGATGTTTAGAGGGTAGTTCTCTGTATATAATTTGTGGGAGTCAGTTCTCTCCTTCCACTATATGGGATTCTGGGATGGAGGACAAGTCATCAGATGTGGTGATAAGTGCTTTTACCTGCTAAGTCACCTCACTGGCCCAATCTTTTTTTGTACTTTGATAACTTTATATTACATTACCACTAAGATTGGGAAGGCAAAGGATGATCTGACTTGGAGAATGACAAGTTAGAGACTCAGAGTCATTGAGTGACTGGTCTGGATCCTCACAGTCAGCAAGGGAAGGAGAATGGAAATTCATCTTCTGATCCTTCCAACTGCACCCACACCTACTTCATGCATCACATTTCTAGGAGGAGAAAAGAATGTTCTGGAAGTTCTTGGATTGGTTCCATACACAAGCACAAAACCAAAAACCACCTCCTTGGCTTTCACATATGAGAGAGAATATAGGTATTTCTTTTCCTGTGCCTGCTTTGTCTTATCTTGCACAGGTAAACCCAACTCACTTACGGTGTTTGTGGTCTCAGACTGGACTGGATGTTTTCAAGCTTCTCATGGCTTATTCTGTGACTTGAAAAAGCACACACAAAACAGCAAAGAGACAGTACAGGACAGCAGTTCCCTGAGCTAGAGTACCTGGGCGTCTTAGTTATTGTTTGGGGGCTTTCTTTTATGAGGTCTGGGAGAAGGAGGGGCTGGTTACTAGGAGGTATAGTGAGGGTAGTTCTCTGTATTGATTGATAGGCTTAGATTTTGCAAGGTTTTATTTGACACACATGTTCTTTCCTATGATATATCTGATTTTAAGTATAATCATGCCCAATCATGCAGACACATGAGATGATTAAGGGATTTTCTCTAAAAATTTACTCAGAGGACATGATTTGCCTTATCGTGCAAGTACTCAAAACTCATCCAGGCTAGATGAGCCCTCTACCGTTAGGCCCCTAACATGTCTCATGACAGTTTAAATGCAAAGCAACATAAAAAAGGAGAATTTCCAAAGGGTTGCTAAGGGAGGAACCATCTATTGCTTCACTTGGAACAGGGTGTACCTGCAAGTGTGTTGGCGTTGCCAGGTTGCATAAGTGCATTGTTAGAAAAGGAATGAGAGCACAGTTCAAAGTCAAGTGGAGTCCTGGCTTACTGCCTCTCCCATGCTTGCCTGTCTCACTGTCTTAGTTGTCTAACTCTTTTCACCTTTTATTTTCAGGCTGTGTGCATCATTGCTAGTGAGTTTCTTATGGGCAGTGTATTGTTGGGTCTATTCTATTATCCATTTAAGCAGTCTAAATCTTTTAATTAGATAATGTAGTTTGTTTACATTTATTATTATTTGCAGGTAAAGACTTATGGGATTTTATTTCATTTCTTTTAACTTTTTGATTATTCCAGTTTTCTTCCTCTTACTCATCTCTGTGGTTTGGTGGTTTACTGTGTTGACATTGCTTTATTCTTTCCTATTTACCTGTTGTGTATCTATTCCTTTAGTAAGACTTGTACTCTCAGCTTTTTATTACTGTGGTCATCTTTGTTTAGCTCCAGCTTCTTTGATAGGCTAATTGGGTAGTGACGATTTCCCTTGTTTTAGAAGATGTTTCTCTTTCTCTTTCCTTAATCTCTGAAGCTTAACCTTCAGGTGTAGTGTTCTCAATTGGTAGTTATTTTCTTTTGGCATTTGGAATACATATTTCCATTTCTACCTGAGCTCTTAACACTTTCAGCCGAGAAATGAGCTATTAGTTCAAAGAAGTACCCTTTCTTTTGCTGTTTTTGAAATTCTTTGTCGTTGAACATCAGTGACTTCACTATAATAAACTGTGGTAAGAATTTTTTTCTGGTTATGTCTGTATATAGTCTTATACTCACACATGGGTGTTATATCTTTCCAAAGATCAGGGATGTTCTTAACTATTAGTTCATTGACAGGGTTGTAATATATATCCCCCTCAGATATACTTCAGATATACTCAAAATACATCCATTTAATGGTGTCCAAAGACCTCAAGGTCCCTTTTCATCCTCTCTCCCTTCCCTTTCTCTCCCCTTCCCTTGACCCTTGCTCTGTCCTTTCTTCCCTTTTCTCCTTTCTGTCTCTCCCTCCTCCTTTCTTTTCCCTTTCTCCCCTGTCCATCCCTTCCTCCCTCATTCCCCCTTCTTCCTTTCACTTTCTCTTTTCCAAGTGGGATATTTTAGAATGTTTCAAGTTCAAATTCTCTTCTACCTTGTCTAGGTCCTGATTGTGGCCTTTGGCTATAATTTTTTACACTTTTATCTCAAGATTTATGTTTGGTTCTTTTTAACCATTTAAATCCTTTTTTGGATTTTTTTTTATTTGTATCATTCATTGTTTTGTTTCAATTATCTACCTGTTTCTTGTATCTCATGGAGATTTTTTTTTGTTATTCTTTATCAGGAATTTTGTAGATAACAGTTTTTTTGGGGGGATCTATTATCCAAATTATTATGATCTTTTGACTGTATCATGTTGCTCTTTTGGTATTTCTCGTGTCCTTACTTTGAGGTCTGTACATCCTATGGACCAATGATCTCTCTCACTTTTATGGAGTAGGCTTCATAGTAAGTGACTTTATCCTGAGAGTGTGTTTTAGGGTATTGGTTTGGTAAGCAATTTTGACTTTAATTCTAGCTGGGCACTGACGCGTAATCTCTTTATTGGTTCTGGGACTGTGATTAATGACTTTAGGCTATGGCACAGTTGAGGACACTATCTCTAGAGACCAGGCAGGGTTGGGGATTGGCATGTGTGGTGTAAACAGGTATAGGTTGGGAGTGTTCAAGGTATGCTATTCCTTCCATGGAAACGGTTGTCCCTGTTGGGTGATATGGGATTCCTAAGGTTCTGTGGATGCTTACACTGTTTCTGGCAAGTCTTTTGGCTTGCCAGTCTCTTTGAGCAGGCACTGGCATAGGCTCAGGCACTACATGAAAGGAAGCAGAGGTGGAACCACCATGCCTCCTCTGTGATATCCACTGAGTCCTGACAGCGCCCCCCCCACCCCTGGTATCTAAATGAATTGTGAAGATGGGGCACAGGCAGAAGCTCATGTGTTTTCCTGAGACCCCAGCAGTGTGAGCATGGGCCAAGTGAACATGAAGGCCACTGCAGTGGCTCCCAGCTCTGCCAGCATCATGTATCTCAGTGTGGAATACGGGGTGTGACACAGGAACCATATGGTGCTGCCTTCAATTCTGGTACCTATACAAGTCAATATGTGGCTAAACAGCCTTAGAGGGCACATGCCCTCATCTCCCAGTTTTTAAGAACATTAGGCTCTGTTTTCTACATTATAATGCCTACCTGTTTCAGTGTTGGGCACTGAGTGGATTTGAGTGTGGGGGTCACAGTCATTTTGCTGGTTTAAGCTGGGTTCCTGAGGCTTCATATTCACTTCAAGTCGGCTTGTGGAGTGTCTGTAGAGTCTCAGAGACGGGACTGTGACACATAAGACGTCTATTCATCTGGAGTCAATTTTTACACATGGAATCATTTACTAGATCCTCTTTTATCTTTTAGCATATGGACAGTTATTTTATTTTACAGTTCTATTTAGTTAACAGTTTCTCCTTTCTTCACCGATACATCTTGCCAAGTCTGACATAGATCAGAGATCCATGTCTACATTCACATAATGAGGTATTATATAATAGTTCAAAAAAGATAATTTATACACAATGATGGGAGAGAATCTGTGCCATATGATGGACTCACGATGAGAGTGTGCCAAGAATCAAGGATTACAATGATTCAAATTCTGTCCAGATGAGGGAGGGCCCAGAGAGAACTCACCAACCTAAGGCTAAAAGATATTAAATGATTTGTCCCAAACCCACTTGGCTGGGAGAATGGCAGAGTCTCAATCCCATGAAATCAGTCCTTCCCTCAGACAGGATTACCTGTTACCCTCCTCAAAGCACGGCCCTGTTACACATTGGTAGCTGATAGCTTCCATCTATAGCTCCCGTTATAGTCATATTAGCCCATAATAAGCACAATGCCACATGTTGTTAGAAGGCCTTATGTCCCAGGAATCTTGAGATCCAAGGTTCTCTGTCTCCCTGGCAATCCCACCCTCTCCCTTGCCTCTTGTGGGCTCCTTTCCATAAGTGTAAATGCTTGCATCTTTTCATCTTGATAAGTGGGAAATCTCTTTGATCTCTTCCCACCCCTTCTTAGCACCTGGTACATCACATCATAGTTATGCTCTTATGCTTCCTGCACATGAAGCTCTGCAAGGAAAGACTGCCTGCTGTACTCAGTCCTACGCAGCCTCTAATATCATGGCCGACACATAATCAACTATCAGCAAATATTTGTCTATTGCTTGTGCTCCATTATTTCTAGTTTCTTTCTTATGATAGTTTCTCAAAAAGAGTCTTGTTCTGAGGTAGAGGAATTTGAAGTTTTTCTAAGTGGGCAAGTAATGATTAATAAGCCAGAGGTGCTGTCAGCACACCTCAGGGGACGTGAGTCCTGCCATGAACACTGTTTCTCTTACACGAGTCCCTGCCATTGTTATGACACACTGGTGATGCAGTTCTGCCTCCAGCCTGCAATCTCAGTGGCTGAGCCAGATGCCGGGACACACACTCAGACGCTTGTCACTGCCACCTCTCCGCGTGACCTCCACACACTGAGGAGTTCCCTGCCACCCATTTTTCAGGCTCAGAACTCAGCGGAGCACTGTAGCTGCTGCTTTCAGCTTGTTGTATGGCACTGGTTCTCAACCTGTGAGTCTTGACTCCTTCTTCCCATGAGTGGCATGTCTGATGTCCCGCATATCATATATTTACATTATGATTCATAACAGTAGCAAAATTACAGTTATGAAGCTGGAACAAAAATAATTTTGTGGTTGAGAGGGTCATCATGACACGAGGAACTGTATTAAAGGTGTAAGAAGGTTGAGGACCACTGTGGTAGAGGCTATCACTCTGGGACAGGTAAACGTAGACCCATGGGGAAAAGCGTGAAGAAGGATGTAGACCATCCATGCCTGTGCAGGCTGGCCAGCCTCTAAGCATTTCCATGTGATTTCTCAGTTCCCCAACTCCTCTCTGTGATGTTCTTCTGGACATCCCATGTCTGTGTGATTAAGTCACTGCTATCCATAGCTGAATCCACCTCTAGCATTTCCTCCCTTTCCAGATGTCTGGGGCTAAAAGGTTCAGCCTCCTAGTCCTATGATTGGTTCCTCTGACAACCACTGTCTATCCTGCAGTTGAGATAGCTGTAGTCACTGCAGAATGACTAGAAGGGGCTTGCTATGAATTACAAAGGCTGCTGGTCACCCCTACTACTCGGGAAAGTCCACCTCTTCCAACTTCTGTGGCAGGGACTAGAAACAAAGACAAAAATACATATTTTTATTATGTCATATTTATCTACAGATTGCTGCTCACATTCACATTTTAGAAGCTTAAAAATAATGTTTGTTTGCTCATTAATATTTATCTGATCAGCAAAGTAAATTATCTCAATGGTAAAAGTCTACACTAGTCCTCCCACCCCAGAGGATTCACTAAAGATATTTCCACATTAAATTTTAAAATGCTGATCATAAACATTTGTGTTTTCCCTGAGTTGGCTCTCAACCAGAAAAGGTTGCTCACGACTAGTTTAATGTCACTAGTAACCACATGTGTTTCTTGGAAATGTAAATTCTTGGGCTTGTTAAAGCAAAATACTCCCCCGGGTACTGTAAACAGATGCTGTGAGACGTTCCCCACGTCAGCAGAGAACATTTCTCTCTTCTTTCTCCATCAAAGAAGTGACATTGGCAGTGAGCTGGGGTTCATTCATTCCTTCATCAAACAAACACTTAGGAGTGCCAGGGACTGGGTGTCCCTGGAAATCGAAGATTAAACAAGAAAGACAATAAATTTCCTTTCATGAATTCTGTATACTAAGTGAGGTGATTACAACAAAAACCCAATGAAACAACTAGAGATGAATGATATTATAATTAGGATCTTGAATGTCCCTGGGAAGTGCATGTGTCAAAGACTAGGCCCCAGCATGATGGTGTTGGCAGGTGGGACCTTTAAGAGATTGTTATTTATTGCGGTTTTAGTCATCAGGGGAGTGCCCTTGAAGGGGGATATGATGCCTCAGTTTTTTTTCTACTTTCTCTTTCTTGCTTCCTGACTCAGGAGCTGTGCACTTCTGATGGGCCATGTACTCCAGTGTTGTTGCTACCTTATCCCAGCACCAGAAGCAATGGGCTCAAATGGTCATTGGCTGGAACCTTCAACACTGTGAGTCAAAACAATGCTTTTCTTTTTATAAGTTGGTTTCCTCAAGTCTAGAGTTGACTAACACAGTAAGTCCATGAACGAAACAGTAACTCATTACTGAGAGGCACAGGAGGCAGACATGGGCATGGGCCCTCTTGGTGGTCAAGGAGAGTGTCTGAAGAGGTGGCATTTCAATCTCATGTGAAGAACAAGTAGTCTGGGGCAAGCACATGGTATGAAAGGGCATGGCATTCTGTGGAGGATATGGGGCAGGAAGGTAGAGATTATCTACCCAGAGAATAAGGGAAGAACAATCTTCTCTGCACAAATTTAGCTTCTGGATAGCAGAAATATCACTGAAAACTCAGACTCTAGATCAGTGATTCTTAACCTGTGGGTCGTGACCTCTTTGGAATCGCTTAAGACCATCTGAAAAAAAAAACAGATATTTAAATTAGGATTCATAGCAGTAGCAAAATTAGTCATGAAGAAGGAACAAAAATAATTTATGGTTGGGGTCACCATAGCATGAGGAACTGTATTAAAGGGTCACAGCATTTGGAAGGTTGAGAACCACTGCACTAGAGTCTAGATAACTCCAGATAAACAGCCATGGTTTTTTTTTTTCCTGTACAAGATAGCTAGGATTTTACTTCTCTCTTCCTTCTTTTTGTCTGTGCTCTAGTTTTAGTCCTGGGGTTTATTTGAACCTTTCTTGGCCTTGAAGATCTAGATTCTGCTCTGCTGACAGGATCTGAACCCAGTGGCTTCTCTGTTACACACTATCAAACTTTTCTTGTTCCTCCTGAGTTCTTAAAAATCAAAAGTTTCCTGGTTACTGATCCTATGAAGTCTGCCATTAATTAAGAAAATGTACGTGGGAACTCAGAGGAATCTGTCTTCCTTCTTCATTGAGGTAGTTCAAGTGTGTCATCCAGAGCAACAGTACTTGGAGTATGGGGTGGGAAAGGGAAGAGTGGTAAGATATAGATTGAACAGGAAAATAAACCACAGCTTAGTGATTCCATTTTTTCCTACAAAGACCTTTGACTATCTTAGCCTTTCTCTTAGTCACTTACTTTCATTGTTTAGCAGCAGGGAGACAGGCAGAAATACAGTCAATCATTGCATGTGTGTGTGTGTGTGTGTGTTTGTGTGCATACATTCTTAACATGAGAAATGTCCTTCAGAAGCTTCCATTGCACTAGGGAATATCAAGATATGACAGCAATGTAGAGAGGAAACCCTCTTGTTTTGCTTTGGGTTATCAAAATAAGAGTTTTAATATCAAAAGTGTAGCAATAGAATAACCCTGTAAGAAAAGGACACTTTGAGTATTTGTCAAGTACAGGCAAAGGGGATAGATAGGTCAGAACACACTTCCTTTTCTCATTCTGGAGACCAGGCAAGGCTTTCCTAGGCTATAAGTATAAAGGTAAAGAGAGGACCAAGGATCAGGGCTTTGCTTCCAGAATAGGGTGGGTCAGTCTTCCAGAAGCACCAATGCAGGCCTGGTTTCTTGCTAGTGGAGGCATCTTCCCTGTGTATACGCTGGGGTGAGAGGAGAAGGACAGATGCTATATGCCAAGGACAATGTTTGTGGGGACTCCTCCCCTCAGAATCAGGGATTAGATAAAGCAAGGAGGAACGTGCATTGGTGAAAAGGGTAGGAACCGTTTCCCAGGTGCACATGGTAGGAATGGTGTCAGTGTTACACCAGGGAACCTGGAGCTGAATCAGGAAACCCTGAGAAGCAAAGGCACTTATGGAGCTCACTGGGCTTAGGTGTCCTCAAGCCTTCTGCCTTCAGTTACCTTCTCTAAGGGCCTGGTGATTCCTACCATTGATCCACTGACCAAGGAAGCAGATAAGATTGTAATCCTTGGGATGAGACATAAGTGACAGTCACAGAAAATGCCCAGCTTTGCGCTTTTGCTTCTTCCTTTTTAAATTTTACTTATTCACTTTACATCCTGCTCGCGGTCATCCCCTCCCACGATTCTTCCTCCATATCCTCTTCCCTTCTCCTCTGAGCTGGTGGGGCTCCCCTGGGTATCCCTCCATCCTGGCACATCAAATCTGAGAGGCTAGGCGCATCCTCTCCCACGGAGGCCAGACAAGGCAGCCCAGCTAGAGGACCACATCCCACAGGCAGGCAACAGCTTCTGGGATAGCCCACGCTCTGGTTGTTTGGGACCCACATGAAGACCCAGCTGCACGTGTGCTGCGTGTGTGCTTCTTAGATCACTCTTGCTGTCCCTTTCCCTTGCTTGTTGCAAAAGGAAATGGAAGTGGAGAGATTGCCACTGGGTTAATTGCTGGAACAATGGCACAGTGTGACCCCCCACCCCACAACTGGGAGGCTCCGCTGATTGTATCATCACACAGTGCTAGAGGCTGGAAGTCTGAGATCAAAGTATCATAGGGTTGGGTCCTGCTAAGGAATGGGAGGGAGGGTCTTGTCCATGTCTCTCTCTTAGCTTTGTGTGGTTTGCTGACCACTTTGGCATTTGTTTCTGGTAAGCAGGCCACCATGATCTTTGCCTTTTTAGTTATTATAATGAACTTACCTCCTCTTTTTCCTTCTCCTTTTCTTCTTTCTTATCCTTTATTTCCATCCTCCCATTTCCTTACTCTGTAACCCAGGCTGGTTTTGGATTCACATCTTCCTGCCTTATCATCTAAAATTCCAGGGTTACAGGCACATGAAACTATGCCAGACAAGGACTTGTTATTGGGCACCACTCATAGTGAATTAGGGTCTCACCCTGCCCAAGTTGACCTAATTATGTGTTCTATGATTATACTTCCAAGGAAGGTTACATCCTAAGGAAGTAGGCTTAGGGTGTCAGCATGAGGACTTCAGGGGCACACAATCCAACTCACAATACTTGGCATTTTCAAGGCCAGTCCTCCATGGTGTCCCCCTAACACTGCTTCTGAGCTGTAATTCAATGCAGTCTGCTTCTTTCATCCTCTCTTGTTCAATTAGGATTCGTTTCAACTCTCACAGCTCTCATGACTGGCAACAGACTTCTCATGTAAAGAACAGAGGCTTGAGATATTTCCCTGTGGCTTGACTAGATTTTCATCTCGAATCTCCATGGTGATATAGGAAGCCCACTCTAGTCGTGTCCAGTTCAGTGTGGTCAAGGTTATCAGTTTCGTAGTCCATTTGGGTTTAAGGTTGGTTGGAATCAGGCACGTCTCCTCCCTTTCCTTTCTCTTTAGAGAGCCCGCATTGAAACAGTTCAGGCCTGTAGCTCAGGACGACTCTGCCCATATTCACTGACTCTGGGGAGATTTTTTTTTTTTCTTGTGACATAGGAGAAAAGAGTTGCACTACCCACAACTACTACCTAGACAGGACAGTTGAGTACTTCTTTCTATTCTTGTATCCTGGACTCTACCATGGGACCTAGGGTTGGTGTGTTGGGTTTGCCAGTGTCCCAGAGATTCTGATAGAAGGCTAGCTAGCTCCATCCTCTTATTCCTGGATTTCCTGAAATGTATTCGAGCCTTCAAGTGCCATTTTTTCTAGCTCATAGGCTGTGTTTTCTTGGTCTGTGTTAAGCCGCAACCCTCGGGTCGTCTTGAATCCTCCGTATTTAGCAACTACTGACCAACTGTGTGCGCTCAGTTGGATGAGTGGCTCCAGTTCTCTGGTGGAGAGAACATGTGACATCTGCAGCCGATGCTGTAGCTAACGAGTGACAATATGGTCATTACAGTGTGGTCTCCGGAGGTGGCACAGCTCCTCATTCAGATGCCAGCCCTGCCTTAGCCCCTCAAGTGACTTCAAATTAGCATTTTTTTAAGCACAGGAGAGAACTTCATGAATTGAGACTGGGTACAAATTAATAAGGTATACACAGCACTTAGCGTGCCTCCTGCTCCTGAGTTATGTCCATTAGGAAAGGCGGCTTTTGTTATCACGGTGCTTTCTTCTGGGAACCTTCTGAACTTGCAGGCAAAATGGTTACTGCGAGCTCTGACTGTTGGGCTAATGCTGTTTTGTTTCAGTCCACGCCTGGCCCGTGGTTGAGTTGGGCTCATCAAGGTGAGCTCTTGTAGGCTCTAGCGAGAAGGATCTGTGAAGAGTCATGGTCGCCCCCATCCCTCTGGTGTCTGAGAGCCATGGCAATCTTGAGTTTGACATTTGTAAGTCTTCTGAAATGATGCATGATTCTGGCAGCCGTTGGTGTGTTTCAGGTAGAGGAAGGAAAAAGTTACTGTGGTTCAAAAATAGAACCGTTTGTTTTTTTCTCCTAGAAAGTACTTGGAGATGGGTCTGGCCTTCCAGACACAGCAGGGATGGAGTGGAAGATTCTAAACTTGGGGGATGGGGTGGGAGTGGGGTGAAAGGAACAGTATTTTCCTGCCAGGCATTCCTTTGGGAGTTTGAACATAAGTTGCTCTGTGTCTGCGTAATATACTCTCTGTAAGGAAAGACTGGGGTCTGCTACCTCTCTCCCTGCTCTCCATCACCCTTTAAGTTTCGAAGGGTCAGGGTCAGCTAGGGAAGTGATGACATCACTTGTTTTCTCTCTCTGGGTCAAGCGGATGCCACGTTGAAGGCCACCTCCTCTTTTCCTCTGCCAGGTCTCCCTTGGTTAGGCGACTTTTCCAGTGTGCCGTTCTATTCTGAGCTCTGCATTTTTATTTTTATGGAGGAAACTGAAAGGAGTCTGGCAAGTCTGAAATGGTAGGTGAGCCGGGGAGGAACACTGACCTCCTTGTCTGAGACGCAACTGGGGAAAAAAATAAAACTGCCGGTGAATGGTACCCGCAGGCCGCAAATGGACCCCATGTTCTGAGGGAGGCTTCGTGGGCTGGG
Organism: Apodemus sylvaticus; assembly: GCF_947179515.1. Taxonomy (NCBI): domain Eukaryota; kingdom Metazoa; phylum Chordata; class Mammalia; order Rodentia; family Muridae; genus Apodemus; species Apodemus sylvaticus. The sequence goes on from NC_067487.1 coordinate 57,224,443, forward strand.
CAGTAAAAGTGAAAACTGAGCTTCAGCTGCGACCACCTCCCCTGGTCCCCTGCTGCTTTGGTGTTGTGTTTTGCTTTTTTTCTTTTAAATTTATAAAATGGAGACAAGAATAACAACCCTAATTAAATCTCTCTGAGTTTATTAAGCTTCTAACAGCAACAGCTGGTCACCTTTGAGCATGATGTATAGGGTTTGTTTGGCTACAGCCCTCAGAGATGTTGTTTACTGCTTCTGTTTTACAGGTAGATGAAAGAGAAGCAAGAGGGAAGTTAACTGACTCAAGTGAGGCGGCACCCCAGAGAACCATTCCCTTAGGTATGCCTCCTAGAAGTTGGCACAGCTCCCCAGAAGGTGGCATACCACCATCTCCACAGTTCTTATTACTGGGGGACACAGCTACATGCCTTTCCCTACCACAGGGCCAGAAGCATGGCTTCCCTTGGGAAGAACTGGTCTTTACCCCCAAAGGAAGTAGGTGAGTTGTAGAGTTATAGTTTCAGGTTTAAGGCTAGCACTCGTGTGGTAAATATTGGATTCTGGATTCAGGAAGCTACAGGGTTTGGTGACTGTTGAATTTGAAGAGATAGGGAAGTAGTAGTTTGAGCAGACCTTCCCTGCCTATGGGCTAGCTACAGCTCTAGTCATGGAAGCATCTCCTACACTGCATGCTTCCGAGTTATCAACACCTTGGGTATAGCTTGCCGTGTGTTTGGTCCTCAGGGAGTCAAGGACATCCCAGTGTCTCAAGAAGAAGATAAGACAGCTTACTGGGATCCAGCCAGGACAGTTGGAAGGACTCTGTAGGATCCTGTTCACCAATGGTTGTCAGCAAGTGACCCACAGACCACATGTAGTCAAGATATGCCGCCCACGAGACTTCAGTAGCACCGCGCTCCTGATTTATTCTCTTACCAAGGTGGGCGAGGCCTGCTACATGCCTTGCTTACTTAGCTGACACTAGGTAGATAAAGCCTATGTGGTAGCTAGATGTCTTTTCTCTTTAACACCACAAAGACAAATCAAATAGCCTTGCCTTTGGCAAAGTCCAGTGTAATAGAGTTGTAAAGAAAATTGTGGTGTGTGTGTGTGCCCAAATGCCTGTATTGCTTGCATCTTATTTCTTATGTCTATGCCCCAGAATTCTCTCCACAATAGAGTAAACAAAGCTTTGTCCTTGCCTGACACCTGTCACTTACTCCTCCCTGGAGCAGAGGAGGACTAACCTCTCTAGCTGGGATGAGGGGAAATCGACATCCCAGCTCTGTATTGGAAGGAGTGATGTGTTAATGTGAAGGCCGTTCTTCTCCAATGGCTGCCCCTTTCCTCTCCTCTGAGGGCTGCTCCCTCTTAGCAGGTGTGTTCATGTGCCCTTCTCTGTGTGACTGATCTGCTCTGTCAGGGAGGCCGGAAGTTCTCCAGCTGCTCAGTGTGCCAGATGGATAAGGCAGGCCAACGAGGGTGCGTGTGCCACATTAGGAAGCTCATTTGGAAGCAGGGCTGGTGCTCTCTGCCATCCAGCGTCATCTGTCATGTCATAAAGCTGGTACCGCAAGTGCCACTTCTTAGGGGCCTGCATATATGTCACCATCAATTTTAAAATCACAAAGGAGGGGTATAATTTCCTGTTCTTTTAGGTCCTATCACAGGATAAGCACTCTCACGGAAATAGGAAAAAAGGGTTATGGGGTCAAAGAGATAGAGGTGATAATCAGAGAAGCCTTAGCAGAGGTGACATTTGAATGGACAGAAGGCCCAGAGGTCAATAGCCTACCAGAATGAATATCATCTCTTCCTCCATGTTGGCACAGGGTAGGGGCCTCTGCCTGTGTCCATAGAGAGATGGTGGGCCCTGGAGAACTGTCTGAGGGAGTTGAGAGGGAGTCCTTCATGGGGGAATCACCCTCCTGCCATGTTCCTCTCCTCCACCAGGATCCCCTCCATCCACCATGTATAGCTCCTCTTGCATTGGTCACTTCTTCTGCCGTCTTCACCTCCTCTTCCCTTCTCACTCCCTCTAGGCTCAACTTCGACCCCAACAGCATCAGGACTAACTTTGTGGTGGGGGAGGCATGGAGCACAGGACTCCGATTCACAGCTGCCTTACACATGAACAAGTCACTGAGTGGAAACCTTTAAGGCAGGTAGGATAGCAATCTACAGCTGAGAGTGGTTAGGAGGTTCAGAGAACTCAGGCCCCACAAGAAAAAAGGGCTTTTGAAAGAATTTGGCAGAGATACCAAGGAGAGCAGTGCACTTAGCGACTCCGGCAGGACATGCTAGTGCCTAGCTGGGGGGGTTTCCCCAGGCATCTCACAGTGGATGCAAGCATCCAAGGATCCTAGGAAGACCCACTGCATAGGCCGAAAACCGACTTCAGCTTAAGACAAAAGGACTGGAAAATTATTATTGAATAATTGTTTGTGTGTGTGCTGTTAATCATTGCACATTCGAGAGGATTATTTTCATTGATGTAATTAGTGACTGCATTTTCTAGAGGACATTTTTCATGTCGAACGGGTAATGACTCCAAAGCTGAGGGACAATGGAGCTTTGTGGAAGACCCCGAGTGACAGGATGAAAGGGGATTTGACAAAGGTGCCTCTCTTGTACCACGAGCACCCTGGAGAATCAGCGAGCAGACGCTCGCTTTGTGAAACGCAGATGAAACCATGTGATAACATTACCCCGGGGACTCTGAGTGATTTGGTCATGCTGGAACCTTGCCAGTTCAGATCAGGTTCACTTAATCAACCCTCCTCTACCCTACTGCATGCTGGGTATTAAATACTCAGCTGAATAAGACACAGCGCTGGGCCTTACAGGAACAGAGGCAAGTCAGTCAGTGACATTTATAACACAGGGACTTCTGTAAAGAATGATCATAGGATGCCAGAGGTCGGGCACCGCCCAGTCCAGAGGGCACTGAAGGCTTTCAGGCTGTGATGCCTGAGGTGTATGTGATCGCCTCTAAAGTCTTCCTTAGAACTAATGCTCATAGGAACCTTCCTGGTGCTCCAACCTTCTCTAATTCACTTCATCCTTATGAGGCTTCTGGTTCTCCACCTTGGGCCATCTGCTCTATTGTCCATTTGGAACCGGCATTGATATCAGATAGCTTGGCTCCTATGTCTCTGATTCCTTAACCATGACAATCCTGATGATGATCCTTTAGATAGTATGCGACAACTGACCATAGTTGATCCATGGCCTTGCTCCATGTAGCACCATGTCTCTGGTGAATTAATTAGGTTTTCCTGGATGTTGGGAATCAAAGCCAAGTTCTAGGATGGAGATGCAATGGGAAGGTCATTGTAGGCAAGGTGATGGCAGCGATGGTGGCTGTGCAGTCAGGACTGCTGGGGCTCCAGCACAGCGTTTTGATGTGAGTGGCTTGATATTCTCATATAATGGAGGTTCTGGCTTCTGGACCAAGT